>NC_138352.1:29298976-29320160 GCF_046562875.1 Panthera onca | reverse complement strand
TGTCCGCTGCGTCAGCCGACCCCGGCCCCGCAGCGACGGGAGGCCGGGATCGGGCCGGAGTCCGCACCCCTCTGCAACCCCCCGCGCCGCCCACAGGCGGGAAGGAGGAGCATGGGGCCCGCAGGCAGAACGAGAAGAGCGGTCCCACTCACCAGGAGTGTCCGTCCCTCGTCTGACACGGCTTAGGCCCGGCCCGGGAGAACGCGACATCACCACATCGATCGGTTACCGCCACACGAGGCAGTCCTGGGGTGAGGAGGGGGCTGGGGAAACGCCCGGCGAGGACAGCGACCAGAGGAGGACCTGCTTCAGCCTCGCCAGCACCCCTCCCCCACCTCTCCCAGGGAACAGGCAGCCGGACAACCCACAAGGGGAAAAGGGAACGCCTGACACGCGGCACGGAGCCTTGCGAGGGTGGGTTTGTCACGGCCACGGCCGGGTGCCCGCAGCGGGGAGCGCACGGGGTAGAAGACCCACGCCGCCTCCCCACGCCGCCCTCGGGTGCCAGAGACCGGAGGTGGCGCCACAGCCTGAACCACACCTGGATGCACGAGAGCCGGCGCGCAGGCCCAGGCAGACGGCTCGAGCAAGCAGGCGGGCAAAGGGCGGAGTCGGGCTCGGCTCGGCGTCACCGCCAAGCCCGGAGCCACGCCAGCCAGCGGCGACGAGGCCCAAGTCTCTCTTACAGGATGACAACCGCCACACCAGAACGTGTCAGCACCTACCTGGCAGCAAAAAGTACCTCTTTCAGGAGACAAAAATAACCGCGTTGGCAGGCGGGGCCGAGCCACAGGTCACTGGGACCTTCTGGGACCCTGGCCCGGCCACGGGCCCCAAGCATCTTCCCATCACCGCCAAGCAACCCCACCCCCCCCGGAAGTCCCCGGGGGCCATCTGGTCGACCCCGGGACCGACCGACCGACCGACCGACCGACCGGGGAATCGCGGGATGGGGGGGGGGGGATGGCCGGGTAGGCCCTGCCCCGTTACACGTTCGCCCGTCCACGGGTCGTCTCCGGGTCGGGACTTAGAAAAATAAAACACTCCGCGCTGTCGCCTGCGGAAGCCTCCCCGGACCTCGCAAGACCGGCCCCATGCCAGTCCCCGACCCCCGGCTGGGACTGTTTTGGGGGGGGGGGGTCTGAATTGCGCGGAGGCGCCCCCGACGACCGGACCTCAACGGGGATCGCGGGCGCGCCGGCGTTGGCGCCCTATACGTGCTTCCCCTCGCGGCCCGGTCCCCAACTCCGCAGCGGGCCTCGGAAAATCTGGGGAGAAAATCGGGTCCAACGACCGGGAGCACCACGCGTGCCCACGCCCGGGCCCATCGCGCCCTCCGCGGGCTTCCCCTCAAGGCTCAGGACGGTCCTCACCGGCCCGGCCCGGCCCGGCCCAGCCCGGCCCGACCGCGAAGCGGGAGGGAAGACAAAAGACGCCTGGCAGGGAAGGACCGACGAGCGACCCACGGGGCCACAGTCTCCGGGTGGCGGCCCCGGACGGTCCCCGCGGTCGGGGGGGGGGGGGGGTGGGAGGGGAGGAAAGCACCGGCGGGTGCTGGTCGACCCGTCCGGGCAGCCCCCCACCCTGGCTCGCTCCCAGGGAGCGCCGCCGCTACTCCCCCATATACCCGGAGGTTCAATCTCCGGCAAGTGCACCAGCCGCCGGCGTCCCGACGACAGCGGGACGATCACGCCAACGTCGCCGGCCTTCTGGAACTCCGCCCCGGGCACCGCGGCCGAATCGCATCCCTTGCCGACGTCGCCGACGCTCCGGAGGGGAGACGCTATATAAAAGCGGCCGCCAGGTGGCGCCCGACAACCGACCGAAACGTCAGCGGGGACAGCTCGCGATCTCGGGGCCGAGAGGGCGCACAGCCGGCGGCCCGGCCGCCCGATCTCGTCCCGGCCCACTCCGGATGCCGCCTCTCGGTCCCAGGCCGGCGGAGGGCGTCCGCCTCGGGAGCTCCCGGCCGGCCGGCACGGCGCGACCCCGGCAGCCCAAGGGACACTCGAAAAATGCATCGGGGCGGCTGCCGCTGAAAAGGCGGGGGGGGGGGGGGGGGGGGGCAGACCGGCCACTCGACTCCCCGGCCGGCCGAGGCGGACGTGCGCGGAAAATTCCCCGCACACACCGGGCGGGCCGGGCACGGGCGGCCCAGAGCGGCCCAGGCGGCGCCCGCGCTCCCGGGAGGACTTAGACACATTTCGGCGGGCAGGAAGGGAGGGAGGGAGGGAGAGACGGACGGTAAAACCGAAACCACGCGAGAGAGTACTCCCAGAACAACAACGGACGGACGAGCCGTTTTTATTCTATTGGGTCAAGCGGGGGAGCGTCTCTCTCGGAAACATAACAAACCAAGCTGCGGGGGGGGGGGGGGGACAGAAAGAGGGTGATGGATAAACGAACGACCACGGATAAAGCTTAAGCAAAGTCCTTCGCCGCACGGGGCCACGACGAAGTCCAAAGACCACAAACAGGTACGGGGAACATGGGTGCAAGTGCACCGCGTGGCAAGCGACAAGAATATGGCTTTCACCATTACTGTCCTCAATAAACACCACTACGGGCGGCGGTAGCGCCGGGGGGGGGGGGGGGGGGATGGAGAACGGAAGGAGTTAATAGCCACTCACTAAAAAATGTCCCGGTTCCCAGAGGACCCTACAGTCCAAAGGGGGGGGGTGGGCCCCCGCAGGGAAAAGGAAGGTGTCACCGAGACACACCCTATGCCTCCACCCTCTTAGGGTTTGCAGGTGACCCTGAGGGTGACACTGACATGAGACAGGTTAACCGTACAAGGAGCCAACAAATTGATTTCCTACAAGTTTCACGTGACAGGTAGAGCCCCTCCTGAGGAAACCAAGACCCTGAGAAGTGGCCAAACCTAAACGCTTGTATATTGGGTTGAACAAGGAGAAGCGACGGTGGACGACTAACTGAACTACGTGGGGAGGCTAAAGGATGATGAGGATTTTAAAACCAACCAACCAACCAAGATCTGTTCTCCTCTAGAATTCTCTCCACTTCTCCCCCTGTCCTTGAGGATAAGAATGTCACTCCCCTGGTGGCATAGGAAAGACGGGGGGGGGGGGGGGGGGGGGCGGGGGGGGGCACTTCCAGGGAGAAAAGGAGGAGAGTGCTCCGTGCATGCTTCTTGCACCTGCTGGGCAGGAGGGTAGGGGTGGGTGGTTTACTTTGCTTGCTTGCTTGCTTGCTTGCTTGCTTGCTGCTGCTTTTTGAAAGCTTCTCTAATGTTTCCTTTACATCTAAGTCTTCCTTTCCAGTTTGGCTTTGGACAGGAGGAAGGCAGGCCACATGTTTTTCTGACACGGTGGAGAACGAAGGGTAAGATGAGTGCGGGCCCGTGCGTATTCTTTTCCGTCAGTCACGTGCCGTGGTGAGCGGAGCATCAGCTCTTGCCGGATGGGTGTCTCATTCCTTCGTGAACCATCAGGCAAGATGTCGGGCAAACACACACAGGGAGACTAAAGGTAGGAAGAACGTAGAGAAGACGGGCGACACGTGCCCGAGTCTCCAGAGCGACGATTTCATCCAGGGCACGGCAACGTCCAAGGTTTCCGGACACCACGTTGACGGACGCTTTGGTGCGTAGGTCACTTTGAATCTACAGTGCCACCCTCCGGTCCATTAGCACGTTGCCTCCGGCTCACGTGAGCGAGCGGTGGTGTCGTCGCGCAAAGAGACCGTGGGACTCGTCCCGGGATGGAACTGGGCCAGAGAGAGGGAGGGACGCCGCAGCCCATCGTTGAGCTTCAGGTGTCTGTAAGAGACCGAGTCTCTAAAGTACACCGAGGCACAGGGCGACCCGCTCGCTCGTGCCTGGACGTCTCTTTGTTCTTTCGAGGGGTCGATATCTGTGAGTGTGGTTTGTTTACTTTCCGGACAAGGTGAAAGAACTCTGAAACAGGAAATATTGGCACAAGGGGTCTGGTGGGATGGGAGGGTGCGGGTCAGTCCACGTACCGAGGACACGGGAGGATCGGGCGTCTGAACAACCAGGCGGAGAGGGGAGTTTAGCCTCGGTCATCACGGCAACCGGCACCTCGACAGAAACCACAGAAGGTGCCCAGGACGAACTGCGTCGCAGGAGCCAGCGTGGGCATTGCCCCACTACCCTCAGCCCTCAGCCCTCAGCCCAGCAGCAGGCAGCAACTGTCGTCCGGGTCCAGGCCGCGCCCCACTGCCCTCTTCTCAGCCAGAGCGGTGCCCCGGGAGGGCGGCCCCGGAACAGATACCTCCTCCCCTCCACACACATCTCGCCAACCCCTTGACCGCTTTGCCCGGGATACACAACTCCGCTGTACCCAGGCATGATTTTTCCCGTGGACCGGGGGCCTCCTTGGCCACTTAGGGTGCTCGCACCAAGATGAATCGGGCTAGAGACAGGGACACCTGTGCAGCCCGCTATTGAGCTGAAGGGGCCTCTAGGAGAGGGACTCTCTAAAGTAGCTGACGTACAGGGAGACCCGCTCGCTCGTGGCCGGATGTGTCTTTGTTCCTTTATTTCTTTTCGTGTTCTTTATTATCATGTTTGGTACAATTGTAAGCGGGATTGGGTTGTTTGGGGTTTGTTTTTTCTTTTCTTTTCTAATTTGTCTTTCTGCGGTGTCATTATCGGCGTATACAGACGCAACAGATTTCGGTACATAGAGTTTGTATTTTTCCTGTGGACCAGGGGCCTACTTTGCCGCTTAGGATGCATGCGCCCCCACCCCCTGCCCACCCGCAGCCTTCAGTTCCCCAAACCACTGGAGGACTCGTGGGGGTGGGAGTGGGGGTGAGGGTGGGGGAGGGGTGGGGGGCGGGGATGGGAGTGGCAGTGGAAGGGAGGTTCAGGGCGATTCATTCCAATGGGCCTCATTCAACCCCTTCGTTCAAATGCAGAAAGCTTTCTGTTAAAGTCTGAGCCTGGGGCTTCTCTGCATTGAATGGCTTTCTTCAACTCCCCCAACCCTTAGGCTGCAGTTTCTGAACTACTGGGAGGAAAGGGAGGAAAGGGAGGAAAGGGAGGAAAGGGAGGGAAGGGGGGGGGGGGAGGGAAGGGGGGGAGGGAAAGAAAGAAGGGGTGGGGGAGAGAAAGGGGGGAGGGGAGAAGATGATGTCTGAAGAACTTGCCTTCTCTGGAGCAAAGAGTGTCCCCTCCTTTTCCTAACCCAGGAAACCTCAATAAACCATTTGAGAATCATGGATGTGGAGGATGATATCTTACTATAATGCCTTCCAGGGGTGGGGGTGCAGGTACGTGGAAGGGTAGGGAGTTGGCGAGCGAGCGAGCGAGCGAGCGAGCGAGCGGCATGGTGTGGCGTGGCGTGGCCTGCCGAGTCAGAGTCAGAGGGTGGCATGAAACACGTGATGGTGGTGTCTTAGGGTTCAGAGGCCAAACACAGGCATGGGGCAATAAGGGATAGAGGGTGGGGGAGGCCTGACAGGGGACAATTGTGACCCCGGGCGATGGTCCCAGCGGGCACACTCCTGTAAAGCAACACTAACACTCTATTGATTAGCCATTGACCTCTCCTCCCTCTCCCACCTGCTTCCAAAGGGAAACTGAGTACAGTTTCATTCCACAGGCACTGGCTGTTTCACATGCAACCTTTGACGTGCCACTAAAAGGAGGAAGAAAGATGGACACACATGAAACAGCCCCACAGATGGCCTAGAGGGCGTGGGCGGGGCTCTCATCAGTCAAATTGGGAGTCTGAGTCAGGATCCTGGGGTTGTTTCAAAACATGGAATGGAAGGGGCTCCTGGCTGGCTCACTCAGAAGAGCATGCGACTCTTGGACTCTTGATCTCTGTCAGGGTTGTGACTTCAAGTCCCACATCGAGTGAAGAGAATGTGAAAAATGAATGAAGGAATGAAGGAATGGATGAACAAACTTAAAAAAAAAAAAAAAGGTTGTGGGGCGCCTGGGTGGCTCGGTCGGATAAGTGTCCGACTTGGGCTCAGGTCATGATCTCACGGTCCGTGAGTTCAAGCCCCATGTCGAGCTCTGTGCTGACAGCTCAGAGCCTGGAGCCTGCTTCAGAATCTGTGTCTCCCTCTCTCTGACCCTCCCCCATTCATGCTCTTTCTCTATCTCAAAAATAAATAAAAGTTGAAAAAAAAAAAAAAGTTTGCAACGTTTATGTCTTTAAAACAAATGGAATCGGTGGGGTGCCTGGGTGGCTCAGTGGGTGAAGCATCCCACGCTTGCTAGATTTTGACTCATGTCATATCTCAGGGTTCGTGAGACCAAGCCCTGCATTGGGTTCTCACACGGACAGTGCAGAGACTGCTTGGGGTTCCCTCCCTACCCCCCCATACCTCCCCCATAAACCAATAAATAAACATCAAAAACATAAATCTTAAAACACTACAACAAATGGAATGGAAAGAGAGAACGCAACGAGGAGGATGTGAATGTTGCACCTAATACCACTGAACTCTACGCTTATATATGGTGAAAAATCTCAATTGTAGGTGATGTCTACTTCTAACCACAACTGAAAGGAAAACGACAAAACACCGGTCCTTGGCTCACAGTAAGGGAATTCCTGGATTTGGTCCGAGAGGGCCTTCTCATCCGCCGTGTGGAAAACTATGGAATGGTTTCTTCCTCTCCAGGCCGATGACCATTGCCAACGACAGTAGGTGTAGGTGCTGTCCTCCTACCTGTGAAGGAAAGGCAGGAAGAAGTGTAGCATTTAAAAGCATCTTTTAAACGCTGTCCACCTTTCCCAGTTTGTCCCCTCACTATGTCTTGCTTACCTTTTATAGCATTTACCCTATGTCGATGCAAAATGAATGAGCCTTTTTAAAAACAATTTTAAAGAGGAAGGAAAAGAGTTTCATTGGAGCCCAAGTTAGGAGGGCTGACGGGGATACGCAATCTTCACAAAGCAGTCAGTCATCTGGGGAAGGCCTCACATTGGGCATACATACAGCTTACCAAAAAAAAAAAAAAAAAAGGAAAAACAGGGCACGGGGGCGGGGGGGGGGGGGGGGGGTTGGCCGCAGATGTTAGGAATCATCATGAGGAGAAAGAACACATTCCAGAAAGTTACAGACTTTATCTTCTGTTTTTAGTATGTGCAAGGCTGTATGACTTCAATCTTATGGCGACCAGGAAGGTTTTTGTATTGTTTTCTTTTGTTTCCCTTATCTTTATAAGCCGCCTTTGGAAGCCCCCTTTTTTAGTTAGTTACGTTTAAGAAAAAAAAATTTTTTTTTTTTTTTTTAACAAACCAGACATACAATCTGTGCTCAGGACAGAAAAAGAGCTCATGCTTTGAGGTTTTCTGGAGTCCCTTTGACCTCGGTAAATATTAAATGTATAGCTTCCCTGGGAGAGCACCAACATAAAAAGTTTAGAATTTCCTTTATCATTTCCCCGTCTTGATCGATAATCTTTCCTCAGAAATCACGGACGATCAACCTGATGTTTTTATGTCCCTCAGTGCCAGGTGACTGTCTTGTCTGCCCTGGGTGTGTCCCTCCTTGCTAGGTATGAGAGAGAGAGAGAGAGAGAGAGAGAGAGAGAGAGAGAGAGTGTGTGTGTGTGTGTGTGTGTGTGTGTGTGTCTGTAAACACACATATATGTCTTTGAACCACCTAGGGTTCCTCGTTGGGGTGAACTTATTGTAACATAAATGGTGGGAAACTCAAAAGTGACGTATGTTCTCTGTAAGTTCCATTGACCAGCAGACATAGTTCATGTGCTTGGCTCAGATGGTCTGCCTTTGTATTTGGCAAAGCATTTTTAACAGAGAGACAGGGACAGCAACACACTTTCAACAAGGACAATTTGAAGGAGCCAGTGCAACATTGGAATACACTTCAATTGACAAAAGAATGAAATCCCAAGAATCCTTTACATACCTGTTGATAAAAGGGAAGGCACATCTGTGATTATTGATGAGGAAAGATGGAGCACCCACATTGAGGAAACATACCTGTCATGCATATTCCCAGGTTTGCTTAGGGGCGGAGACTTAACATGAGAAGGAGGCAAAATTTAGTCCCTGATGTCAGGAGGTTACCTTAGGACACGGAGAAGGGGCTGTGGGTATGCCCCGAGAGCTGGTATAACCTGGATGGGGACTTAGGCTCTTTCTCTCAGGGCTGTGCTGGCTTATAGGCTGCAAGCATATCGGTGGACCTTGAGTCCAGGCTTCTTCAGAGACAGCTAGAGTTTGTTTGTGGGACCTGAAAAGACACAATAGCTGATTAGGGGCAAATAGTTCCCTGAAGAACAAGATTTAGGTTCTCTGCGAGAGAGAGCGAGCGTCAGCCTCCTTAACCCTCCGTGGCACAGTTTCAATTGCCCACTCCCCACTCCCCGCCCCCCACACTCACCCCCAGCCTCTGGAGTTTGGATCATTTCCCAATGGTAAGGAACAGGGACGATGATGGGTGATGGCTCGGGCTAGGGCTATC
The DNA here is from genome assembly GCF_046562875.1 of Panthera onca. Classification (NCBI taxonomy): domain Eukaryota; kingdom Metazoa; phylum Chordata; class Mammalia; order Carnivora; family Felidae; genus Panthera; species Panthera onca. The sequence continues at coordinate 29,311,724 of NC_138352.1, read as the reverse complement.
CGTTTATCTCCCCCGGTGAGAACAGTTTCTGTAAATCTCACCTGTCACAGGCCTAGGTGCAGGGCTACACAGAAGTTGTGAAGGGAATCGAAGGAACATGGAGTCAGAGGTGTTAAGTTTTCTTCCCCTTTATAAGTTTCCATTGTCGATCCCTCATTCCACTTCTATGGAACAGGGATGGAGGTCCACCTTCTGAAACTATTTCAAGCCGAATTAGGGTGTGGCAGGGGCTTTGGAAGGGAAGGATTTGACAGGGTGCAGGTCACAACTTTTGCTCCCTTGTGCTAATTGGGGGTGGGGGGGGGGGTGGGGGGAATCAGAGATAGTTCCTATCTGAGATCTTGGGTATTTTTCTGCATAGTTTGGTACTGCATCATATCCTGAGATTTCTCCCCAAGTGTATTCTAAGGAATAGTAACAGTATAGTCAAACCCAATGTTATAACCACCTTGTGGGGGGAGGGCGCGGGGGGGAAGGTTGTGGTGGTCAAGGGCCTCTTACTGTACCCAAGTGAATTGCTGTCTGATTTTATTTTTATGTTTTTTTTTTAAATCTTATTAGGTAACCTTTACACCCAACGTTGGGCTCGAACTTACAACCCCAAGATCGAGAGCTACACGCTCTACCGACTGAGCCATCCAGGTGCCCCTGTTTATGTGGGCTTTTGTTGCTGGGGCACCTGGGTGGCTCCGTGGGTTAAGCATTGGACTCTGGCTCCGGTCAGGATCTCGCCGTTCGTGATTTCGAGCCCCGCATCCGACTCTGTGCAGACAGCTCAGAGCCTGGAGCCAGCTACAGATTATGGGTCTCCCTCCCCCCCACCCCCTCTCAAAAATAAATATTAAGAAACTTATAAAAATACAAATAAAATATGGGTTCTTATTTCTAAAGAGGAGCTAATACAGTTGCAGCAAGTGTTTGTGAACTAGCTTTGACTCTGCCTCCTCGTTCAGCAAGCAATCAGGTAACTAATAAGAGGTACTTCTACGGAAAGAAAAGAACACCACGGGTTAATGGGTAGAACAACTTATAAACCCAGTGTCTAAGTCCCAAGTGCGGTCAGTGAGAAGGTGTCTAGATGCCAGGCTCGAAGCATCCTCAGCTGGAGTGGGAGCAGGCAGGGGGCAATCTGACCGATTTTTCTGGCATGTAGTTCAAATGTCTCATTTTGGGGGATTCTGAGTGGCTCAGTGGGTTCAGGTTCAGTATTCAAGTCTGGATCTCCACTCAGGTCTCAATCCCAGGGTCGTGAGCTCAAGGCCCCAGTTGGGCTCCACACTGGGCGTGGTGAAGCCTACTTTAAAAACAACAAAAACACAACAGCAGCAAATGTCTCGTTCTGAATGGCCCATAGAGCAACAGGCACACAGATTGTCTACAACTGTGGCAATTTCTCTGAAGTTTATCTCCAGTTGTCCAGCTTTCCTTTGCAGGGCTTCAGGGAAAAGGGCCATTTGAGTTCTTCAGGATGGTAAGATAAGAGGATGGGAGAGGATTGGAAGCCTGAGTTTGAAGAGTCATAGTCAGATATTCGAGGAAACCAGGATTCAGGATCCAGCCCAGTTTTAAAGGCAAACAACAAACAGTCAAAGAAAATTAATTAACCAGAACTAGAAGTTAACATCCACAAAAGAGCTATTGAAATACAATCTTTTTCTATCGAGACCCCTCCATTCCTGTCAAAGATAGCCCAATGAAAACTAATTTGTTTGTAAAATAAGTCCAGTGTTAACAGACATGGCTTCAGTATTGACATAAGCACAGCAAGAATAGCGATTGACCATATAGTATTTTGTGTATTTTCTCTCTTCTTTTCCGCCTGCCTGCCTTCTTTTTATTTATTTTTTTTTTATGGAGTTCTTTTTTTCCTCTTAAGTTAATTCCTTTATTTTGAGAGCTGGGAGGAAAGGGAGAGGGGGAGAGGGGGAGAGGGGGAGAGGGGGAGAGGGGGAGAGGGGGAGAGGGGGAGAGGGGGAGAGGGGGAGAGGGGGAGAGGGGGAGAGGGGGAGCTCTGCACTGTCAGTGCAGAACCCAGCTCAGGGCTCAAATCCATGAACCATGACCGTAGGTGAAATCAGACGCTTAACCGACTGAGCCACCCAGGCCCCCCACACACCAGAATTCTTTACACTGTCAAATGTACGAATGTATCTCATCATTTTCAGAAACACGTTGTGGTGTTTGGTTTTGTTTCTTTTTTCTTTTACTGTACAATTTTTAGCAAGTCATGAAACGGGCGCCTGGGTGGCTTTGTCAGTTAAGCATCCAACTTCGGCTCAGGTCATGATCCCACGGTTCGGTTCGTGAGTTTGAGCCATGCATTGGGCTGTCTGTGCTGTCAGCACAGAGCCCGCTTCGGATCCTCTGCCCCTCCCACCGACTCCTTCTGTGTGTGTGTGTGTGTGTGTGTGTGTGTGTGTGTGTGTGTGTGTGTGTCTGTCTCTCTCTCTCTCTCTCTCTCTCTCTCTCCTAAAAATAAAGAAATAGGCTGGAAAACAAATCTTCAAGGAAAAAAAAAAACAACAAACGATGAAACATGTTTACTAACAGACCCAAGTATCTTTACTGTTTTTCTGAATAAAGCCAAAGACCAAACACACACACACACACACACACACACACACACACACACACACAGCAAAACAAAAAACAAAAAAACAAACAAAGAAAAGAAAACGCCGTAGGTTTAGTAATTCACAATTTAGTATTTTATCTTCTGTGGAAAAGACTCAGATGTCTGAAGAACTGAACCTAATTTACCACTTAGCAAAGCTTTGAAGTTACAGGTCATGAAAGATTTGGGAAGCCATTTTAAAAGTTTACAAATAGGGACTCCTGGGCGGCTCAGTCGGTTAAGCGTCCGACTTCGGCTCAGGTCACAATCTCACAGCTCCGTGAGTTCGAGCTCCGCGTGGGGCTCTGTGCTGACCTCTCAGAGCCTGGAGCCTGCTTCGGATTCTGTGTCTCCCTCTGTCTCTGCCCCTCCCTCGCTGACATTCATTCTCATTCTCTCATTCTCTCTCTCTCTCTCTCTCAAAAATAAATGGTATAAGGAAAAAATTTAAAGGTTTACGAGTAAACATTTTTGTGTATTTAACCTATCTCCTGTCAACATTCACCCACGAACACTGTATGCGAGAGACAAAATCGACCATCGTTTGAAGTACTTTTTGCTGACAAACTGCAACGGGTACCAGTGAAGTCATAAACTGAAGTCACATGAAAGCTGATTAGGCCCCTGCCTCGGGCCTGAACCCTAGAGTGCGTGTCTGAGTGGAACAAGGAAGGGCGTAAGTGTTTGTAAAGTTTTTTTGATTTTGTTTTTGATACCTGTTGTAAAACGAGGGAGAAAACGTGTTATGTTGTTTGTAAAGGTCACAGAGATGTATATTTTGAGGACCACAATTACAGGGTCAGTATTGGGACGGAAGCAAGGCCATGACCGGAGCTGCCCACCCCAAAGGCTTGTCATGCAGAGAGCACCAAATTCAAGCCATTTTACAACCACCACCACAAAGAATAAAACCTAACTATCTGCATTGTATTTGATATCGACGGCTCCGAAAATATGTCCATTTTAAGTAAGCAATCACCCTTCCATGGCCCTTAGTACCCAAGACGTCACACCCGTGTCCACTAAAAAGTCAAACGATCTGTTTCCCCACCATCAGGCTCACACGGGAGGCCCCACCACCGGGGATGGCCTAGGAGATCACTGGAGCCACACCAACTGATGCAGAAACAGGGGGAGGGGGAGGCGGCCAGGGAGCCGCCGGCCAGGCCCCAGGCAGATTTAAAGTTTTGGACTCACCTTTTTGTGTTTCTTTCATCTTTTTCTTTTGCGCCTCCAACTCCGCGTCCGCGTCCACCTCCTACTTCTTCTTCCATCTCTGTCTCCTGTCTTTGCCTCCTGCAAAAGTGGCTTTGTCTCTGGTTGCTTTTCAGCCCCCTGTGGAAGAGGTGAAGGAGGAGCAGGCCGTGGGGTGGGCACCCATCTTGGCGCTTGTGCTCGGGGAGGAGGAGGGGCGGGTTTAGGATCACTGGCATCTGTCTGCCTTCCTCCTCTTCCTCATTCTTCTGACTATTGGGAAAGGGTGTGTGGGTGTGGGTGTAGCGGGGAGGGCAGGTGTGTTCAATTTTTCTCTCTCCTCTCTCTGGGCCATCAATTGTGTCCCTTCCCGTGAGGCAACTTTCTTATGGAGTAACATAAAACTCTGAATGTAGAGAATTTCACACACACACACACACACACACACACACACACACCCCACACCCATGCCCCGTTCACGTGAATGTGAAACACATTTGGGTTTGTTCTGATCCTCCTGAGTGTTAGAATGCCCAATGTTCACAAGAGCTTGCCTTGAAACACAGTAACGGAGCTCGGTTACAAATTGGTGTGAGCAATAGCATCCAGAGGTAGAGAAAACATCTCACATGGATAACATCTATGTGGCCATAGATCCACAAACAAGATGCAAACCAACATCAGCCTCTGTTTCACTCCTATTTGTGGAGAGGACGCGAAAGACCCAATGGTCAAATCTCCCCCTTTTATAAAAACAAATCCAATCGCACGAGAGCATTACCGTGGATGGATCCCATCGTGCAGGTGTTTTCCATTTCCAATGAGAACACAGCCAATTTGGTGCAAAGAAGCCAAAAGCTGCGGCAACCCACAAACCAAATGTGGCCCGGGATATCTCCGTGAGCGTCCCTTCCTCCCCAAAAGCCGGGGCTTCGCTGATGGAACCAAAGGGCTTCCTAGTTTCTGGCTGCATCGTCTCACGGCCAGCTTTCTCTAAGGGAGCACACAAGAAAACTCATTCAGACACCTCCAAAGAACCCCATCTGGGCCATCAGGGACTCAGGTGACCTTTCCATGTTCCCATGTAAGTAAGCACTTGCAAGTATAGGCTCCATATGTCCTATACGTGTAGCCTGCCGAAGTTTCCTTTTGGGGATGGGTGGTTGCTTTCTCCACACTTAGAGCAAGGTTATTAAATGGTGGCGGTCACGGTGGTGTTTTTTCCTCTTCCGTAAAGAGTTACAAGGCGGCCATTTCGTGGGAGCGAAGCGGTAGCTGGGCTGCTCCTGGATCCCTCGCCGCTTCGGGTTCCCTGTCAGGCTTCCTAGCAGCGGCCTAGCGGAGAAATAAGAGCAGGTGTCTGAATGTACTCGGGTGACCAAAGATGAGAATGACGAGCCCATCGAAATGCCATCGGAAGACGACGGGACAGTGCTGCTGTCCACAGTGACAGCCCAGTTTGTCGGCAGCACGTGGACTGCACTACCGGAATCCAGCGTCTCAGCGTATGAGAGGTGTCCGGCTGGTCAAAGACATTCTGCACATCCCTGATGCTGGCTGGGGAAATCCGGTAGCGGATAGTCGTCAACTTATCCCAAAGATAGCCACAGAAAAAGGGACGAGACAGGTGCCTGCTTCTTCAGCAGTGAAAGTGAAGAGAGCCATCCAGGGTACGTCAGATTTAAGAGTGTTGGGTCTCCCGTGGAAAACAACCGAACAGGATCTGAAAGAGTATTTTGGGAGCTTTGGAGAGGTTCTTCTGGTTCAGGACAGGAAAGATATTCACACTAGTCCTTCAAAGGGTTTTGGCTGTGTTCCTTTTACGTAATAGGAAACCCAGGTGAAAGTCATGCGATCAAGGAACGATGGTGTGACTGCAAACTTCCTGAATCTCATCCAAGCCCAGATGAGCTTTTGAGAAGCAGGAAGGCGTTTGTCGGGTGCCTTACAGAGGGACGTGACTGCCTATAAGCTGCAGCAGTTCTTTTGCCAGGACTGAGAAGCGGTAGACAGCTTCATTCCCAAACGGTTCCCGGACTTTCCCTTTGTTACATTTGCAGATGATCAGGTAGCCCTCGCCCTCACCCTCGCCCTCTCTGATATTATTATTGAATTTATTTTTCTCAATGTACCCCCAAGGTACTTAGCCTATAGGGCAACAGTGGTTTGAGGAGGAGAGTCCTTCATACCCCTCGCCCTTTCAGCCCCCGCCCTGGCACAACCCCCTCCAGGAGCCCTCTGTTTGTTCCCCTTAGGGAAGAGCCTCTTACGTTTTTGTCCCCCTCCCTGTTTGTATGTTATTTTTCCTTCCCTTCCCTTCTTCCCTTCTTCCCTTCCCTTCCCGGGTTCCCTTCCCAGAGTTCCTCTGTTTGGGAAGTGAAGGTCCTCACACGGGTGAGGTCCTGTGATACATGTGTTTCTCTGAGGGACGAATGTCACTTTGCATGACACCCTCCAGTTCCATCCAGGTACTTGCAAATGGCAAGACTTCATTCCCTCTGGTGGCCGAGCACTGCTCCGTTGTAGATGGATACCACCTCTTCTGTATCCATTCATCCATCGATGGACATTTGGCCCCTTTCCATACTTTGCCTACCGCCGATAGTGCTGCTATGCACACTGGGGTGCGTGTGCCCCTTGGAAACAGCAGACCTGTATCCTTTGGCTAAGTACCTAGTCGTGAAAGTGCTGGGTCGTAGGGTACTTCTATGTGTCATGTGTTGAGGAACCTCCTCAGGTCCCTGGTTCTGGAAAGAACTCCGATAGTGGTTCTAAATCAGGTGCGGCCATCGGTTGGGGACCCCCATCAAATGCAGAGTCAGGCAGCGGTTTTCCTGCAGGCTTTGGCTCAAGCACGGATTCTAAATCTTCCAGCTGGGGAATTTATACAGCGGGGTAGGTATAGACTGGTAGGAATTCAAATTTTTCTAAACACATGGTAAGTGTATTTCTTTTTTTCTTCTCTTCTCTTCTCTCTCTCTCTCTCTCTCTCTCTCTCTCTCTCTCTTTCATTTTCTTTCTTTCTTTCTTTTTTTTTTTTAAACATTTATTTATTTTTGAGATACCGAGAGAGACAGAGCGGGAAGGGGAAGGAGCAGAGAGAGAGGGAGACAGAATCCGAAGCAGGCTCCAGGCTGTCCGCACAGAGCCCGGTGCAGGGCTCGAACCCACAAACCGTAAGATCATGACCTGAGCCGCAGTCACACACTTAACTGACGAAGCCACCCATGCACCCCACCCATGGTTAAGTGTATTATAAAACCCATCCATACTGAGAGTTTTCAGAATCAGTACGTTCAGCGTGGGGTATATTCACCACTATTTTTGACATTTTTCTTTAGAAAGAGAGGCAAAGCTAAATGAATTTTAGAAGTTTTGTTACATGAAGTGTTGAAATATCAGGTGTTTGAAAGCGAACTGCTGTTTGCCTGATTGGTTCTCGTTCTCTCTCTCTCTCTCTCTCTCTCGTTCTCTCTCTCTCTCTCTCTCTCTCTCTCTCTCTCACACACACACACACACACACACACACACACACACACACACACACAGGCTACAATGGACATCAAAGGATTTCTCCTGTAATATTGTATCCCTGGACTCGTCAAGTGAATTCTTTGTGCGTGTTCACTATGGAAACCATTCATTAGAAGTACATTCTTTTTTCCTTGTTTTAATTGGAACCCCACCACATTATTTCCCCACCCCCGGGAAAACCTCCTTTTTGGAGATCATGGTGTCACAGTGTTTGGTCTTTTTGCTTTCGTTTTTAGTTTGTGACACTTGTCTCCCTTCCTATGCACAAGTACAGTATGAAGCCTTCATTGAATCTGTGCCGTTCATCTCATTTCAAATGTTTACGGGAGAAGCACTTCATTGAAAGCAGTGCTGTAAATATTCTGCCATAGGAAGGAATATTTCCGTCTACGTGCTTTCTCACTCTTGAATTCGTCTTCACACCATACAGGCTGTGACTTTGACGGTGGGTGTCCCGTTTGTATCCGCTACTCTTTATTTCGCGGAGTCGTATCAATGCTATGAATGCAAGGGTGTGCTATGTAACCAGAAGGCTGTTAGAAGTTCTGAAACCTTGTGTTTTCTGATCCTCGTGTTCGACCGACAGTGGTGCCGAAGTACGAAAGGCTAGTGTGAGTGAGAAAAGGAGAGAGTGCGTGCAGAGACTCCGTGGCGGTGGCACACGATGGATAGATTTTTTTAACCTGGTGAGATGCATCTCTCAGTCCCTTGAGCTCGGTGCAAGAGCGTGCCGAGAGCAACGATAGCAAATGACATGCGAATGTTTTCTGCATCCAAAGGACATCCACACCCGTTGGAAGACGTTGGAAGACGTAAAGAGAGTTTTGTTCTCAGAGAACCCCGTTAGTTGGATGTGTGAGGTACTTGTATTTCCCCTGCCCTTCCGTCAGCTGCTGTGAACACCGTATGGTGTGTGTTCTGTTCTGTTCCCGATCTGTTAAGTGTGGTCCCGTGAACACGGACTGAGCTTGTGGTGTGCTTCACGGGAATACTCGGAAGCAGAGCTCACCAGTGAGCTCGGGGTGTCACCACGAAGGCCGGAAGTTCTAATGTCTGCCAGGTAGCCATAAGAATGTGGTCTAATGCAGTTCTGTGTCCCGTGCTTGGATGGTCTTTATAAGAGTTGTCAGTGTTGGGAATTCTTAAATAGAATGGATGAAGGAGGAAGAGGAGGAGGAGGAGAAGGAGGAGTTGTTGTCGTTGTTGTTGTTGTTGTTACGAGGTATAATGACGAAAGACACGGCAGAAAATTTTTACAGGGTTTACTTTCTGTCTTCAGTATGTGCAAAGCTGTATGACTTTAATCTTTGGGGATCCAGGGAGGTTTTCTTCCATTTTCTCATCTGTATGTTTGGAAGGCTCCTTTTTAATTCTCAACTGACTGACTGACTGACTGACTGATGGATTGGTTTTGTTTTTATGTCCTCTTCTCACCCAACATAAGGCCCAAACTCACAGCCTGGCAATGAAGAGTCACCCGCTCCCCTGACCTAGCTGAGCGAGCCAGCCAGCCAAGTCACCCCTTTGATCCATTTTTGTTGTTGTTGTTGTTGTTGTTTATTTAAATGAAGCGGACATGCAACGTGTGCTCAGGACAGAAACAGAGCACACGCTTTGGGGTTTGGCAGGGTCATTTGGAGCTTGGTAAATGTTAAAGCCTAGCTTCCCTGGGAGCCCAGGAGCAGGGTCCACAGCCGTTAAAAGTTGACAATTTCCTTTATCGATAGCCATCGAACAGATGATTTATTGAAAACACGAATCTATGGCAAAGATCGTTCTATGGTCTGTGATCAGGATATAGGAAGAACCGGATGGCTACAGCTCCCACCTCACAGACTTCATGTTTCAGTTGGACGTAGAGGCAGGGAGGGAGGTGAGGCAGGACGGCAGGGAGACAGGGAGGCAAGCAGACTGGCAGGCAGGCAGGCCGGCCGGCCGGCGGGCCGGCAAGCAGGGAGGGAGGCAGGCCGGCAGGCAGGGAGGGAGGCCGGCAGGCAGGCAGGCAGGCAGGCAGGCAGGCAGGCAGGGAGGGAGGGAGGGAGGGAGGGAGGGAGGGAGGGAGGCAGGCCGGCAGGCAGGCAGGCAGGCAGGCCGGCAGGCAGGCAGGCAGGCAGGCAGGCCGGCCGGCAAGCAGGGAGGGAGGCAGGCCGGCAGGCAGGCAGGCAGGCCGGCAGGGAGGCCGGCAAGCAGGGAGGGAGGCCGGCAGGCAGGCAGGCAGGCAGGGAGGGAGGGAGGGAGGGAGGGAGGGAGGCAGGCCGGCAGGCAGGCAGGCAGGCCGGCAGGCAGGCAGGCCGGCAAGCAGGGAGGGAGGCAGGCTGGCAGGCAAGGAGGCAGGGAGGCAGGCAGGCCGGCAAGGAGGCAGGGAGGCAGGCAGACAGGGCGGCCGGCAGGGAGGCAGGCAGGCAGGGCGGCCGGCAGGGAGGCAGGCAGGCAGGCCGGCAGAGAGGGAGGGAGGCAGGCCGGCAGGGAGGGAGGCAGGCAGGCCGGCAGAGAGGGAGGCAGGCAGGCCGGCAGAGAGGGAGGGAGGCAGGCCGGCCGGCAGGGAGGCAGGCCGGCCGGGAGGGAGGCAGGCAAGCCGGGAGGCAGGCAGAGAGGCAGGCAGGCAGGCCGGGAGGGAGGCAGGCCGGGAGGCAGGCAGACCGGCCGGCCGGGAGGGAGGCAGGCAGGCCGGAGGCAGGGAGGGAGGGAGGGAGGCAGGCAGGCAGGCAGGCAGGCAGGCAGGCAGGGAGGCAGGCAGGCAGGCCGGCAGGGAAGGAGGGAGGCAGGCAGGCAGGCAGGCAGGCCGGGAGGGAGGCAGGCCGGCCGGGAGGGAGGCAGGCCGGCCGGGAGGGAGGCAGGCCGGCCGGGAGGCAGGGAGGGAGGGAGGGAGGCAGGCAGGCAGGCAGGCAGGCAGGCAGGCAGGCAGGCCGGCAGGGAGGGAGGGAGGCAGGCAGGCAGGCAGGCCGGGAGGGAGGCAGGCCGGCCGGGAGGGAGGCAGGCCGGCCGGGAGGGAGGCAGGGAGGGAGGGAGGGAGGGAGGGAGGGAGGGAGGCAGGCAGGCAGGCAGGCAGGCAGGCAGGCAGGCAGGCCGGCAGGGAGGGAGGGAGGCAGGCAGGCAGGCAGGCAGGCCGGCCGGGAGGCAGGCAGAGAGGCAGGCCGGCAGGGAGGCAAAGAAAGAAAACGTGGCATCAGGGTACCTGGTGGGCTCAGGTGGTGGATCGTGCCACTGTATCTCGTGGGTTGCGAGTTCGAGTCCCACGCTGGGTGTAGCGCGCGCTTACAGTAAAATCTTTGAAAACCCATCCACAAATACAGGAATAAACAAAACATGGTATCAAAGGGGAGTAAGTGATTGATCGATGGGGGGTGGGGATCAAACGGGAATATGTGTCTAACCCGCAACCTATTCTTTATCGACGCTGCTTTCACTATTTTGCCCCGATGACTTTTTCCACAAGCGGCGGTCCCACCTGAGCGGGCTCCCTTCATCTTAAGATGTTCTGCAGCGAGAGGAAAGGCGTGAGAGGCAAAAGTTAGGCGGATCCATACAAATAAAGACAATCATCGTTTCTGAGACCAGTAGCCAAAGCTCTGCCTCCGTTTAGGATCCAATGTCGTACTTATCTCTTTAAAAACAGAAATACATACATAAAAACCAGGCAGGGTCGTTGGCTCGGATAAGGGAGGAAGCTGAAATGCAATCATGGAGAACAACATAGGGGGTAAGAAGTTGCAAGCCAGAGCGATTTCACCACCCGTAGCCTTTGAAATGATGATTTGGTGTCTTCGGATACAAGAGAGCTCACCCTACGTAGAAGGTTTCCCACCGCTTGTCATGAAGTATCGGAACACCACAAGCGGATTCCCGTGCTACCAAAACCTCTCTGCCAACATAATCTGTAACAGCTGCATTCTCTTGTATCGTGTGAGTGTAGCGTCATTCATTGCACCACTCTGCCGTTGTTTGACCTTCCAGCGGATTGTAATTTTCGTTTCTTTCGGCGTGCGTGTGGGTATGCGTATCGGGCTATCGAAAACGATCTAGCCACGTTCGGTCCTCTTTTTCTCATTTCTCATAGATGAGTGATGGCGTCAAAGGATACACCTCAGGAAACCCCAGATGGAAGAGAGGCAAAGGGAAGGGGGGGGGGCAGAGTGCTTCTGTGTCCCGTGCCGCCCCCCCCCCCCCCCGCACTCTCCCAACACACCAGTCTCCCCTCCTCCCCCCCCCCCCCCCCCCCCCCGTTCCAGGTGTTGGAACAACCCGGAAGTGCCTGAATTAGGAGAGTTCTTTGACGGGGGGGGGGGGGGGGGGGGGGAGGGGGGGAGGTTGGGGAGCACCAATGTTTGGCAACATTGCAGGGCTACCAAGAGTCAGTGTCTAAGGTACTTGGGGGGGGGGGTGAGGAAGAGGGGGGCGTGGGGTTTCTTTCTCTTTGAGGTGATGGAAATAGTTTGGAATGAACAGTGATGGTCCCATAGCTTTGTGAGTAGTAGCCTAAGATAGCCCGCTGAAGTGTACACACACCTATACATTTGTTTACTTATTACGTATGCATTCATTCCAGTTGAGTGAGTGGGAGAGAGAGGGGGTAGGGAGGGAGAGAATGGATCACCAGGCAGGCTCCAAGGTGTCAGCACAGAGCCAGATGTGGGGGCTGAAATTCAAGAACCCCGAGATCATGACCTGAGGCGAGACTGGGACACCTTACCGAGTGAGGCACCCAGGTGCCCCTGAACTGTTCGCTTTTACAAGGATGGGAATTTTGGCATGCGAGTTGTGTTTCCAGTGTTAATAGGTGAGGAAACACCTAGAATAGTAAATGCGGGCGGGCGGGCAGGCAGGCAGTCGATGTTTTCTTTTTCTTTCCCTTCTGGGCTTCAGAGGGGGATGGCGAGTGTGAGGGAGGGAGTCCATGACACTGGGCGTAGGTGTTCTTGTGAGCTGAGCGGCTTGGGAAGTTCCCCGAACTACATGACCCCACAGGAGAACAGGAATTCCTTCTCGACGGCAAGAGAGTGGGCGACTAGCACCGCCTGAGTCTGGCAGAGCCTCAAATCTAAGTCGGGGTGGGGGAGCACTTCTGCTGTCCTACCGGTCCTGACCCTCCCTGTCTGTCTGGGGGCCCCTGAGCCGCAGGGGTGGTGTTTTGAGTTGTCCCTCTGTGGTCGTCTTTTACACCAAATACTTCTGTTGAAGGTGCTTGGAGAATAACACAGGTTGGTATTTCCAAAATGACCTTGAGATCCTATTCTCTGCCCCTCCGCCCCTCCCGTGCGCGCGTGAAGACACCCACCCACACACCCACCCCCCCCCCGCCCCCGCCCCCGCGCACACACCCCACCCCTTCCCATTCCTTCTAACTACAACTGTTCCTATTTCCATCCATGTACTCCCAGACAGCTTCCTCAAGCCCCACCGCCCACC
>NC_138352.1:29261476-29283976 GCF_046562875.1 Panthera onca | reverse complement strand
GGCGCGCAGGGGCGCCCCAAGCCCCTCGGGACACACACCGCCACGGGAGAGGCGGGGGGACGCCGCGCGCGTGCGCGCGCGCTCGCACACCACACGCCCGAGGCACACGGGCCCCGGCACCGGACACCGGCCAGGCCTGGCGGGACCCTCCCCCGACTCAGAGGGGGGAGGCGCAGGCCGCGGTAGGCGAAGAGCGGCGCTCGGCCCCACCGCGGGGCCGACAGACCTCCTCTCGCGCGGGAGAGAAGGCTCCGCCTAACACGCACAAGGGCATGCAGTCACCCTGACACAGGTGGCCACTACGCGCACAGGAGGGGGCAGCGACTGGGGGGTTCCGGTACCCCAAGGCACCCTCTCGGATCGCTAGAGAAGGCTTTCTCACCAAGGGCGCACCGCCCCCCACCCAATTCGTCCCCCCCATCGGGACCCGCCAGATAAAAGGCGTTTCTTCCCGGGGCCACCAGGGCCCGGGGCGGGGGAGAAAGGTCCACGGCAACGGAGTGACACAGGGCATTCCTGAGCATTCGCGGTCAGGGCCCACAACGAGGGCCACCTGCCTTCCCCACGCGCGGTTGCTCGTGTCGCCGCCCGGAAGGAGCGCCGCGCCTCCGGGTGAGGCCCGAGAAAAACCGAGGCAAAACACCGGCAGCAACGCGCTGGGCAAGAAACCGACAGTCCTCGCTCAGAGGGAGTTTTGGCCAAGCGCCACGGCGCCGGCTCGGCCCGCCACGATCGCTCAACTCGCCCCACCAAGTCAGCCCCCCGCACCCCTCCGGGCAACAGCGGCCCGTTGCGGGGCGGGGACGACAAGGCGCCCGCTCCCCGCAGCGGGGGGAACGGGTGTGCCTCCCTTCACCGATTCTGCCACCCGCCCACCTCGGGCAACTCCGCCAACGGCGGCGACCCAAAGGGGGGTCCGCTGGGAACAGGGAACGGCGCCACCACTCGGCTTCAGGCACCTGAGACGACCTGGAGCGCTCCAGGGGCACCACGGAGGGCCAGGCGCCACGCGCTCAGCACGCCCAGGCGGCGAGCAGCGTGGCGTCGGGTGCAGCCCCCCCACCACAGGGAGGCCGCCCACCACAACACAGCCAAGAGAGGCCAGCGAGAGTGTCCGCTGCGTCAGCCGACCCCGGCCCCGCAGCGACGGGAGGCCGGGATCGGGCCGGAGTCCGCACCCCTCTGCAACCCCCCGCGCCGCCCACAGGCGGGAAGGAGGAGCATGGGGCCCGCAGGCAGAACGAGAAGAGCGGTCCCACTCACCAGGAGTGTCCGTCCCTCGTCTGACACGGCTTAGGCCCGGCCCGGGAGAACGCGACATCACCACATCGATCGGTTACCGCCACACGAGGCAGTCCTGGGGTGAGGAGGGGGCTGGGGAAACGCCCGGCGAGGACAGCGACCAGAGGAGGACCTGCTTCAGCCTCGCCAGCACCCCTCCCCCACCTCTCCCAGGGAACAGGCAGCCGGACAACCCACAAGGGGAAAAGGGAACGCCTGACACGCGGCACGGAGCCTTGCGAGGGTGGGTTTGTCACGGCCACGGCCGGGTGCCCGCAGCGGGGAGCGCACGGGGTAGAAGACCCACGCCGCCTCCCCACGCCGCCCTCGGGTGCCAGAGACCGGAGGTGGCGCCACAGCCTGAACCACACCTGGATGCACGAGAGCCGGCGCGCAGGCCCAGGCAGACGGCTCGAGCAAGCAGGCGGGCAAAGGGCGGAGTCGGGCTCGGCTCGGCGTCACCGCCAAGCCCGGAGCCACGCCAGCCAGCGGCGACGAGGCCCAAGTCTCTCTTACAGGATGACAACCGCCACACCAGAACGTGTCAGCACCTACCTGGCAGCAAAAAGTACCTCTTTCAGGAGACAAAAATAACCGCGTTGGCAGGCGGGGCCGAGCCACAGGTCACTGGGACCTTCTGGGACCCTGGCCCGGCCACGGGCCCCAAGCATCTTCCCATCACCGCCAAGCAACCCCACCCCCCCCGGAAGTCCCCGGGGGCCATCTGGTCGACCCCGGGACCGACCGACCGACCGACCGACCGACCGGGGAATCGCGGGATGGGGGGGGGGGGATGGCCGGGTAGGCCCTGCCCCGTTACACGTTCGCCCGTCCACGGGTCGTCTCCGGGTCGGGACTTAGAAAAATAAAACACTCCGCGCTGTCGCCTGCGGAAGCCTCCCCGGACCTCGCAAGACCGGCCCCATGCCAGTCCCCGACCCCCGGCTGGGACTGTTTTGGGGGGGGGGGGTCTGAATTGCGCGGAGGCGCCCCCGACGACCGGACCTCAACGGGGATCGCGGGCGCGCCGGCGTTGGCGCCCTATACGTGCTTCCCCTCGCGGCCCGGTCCCCAACTCCGCAGCGGGCCTCGGAAAATCTGGGGAGAAAATCGGGTCCAACGACCGGGAGCACCACGCGTGCCCACGCCCGGGCCCATCGCGCCCTCCGCGGGCTTCCCCTCAAGGCTCAGGACGGTCCTCACCGGCCCGGCCCGGCCCGGCCCAGCCCGGCCCGACCGCGAAGCGGGAGGGAAGACAAAAGACGCCTGGCAGGGAAGGACCGACGAGCGACCCACGGGGCCACAGTCTCCGGGTGGCGGCCCCGGACGGTCCCCGCGGTCGGGGGGGGGGGGGGGTGGGAGGGGAGGAAAGCACCGGCGGGTGCTGGTCGACCCGTCCGGGCAGCCCCCCACCCTGGCTCGCTCCCAGGGAGCGCCGCCGCTACTCCCCCATATACCCGGAGGTTCAATCTCCGGCAAGTGCACCAGCCGCCGGCGTCCCGACGACAGCGGGACGATCACGCCAACGTCGCCGGCCTTCTGGAACTCCGCCCCGGGCACCGCGGCCGAATCGCATCCCTTGCCGACGTCGCCGACGCTCCGGAGGGGAGACGCTATATAAAAGCGGCCGCCAGGTGGCGCCCGACAACCGACCGAAACGTCAGCGGGGACAGCTCGCGATCTCGGGGCCGAGAGGGCGCACAGCCGGCGGCCCGGCCGCCCGATCTCGTCCCGGCCCACTCCGGATGCCGCCTCTCGGTCCCAGGCCGGCGGAGGGCGTCCGCCTCGGGAGCTCCCGGCCGGCCGGCACGGCGCGACCCCGGCAGCCCAAGGGACACTCGAAAAATGCATCGGGGCGGCTGCCGCTGAAAAGGCGGGGGGGGGGGGGGGGGGGCAGACCGGCCACTCGACTCCCCGGCCGGCCGAGGCGGACGTGCGCGGAAAATTCCCCGCACACACCGGGCGGGCCGGGCACGGGCGGCCCAGAGCGGCCCAGGCGGCGCCCGCGCTCCCGGGAGGACTTAGACACATTTCGGCGGGCAGGAAGGGAGGGAGGGAGGGAGAGACGGACGGTAAAACCGAAACCACGCGAGAGAGTACTCCCAGAACAACAACGGACGGACGAGCCGTTTTTATTCTATTGGGTCAAGCGGGGGAGCGTCTCTCTCGGAAACATAACAAACCAAGCTGCGGGGGGGGGGGGGGGACAGAAAGAGGGTGATGGATAAACGAACGACCACGGATAAAGCTTAAGCAAAGTCCTTCGCCGCACGGGGCCACGACGAAGTCCAAAGACCACAAACAGGTACGGGGAACATGGGTGCAAGTGCACCGCGTGGCAAGCGACAAGAATATGGCTTTCACCATTACTGTCCTCAATAAACACCACTACGGGCGGCGGTAGCGCCGGGGGGGGGGGGGGGGGGGGGGGGATGGAGAACGGAAGGAGTTAATAGCCACTCACTAAAAAATGTCCCGGTTCCCAGAGGACCCTACAGTCCAAAGGGGGGGGGTGGGCCCCCGCAGGGAAAAGGAAGGTGTCACCGAGACACACCCTATGCCTCCACCCTCTTAGGGTTTGCAGGTGACCCTGAGGGTGACACTGACATGAGACAGGTTAACCGTACAAGGAGCCAACAAATTGATTTCCTACAAGTTTCACGTGACAGGTAGAGCCCCTCCTGAGGAAACCAAGACCCTGAGAAGTGGCCAAACCTAAACGCTTGTATATTGGGTTGAACAAGGAGAAGCGACGGTGGACGACTAACTGAACTACGTGGGGAGGCTAAAGGATGATGAGGATTTTAAAACCAACCAACCAACCAAGATCTGTTCTCCTCTAGAATTCTCTCCACTTCTCCCCCTGTCCTTGAGGATAAGAATGTCACTCCCCTGGTGGCATAGGAAAGACGGGGGGGGGGGGGGGGGGGGGGGGGGCGGGGGGGGGCACTTCCAGGGAGAAAAGGAGGAGAGTGCTCCGTGCATGCTTCTTGCACCTGCTGGGCAGGAGGGTAGGGGTGGGTGGTTTACTTTGCTTGCTTGCTTGCTTGCTTGCTTGCTTGCTTGCTGCTGCTTTTTGAAAGCTTCTCTAATGTTTCCTTTACATCTAAGTCTTCCTTTCCAGTTTGGCTTTGGACAGGAGGAAGGCAGGCCACATGTTTTTCTGACACGGTGGAGAACGAAGGGTAAGATGAGTGCGGGCCCGTGCGTATTCTTTTCCGTCAGTCACGTGCCGTGGTGAGCGGAGCATCAGCTCTTGCCGGATGGGTGTCTCATTCCTTCGTGAACCATCAGGCAAGATGTCGGGCAAACACACACAGGGAGACTAAAGGTAGGAAGAACGTAGAGAAGACGGGCGACACGTGCCCGAGTCTCCAGAGCGACGATTTCATCCAGGGCACGGCAACGTCCAAGGTTTCCGGACACCACGTTGACGGACGCTTTGGTGCGTAGGTCACTTTGAATCTACAGTGCCACCCTCCGGTCCATTAGCACGTTGCCTCCGGCTCACGTGAGCGAGCGGTGGTGTCGTCGCGCAAAGAGACCGTGGGACTCGTCCCGGGATGGAACTGGGCCAGAGAGAGGGAGGGACGCCGCAGCCCATCGTTGAGCTTCAGGTGTCTGTAAGAGACCGAGTCTCTAAAGTACACCGAGGCACAGGGCGACCCGCTCGCTCGTGCCTGGACGTCTCTTTGTTCTTTCGAGGGGTCGATATCTGTGAGTGTGGTTTGTTTACTTTCCGGACAAGGTGAAAGAACTCTGAAACAGGAAATATTGGCACAAGGGGTCTGGTGGGATGGGAGGGTGCGGGTCAGTCCACGTACCGAGGACACGGGAGGATCGGGCGTCTGAACAACCAGGCGGAGAGGGGAGTTTAGCCTCGGTCATCACGGCAACCGGCACCTCGACAGAAACCACAGAAGGTGCCCAGGACGAACTGCGTCGCAGGAGCCAGCGTGGGCATTGCCCCACTACCCTCAGCCCTCAGCCCTCAGCCCAGCAGCAGGCAGCAACTGTCGTCCGGGTCCAGGCCGCGCCCCACTGCCCTCTTCTCAGCCAGAGCGGTGCCCCGGGAGGGCGGCCCCGGAACAGATACCTCCTCCCCTCCACACACATCTCGCCAACCCCTTGACCGCTTTGCCCGGGATACACAACTCCGCTGTACCCAGGCATGATTTTTCCCGTGGACCGGGGGCCTCCTTGGCCACTTAGGGTGCTCGCACCAAGATGAATCGGGCTAGAGACAGGGACACCTGTGCAGCCCGCTATTGAGCTGAAGGGGCCTCTAGGAGAGGGACTCTCTAAAGTAGCTGACGTACAGGGAGACCCGCTCGCTCGTGGCCGGATGTGTCTTTGTTCCTTTATTTCTTTTCGTGTTCTTTATTATCATGTTTGGTACAATTGTAAGCGGGATTGGGTTGTTTGGGGTTTGTTTTTTCTTTTCTTTTCTAATTTGTCTTTCTGCGGTGTCATTATCGGCGTATACAGACGCAACAGATTTCGGTACATAGAGTTTGTATTTTTCCTGTGGACCAGGGGCCTACTTTGCCGCTTAGGATGCATGCGCCCCCACCCCCTGCCCACCCGCAGCCTTCAGTTCCCCAAACCACTGGAGGACTCGTGGGGGTGGGAGTGGGGGTGAGGGTGGGGGAGGGGTGGGGGGCGGGGATGGGAGTGGCAGTGGAAGGGAGGTTCAGGGCGATTCATTCCAATGGGCCTCATTCAACCCCTTCGTTCAAATGCAGAAAGCTTTCTGTTAAAGTCTGAGCCTGGGGCTTCTCTGCATTGAATGGCTTTCTTCAACTCCCCCAACCCTTAGGCTGCAGTTTCTGAACTACTGGGAGGAAAGGGAGGAAAGGGAGGAAAGGGAGGAAAGGGAGGGAAGGGGGGGGGGGGAGGGAAGGGGGGGAGGGAAAGAAAGAAGGGGTGGGGGAGAGAAAGGGGGGAGGGGAGAAGATGATGTCTGAAGAACTTGCCTTCTCTGGAGCAAAGAGTGTCCCCTCCTTTTCCTAACCCAGGAAACCTCAATAAACCATTTGAGAATCATGGATGTGGAGGATGATATCTTACTATAATGCCTTCCAGGGGTGGGGGTGCAGGTACGTGGAAGGGTAGGGAGTTGGCGAGCGAGCGAGCGAGCGAGCGAGCGAGCGGCATGGTGTGGCGTGGCGTGGCCTGCCGAGTCAGAGTCAGAGGGTGGCATGAAACACGTGATGGTGGTGTCTTAGGGTTCAGAGGCCAAACACAGGCATGGGGCAATAAGGGATAGAGGGTGGGGGAGGCCTGACAGGGGACAATTGTGACCCCGGGCGATGGTCCCAGCGGGCACACTCCTGTAAAGCAACACTAACACTCTATTGATTAGCCATTGACCTCTCCTCCCTCTCCCACCTGCTTCCAAAGGGAAACTGAGTACAGTTTCATTCCACAGGCACTGGCTGTTTCACATGCAACCTTTGACGTGCCACTAAAAGGAGGAAGAAAGATGGACACACATGAAACAGCCCCACAGATGGCCTAGAGGGCGTGGGCGGGGCTCTCATCAGTCAAATTGGGAGTCTGAGTCAGGATCCTGGGGTTGTTTCAAAACATGGAATGGAAGGGGCTCCTGGCTGGCTCACTCAGAAGAGCATGCGACTCTTGGACTCTTGATCTCTGTCAGGGTTGTGACTTCAAGTCCCACATCGAGTGAAGAGAATGTGAAAAATGAATGAAGGAATGAAGGAATGGATGAACAAACTTAAAAAAAAAAAAAAAGGTTGTGGGGCGCCTGGGTGGCTCGGTCGGATAAGTGTCCGACTTGGGCTCAGGTCATGATCTCACGGTCCGTGAGTTCAAGCCCCATGTCGAGCTCTGTGCTGACAGCTCAGAGCCTGGAGCCTGCTTCAGAATCTGTGTCTCCCTCTCTCTGACCCTCCCCCATTCATGCTCTTTCTCTATCTCAAAAATAAATAAAAGTTGAAAAAAAAAAAAAAGTTTGCAACGTTTATGTCTTTAAAACAAATGGAATCGGTGGGGTGCCTGGGTGGCTCAGTGGGTGAAGCATCCCACGCTTGCTAGATTTTGACTCATGTCATATCTCAGGGTTCGTGAGACCAAGCCCTGCATTGGGTTCTCACACGGACAGTGCAGAGACTGCTTGGGGTTCCCTCCCTACCCCCCCATACCTCCCCCATAAACCAATAAATAAACATCAAAAACATAAATCTTAAAACACTACAACAAATGGAATGGAAAGAGAGAACGCAACGAGGAGGATGTGAATGTTGCACCTAATACCACTGAACTCTACGCTTATATATGGTGAAAAATCTCAATTGTAGGTGATGTCTACTTCTAACCACAACTGAAAGGAAAACGACAAAACACCGGTCCTTGGCTCACAGTAAGGGAATTCCTGGATTTGGTCCGAGAGGGCCTTCTCATCCGCCGTGTGGAAAACTATGGAATGGTTTCTTCCTCTCCAGGCCGATGACCATTGCCAACGACAGTAGGTGTAGGTGCTGTCCTCCTACCTGTGAAGGAAAGGCAGGAAGAAGTGTAGCATTTAAAAGCATCTTTTAAACGCTGTCCACCTTTCCCAGTTTGTCCCCTCACTATGTCTTGCTTACCTTTTATAGCATTTACCCTATGTCGATGCAAAATGAATGAGCCTTTTTAAAAACAATTTTAAAGAGGAAGGAAAAGAGTTTCATTGGAGCCCAAGTTAGGAGGGCTGACGGGGATACGCAATCTTCACAAAGCAGTCAGTCATCTGGGGAAGGCCTCACATTGGGCATACATACAGCTTACCAAAAAAAAAAAAAAAAAAGGAAAAACAGGGCACGGGGGCGGGGGGGGGGGGGGGGGGGGTTGGCCGCAGATGTTAGGAATCATCATGAGGAGAAAGAACACATTCCAGAAAGTTACAGACTTTATCTTCTGTTTTTAGTATGTGCAAGGCTGTATGACTTCAATCTTATGGCGACCAGGAAGGTTTTTGTATTGTTTTCTTTTGTTTCCCTTATCTTTATAAGCCGCCTTTGGAAGCCCCCTTTTTTAGTTAGTTACGTTTAAGAAAAAAAAATTTTTTTTTTTTTTTTTAACAAACCAGACATACAATCTGTGCTCAGGACAGAAAAAGAGCTCATGCTTTGAGGTTTTCTGGAGTCCCTTTGACCTCGGTAAATATTAAATGTATAGCTTCCCTGGGAGAGCACCAACATAAAAAGTTTAGAATTTCCTTTATCATTTCCCCGTCTTGATCGATAATCTTTCCTCAGAAATCACGGACGATCAACCTGATGTTTTTATGTCCCTCAGTGCCAGGTGACTGTCTTGTCTGCCCTGGGTGTGTCCCTCCTTGCTAGGTATGAGAGAGAGAGAGAGAGAGAGAGAGAGAGAGAGAGAGAGAGAGAGAGAGTGTGTGTGTGTGTGTGTGTGTGTGTGTGTCTGTAAACACACATATATGTCTTTGAACCACCTAGGGTTCCTCGTTGGGGTGAACTTATTGTAACATAAATGGTGGGAAACTCAAAAGTGACGTATGTTCTCTGTAAGTTCCATTGACCAGCAGACATAGTTCATGTGCTTGGCTCAGATGGTCTGCCTTTGTATTTGGCAAAGCATTTTTAACAGAGAGACAGGGACAGCAACACACTTTCAACAAGGACAATTTGAAGGAGCCAGTGCAACATTGGAATACACTTCAATTGACAAAAGAATGAAATCCCAAGAATCCTTTACATACCTGTTGATAAAAGGGAAGGCACATCTGTGATTATTGATGAGGAAAGATGGAGCACCCACATTGAGGAAACATACCTGTCATGCATATTCCCAGGTTTGCTTAGGGGCGGAGACTTAACATGAGAAGGAGGCAAAATTTAGTCCCTGATGTCAGGAGGTTACCTTAGGACACGGAGAAGGGGCTGTGGGTATGCCCCGAGAGCTGGTATAACCTGGATGGGGACTTAGGCTCTTTCTCTCAGGGCTGTGCTGGCTTATAGGCTGCAAGCATATCGGTGGACCTTGAGTCCAGGCTTCTTCAGAGACAGCTAGAGTTTGTTTGTGGGACCTGAAAAGACACAATAGCTGATTAGGGGCAAATAGTTCCCTGAAGAACAAGATTTAGGTTCTCTGCGAGAGAGAGCGAGCGTCAGCCTCCTTAACCCTCCGTGGCACAGTTTCAATTGCCCACTCCCCACTCCCCGCCCCCCACACTCACCCCCAGCCTCTGGAGTTTGGATCATTTCCCAATGGTAAGGAACAGGGACGATGATGGGTGATGGCTCGGGCTAGGGCTATCCGTTTATCTCCCCCGGTGAGAACAGTTTCTGTAAATCTCACCTGTCACAGGCCTAGGTGCAGGGCTACACAGAAGTTGTGAAGGGAATCGAAGGAACATGGAGTCAGAGGTGTTAAGTTTTCTTCCCCTTTATAAGTTTCCATTGTCGATCCCTCATTCCACTTCTATGGAACAGGGATGGAGGTCCACCTTCTGAAACTATTTCAAGCCGAATTAGGGTGTGGCAGGGGCTTTGGAAGGGAAGGATTTGACAGGGTGCAGGTCACAACTTTTGCTCCCTTGTGCTAATTGGGGGTGGGGGGGGGGTGGGGGGAATCAGAGATAGTTCCTATCTGAGATCTTGGGTATTTTTCTGCATAGTTTGGTACTGCATCATATCCTGAGATTTCTCCCCAAGTGTATTCTAAGGAATAGTAACAGTATAGTCAAACCCAATGTTATAACCACCTTGTGGGGGGAGGGCGCGGGGGGGAAGGTTGTGGTGGTCAAGGGCCTCTTACTGTACCCAAGTGAATTGCTGTCTGATTTTATTTTTATGTTTTTTTTTTAAATCTTATTAGGTAACCTTTACACCCAACGTTGGGCTCGAACTTACAACCCCAAGATCGAGAGCTACACGCTCTACCGACTGAGCCATCCAGGTGCCCCTGTTTATGTGGGCTTTTGTTGCTGGGGCACCTGGGTGGCTCCGTGGGTTAAGCATTGGACTCTGGCTCCGGTCAGGATCTCGCCGTTCGTGATTTCGAGCCCCGCATCCGACTCTGTGCAGACAGCTCAGAGCCTGGAGCCAGCTACAGATTATGGGTCTCCCTCCCCCCCACCCCCTCTCAAAAATAAATATTAAGAAACTTATAAAAATACAAATAAAATATGGGTTCTTATTTCTAAAGAGGAGCTAATACAGTTGCAGCAAGTGTTTGTGAACTAGCTTTGACTCTGCCTCCTCGTTCAGCAAGCAATCAGGTAACTAATAAGAGGTACTTCTACAGAAAGAAAAGAACACCACGGGTTAATGGGTAGAACAACTTATAAACCCAGTGTCTAAGTCCCAAGTGCGGTCAGTGAGAAGGTGTCTAGATGCCAGGCTCGAAGCATCCTCAGCTGGAGTGGGAGCAGGCAGGGGGCAATCTGACCGATTTTTCTGGCATGTAGTTCAAATGTCTCATTTTGGGGGATTCTGAGTGGCTCAGTGGGTTCAGGTTCAGTATTCAAGTCTGGATCTCCACTCAGGTCTCAATCCCAGGGTCGTGAGCTCAAGGCCCCAGTTGGGCTCCACACTGGGCGTGGTGAAGCCTACTTTAAAAACAACAAAAACACAACAGCAGCAAATGTCTCGTTCTGAATGGCCCATAGAGCAACAGGCACACAGATTGTCTACAACTGTGGCAATTTCTCTGAAGTTTATCTCCAGTTGTCCAGCTTTCCTTTGCAGGGCTTCAGGGAAAAGGGCCATTTGAGTTCTTCAGGATGGTAAGATAAGAGGATGGGAGAGGATTGGAAGCCTGAGTTTGAAGAGTCATAGTCAGATATTCGAGGAAACCAGGATTCAGGATCCAGCCCAGTTTTAAAGGCAAACAACAAACAGTCAAAGAAAATTAATTAACCAGAACTAGAAGTTAACATCCACAAAAGAGCTATTGAAATACAATCTTTTTCTATCGAGACCCCTCCATTCCTGTCAAAGATAGCCCAATGAAAACTAATTTGTTTGTAAAATAAGTCCAGTGTTAACAGACATGGCTTCAGTATTGACATAAGCACAGCAAGAATAGCGATTGACCATATAGTATTTTGTGTATTTTCTCTCTTCTTTTCCGCCTGCCTGCCTTCTTTTTATTTATTTTTTTTTTATGGAGTTCTTTTTTTCCTCTTAAGTTAATTCCTTTATTTTGAGAGCTGGGAGGAAAGGGAGAGGGGGAGAGGGGGAGAGGGGGAGAGGGGGAGAGGGGGAGAGGGGGAGAGGGGGAGAGGGGGAGAGGGGGAGAGGGGGAGAGGGGGAGAGGGGGAGAGGGGGAGAGGGGGAGCTCTGCACTGTCAGTGCAGAACCCAGCTCAGGGCTCAAATCCATGAACCATGACCGTAGGTGAAATCAGACGCTTAACCGACTGAGCCACCCAGGCCCCCCACACACCAGAATTCTTTACACTGTCAAATGTACGAATGTATCTCATCATTTTCAGAAACACGTTGTGGTGTTTGGTTTTGTTTCTTTTTTCTTTTACTGTACAATTTTTAGCAAGTCATGAAACGGGCGCCTGGGTGGCTTTGTCAGTTAAGCATCCAACTTCGGCTCAGGTCATGATCCCACGGTTCGGTTCGTGAGTTTGAGCCATGCATTGGGCTGTCTGTGCTGTCAGCACAGAGCCCGCTTCGGATCCTCTGCCCCTCCCACCGACTCCTTCTGTGTGTGTGTGTGTGTGTGTGTGTGTGTGTGTGTGTGTGTGTGTGTCTGTCTCTCTCTCTCTCTCTCTCTCTCTCTCTCCTAAAAATAAAGAAATAGGCTGGAAAACAAATCTTCAAGGAAAAAAAAAAACAACAAACGATGAAACATGTTTACTAACAGACCCAAGTATCTTTACTGTTTTTCTGAATAAAGCCAAAGACCAAACACACACACACACACACACACACACACACACACACACACACACAGCAAAACAAAAAACAAAAAAACAAACAAAGAAAAGAAAACGCCGTAGGTTTAGTAATTCACAATTTAGTATTTTATCTTCTGTGGAAAAGACTCAGATGTCTGAAGAACTGAACCTAATTTACCACTTAGCAAAGCTTTGAAGTTACAGGTCATGAAAGATTTGGGAAGCCATTTTAAAAGTTTACAAATAGGGACTCCTGGGCGGCTCAGTCGGTTAAGCGTCCGACTTCGGCTCAGGTCACAATCTCACAGCTCCGTGAGTTCGAGCTCCGCGTGGGGCTCTGTGCTGACCTCTCAGAGCCTGGAGCCTGCTTCGGATTCTGTGTCTCCCTCTGTCTCTGCCCCTCCCTCGCTGACATTCATTCTCATTCTCTCATTCTCTCTCTCTCTCTCTCTCAAAAATAAATGGTATAAGGAAAAAATTTAAAGGTTTACGAGTAAACATTTTTGTGTATTTAACCTATCTCCTGTCAACATTCACCCACGAACACTGTATGCGAGAGACAAAATCGACCATCGTTTGAAGTACTTTTTGCTGACAAACTGCAACGGGTACCAGTGAAGTCATAAACTGAAGTCACATGAAAGCTGATTAGGCCCCTGCCTCGGGCCTGAACCCTAGAGTGCGTGTCTGAGTGGAACAAGGAAGGGCGTAAGTGTTTGTAAAGTTTTTTTGATTTTGTTTTTGATACCTGTTGTAAAACGAGGGAGAAAACGTGTTATGTTGTTTGTAAAGGTCACAGAGATGTATATTTTGAGGACCACAATTACAGGGTCAGTATTGGGACGGAAGCAAGGCCATGACCGGAGCTGCCCACCCCAAAGGCTTGTCATGCAGAGAGCACCAAATTCAAGCCATTTTACAACCACCACCACAAAGAATAAAACCTAACTATCTGCATTGTATTTGATATCGACGGCTCCGAAAATATGTCCATTTTAAGTAAGCAATCACCCTTCCATGGCCCTTAGTACCCAAGACGTCACACCCGTGTCCACTAAAAAGTCAAACGATCTGTTTCCCCACCATCAGGCTCACACGGGAGGCCCCACCACCGGGGATGGCCTAGGAGATCACTGGAGCCACACCAACTGATGCAGAAACAGGGGGAGGGGGAGGCGGCCAGGGAGCCGCCGGCCAGGCCCCAGGCAGATTTAAAGTTTTGGACTCACCTTTTTGTGTTTCTTTCATCTTTTTCTTTTGCGCCTCCAACTCCGCGTCCGCGTCCACCTCCTACTTCTTCTTCCATCTCTGTCTCCTGTCTTTGCCTCCTGCAAAAGTGGCTTTGTCTCTGGTTGCTTTTCAGCCCCCTGTGGAAGAGGTGAAGGAGGAGCAGGCCGTGGGGTGGGCACCCATCTTGGCGCTTGTGCTCGGGGAGGAGGAGGGGCGGGTTTAGGATCACTGGCATCTGTCTGCCTTCCTCCTCTTCCTCATTCTTCTGACTATTGGGAAAGGGTGTGTGGGTGTGGGTGTAGCGGGGAGGGCAGGTGTGTTCAATTTTTCTCTCTCCTCTCTCTGGGCCATCAATTGTGTCCCTTCCCGTGAGGCAACTTTCTTATGGAGTAACATAAAACTCTGAATGTAGAGAATTTCACACACACACACACACACACACACACACACACACCCCACACCCATGCCCCGTTCACGTGAATGTGAAACACATTTGGGTTTGTTCTGATCCTCCTGAGTGTTAGAATGCCCAATGTTCACAAGAGCTTGCCTTGAAACACAGTAACGGAGCTCGGTTACAAATTGGTGTGAGCAATAGCATCCAGAGGTAGAGAAAACATCTCACATGGATAACATCTATGTGGCCATAGATCCACAAACAAGATGCAAACCAACATCAGCCTCTGTTTCACTCCTATTTGTGGAGAGGACGCGAAAGACCCAATGGTCAAATCTCCCCCTTTTATAAAAACAAATCCAATCGCACGAGAGCATTACCGTGGATGGATCCCATCGTGCAGGTGTTTTCCATTTCCAATGAGAACACAGCCAATTTGGTGCAAAGAAGCCAAAAGCTGCGGCAACCCACAAACCAAATGTGGCCCGGGATATCTCCGTGAGCGTCCCTTCCTCCCCAAAAGCCGGGGCTTCGCTGATGGAACCAAAGGGCTTCCTAGTTTCTGGCTGCATCGTCTCACGGCCAGCTTTCTCTAAGGGAGCACACAAGAAAACTCATTCAGACACCTCCAAAGAACCCCATCTGGGCCATCAGGGACTCAGGTGACCTTTCCATGTTCCCATGTAAGTAAGCACTTGCAAGTATAGGCTCCATATGTCCTATACGTGTAGCCTGCCGAAGTTTCCTTTTGGGGATGGGTGGTTGCTTTCTCCACACTTAGAGCAAGGTTATTAAATGGTGGCGGTCACGGTGGTGTTTTTTCCTCTTCCGTAAAGAGTTACAAGGCGGCCATTTCGTGGGAGCGAAGCGGTAGCTGGGCTGCTCCTGGATCCCTCGCCGCTTCGGGTTCCCTGTCAGGCTTCCTAGCAGCGGCCTAGCGGAGAAATAAGAGCAGGTGTCTGAATGTACTCGGGTGACCAAAGATGAGAATGACGAGCCCATCGAAATGCCATCGGAAGACGACGGGACAGTGCTGCTGTCCACAGTGACAGCCCAGTTTGTCGGCAGCACGTGGACTGCACTACCGGAATCCAGCGTCTCAGCGTATGAGAGGTGTCCGGCTGGTCAAAGACATTCTGCACATCCCTGATGCTGGCTGGGGAAATCCGGTAGCGGATAGTCGTCAACTTATCCCAAAGATAGCCACAGAAAAAGGGACGAGACAGGTGCCTGCTTCTTCAGCAGTGAAAGTGAAGAGAGCCATCCAGGGTACGTCAGATTTAAGAGTGTTGGGTCTCCCGTGGAAAACAACCGAACAGGATCTGAAAGAGTATTTTGGGAGCTTTGGAGAGGTTCTTCTGGTTCAGGACAGGAAAGATATTCACACTAGTCCTTCAAAGGGTTTTGGCTGTGTTCCTTTTACGTAATAGGAAACCCAGGTGAAAGTCATGCGATCAAGGAACGATGGTGTGACTGCAAACTTCCTGAATCTCATCCAAGCCCAGATGAGCTTTTGAGAAGCAGGAAGGCGTTTGTCGGGTGCCTTACAGAGGGACGTGACTGCCTATAAGCTGCAGCAGTTCTTTTGCCAGGACTGAGAAGCGGTAGACAGCTTCATTCCCAAACGGTTCCCGGACTTTCCCTTTGTTACATTTGCAGATGATCAGGTAGCCCTCGCCCTCACCCTCGCCCTCTCTGATATTATTATTGAATTTATTTTTCTCAATGTACCCCCAAGGTACTTAGCCTATAGGGCAACAGTGGTTTGAGGAGGAGAGTCCTTCATACCCCTCGCCCTTTCAGCCCCCGCCCTGGCACAACCCCCTCCAGGAGCCCTCTGTTTGTTCCCCTTAGGGAAGAGCCTCTTACGTTTTTGTCCCCCTCCCTGTTTGTATGTTATTTTTCCTTCCCTTCCCTTCTTCCCTTCTTCCCTTCCCTTCCCGGGTTCCCTTCCCAGAGTTCCTCTGTTTGGGAAGTGAAGGTCCTCACACGGGTGAGGTCCTGTGATACATGTGTTTCTCTGAGGGACGAATGTCACTTTGCATGACACCCTCCAGTTCCATCCAGGTACTTGCAAATGGCAAGACTTCATTCCCTCTGGTGGCCGAGCACTGCTCCGTTGTAGATGGATACCACCTCTTCTGTATCCATTCATCCATCGATGGACATTTGGCCCCTTTCCATACTTTGCCTACCGCCGATAGTGCTGCTATGCACACTGGGGTGCGTGTGCCCCTTGGAAACAGCAGACCTGTATCCTTTGGCTAAGTACCTAGTCGTGAAAGTGCTGGGTCGTAGGGTACTTCTATGTGTCATGTGTTGAGGAACCTCCTCAGGTCCCTGGTTCTGGAAAGAACTCCGATAGTGGTTCTAAATCAGGTGCGGCCATCGGTTGGGGACCCCCATCAAATGCAGAGTCAGGCAGCGGTTTTCCTGCAGGCTTTGGCTCAAGCACGGATTCTAAATCTTCCAGCTGGGGAATTTATACAGCGGGGTAGGTATAGACTGGTAGGAATTCAAATTTTTCTAAACACATGGTAAGTGTATTTCTTTTTTTCTTCTCTTCTCTTCTCTCTCTCTCTCTCTCTCTCTCTCTCTCTCTCTCTTTCATTTTCTTTCTTTCTTTCTTTTTTTTTTTTAAACATTTATTTATTTTTGAGATACCGAGAGAGACAGAGCGGGAAGGGGAAGGAGCAGAGAGAGAGGGAGACAGAATCCGAAGCAGGCTCCAGGCTGTCCGCACAGAGCCCGGTGCAGGGCTCGAACCCACAAACCGTAAGATCATGACCTGAGCCGCAGTCACACACTTAACTGACGAAGCCACCCATGCACCCCACCCATGGTTAAGTGTATTATAAAACCCATCCATACTGAGAGTTTTCAGAATCAGTACGTTCAGCGTGGGGTATATTCACCACTATTTTTGACATTTTTCTTTAGAAAGAGAGGCAAAGCTAAATGAATTTTAGAAGTTTTGTTACATGAAGTGTTGAAATATCAGGTGTTTGAAAGCGAACTGCTGTTTGCCTGATTGGTTCTCGTTCTCTCTCTCTCTCTCTCTCTCTCGTTCTCTCTCTCTCTCTCTCTCTCTCTCTCTCTCTCACACACACACACACACACACACACACACACACACACACACACACAGGCTACAATGGACATCAAAGGATTTCTCCTGTAATATT
The DNA here is from genome assembly GCF_046562875.1 of Panthera onca. Classification (NCBI taxonomy): domain Eukaryota; kingdom Metazoa; phylum Chordata; class Mammalia; order Carnivora; family Felidae; genus Panthera; species Panthera onca. Next base: position 29,266,999 of record NC_138352.1, on the reverse strand, counting down.
GTATCCCTGGACTCGTCAAGTGAATTCTTTGTGCGTGTTCACTATGGAAACCATTCATTAGAAGTACATTCTTTTTTCCTTGTTTTAATTGGAACCCCACCACATTATTTCCCCACCCCCGGGAAAACCTCCTTTTTGGAGATCATGGTGTCACAGTGTTTGGTCTTTTTGCTTTCGTTTTTAGTTTGTGACACTTGTCTCCCTTCCTATGCACAAGTACAGTATGAAGCCTTCATTGAATCTGTGCCGTTCATCTCATTTCAAATGTTTACGGGAGAAGCACTTCATTGAAAGCAGTGCTGTAAATATTCTGCCATAGGAAGGAATATTTCCGTCTACGTGCTTTCTCACTCTTGAATTCGTCTTCACACCATACAGGCTGTGACTTTGACGGTGGGTGTCCCGTTTGTATCCGCTACTCTTTATTTCGCGGAGTCGTATCAATGCTATGAATGCAAGGGTGTGCTATGTAACCAGAAGGCTGTTAGAAGTTCTGAAACCTTGTGTTTTCTGATCCTCGTGTTCGACCGACAGTGGTGCCGAAGTACGAAAGGCTAGTGTGAGTGAGAAAAGGAGAGAGTGCGTGCAGAGACTCCGTGGCGGTGGCACACGATGGATAGATTTTTTTAACCTGGTGAGATGCATCTCTCAGTCCCTTGAGCTCGGTGCAAGAGCGTGCCGAGAGCAACGATAGCAAATGACATGCGAATGTTTTCTGCATCCAAAGGACATCCACACCCGTTGGAAGACGTTGGAAGACGTAAAGAGAGTTTTGTTCTCAGAGAACCCCGTTAGTTGGATGTGTGAGGTACTTGTATTTCCCCTGCCCTTCCGTCAGCTGCTGTGAACACCGTATGGTGTGTGTTCTGTTCTGTTCCCGATCTGTTAAGTGTGGTCCCGTGAACACGGACTGAGCTTGTGGTGTGCTTCACGGGAATACTCGGAAGCAGAGCTCACCAGTGAGCTCGGGGTGTCACCACGAAGGCCGGAAGTTCTAATGTCTGCCAGGTAGCCATAAGAATGTGGTCTAATGCAGTTCTGTGTCCCGTGCTTGGATGGTCTTTATAAGAGTTGTCAGTGTTGGGAATTCTTAAATAGAATGGATGAAGGAGGAAGAGGAGGAGGAGGAGAAGGAGGAGTTGTTGTCGTTGTTGTTGTTGTTGTTACGAGGTATAATGACGAAAGACACGGCAGAAAATTTTTACAGGGTTTACTTTCTGTCTTCAGTATGTGCAAAGCTGTATGACTTTAATCTTTGGGGATCCAGGGAGGTTTTCTTCCATTTTCTCATCTGTATGTTTGGAAGGCTCCTTTTTAATTCTCAACTGACTGACTGACTGACTGACTGATGGATTGGTTTTGTTTTTATGTCCTCTTCTCACCCAACATAAGGCCCAAACTCACAGCCTGGCAATGAAGAGTCACCCGCTCCCCTGACCTAGCTGAGCGAGCCAGCCAGCCAAGTCACCCCTTTGATCCATTTTTGTTGTTGTTGTTGTTGTTGTTTATTTAAATGAAGCGGACATGCAACGTGTGCTCAGGACAGAAACAGAGCACACGCTTTGGGGTTTGGCAGGGTCATTTGGAGCTTGGTAAATGTTAAAGCCTAGCTTCCCTGGGAGCCCAGGAGCAGGGTCCACAGCCGTTAAAAGTTGACAATTTCCTTTATCGATAGCCATCGAACAGATGATTTATTGAAAACACGAATCTATGGCAAAGATCGTTCTATGGTCTGTGATCAGGATATAGGAAGAACCGGATGGCTACAGCTCCCACCTCACAGACTTCATGTTTCAGTTGGACGTAGAGGCAGGGAGGGAGGTGAGGCAGGACGGCAGGGAGACAGGGAGGCAAGCAGACTGGCAGGCAGGCAGGCCGGCCGGCCGGCGGGCCGGCAAGCAGGGAGGGAGGCAGGCCGGCAGGCAGGGAGGGAGGCCGGCAGGCAGGCAGGCAGGCAGGCAGGCAGGCAGGCAGGCAGGGAGGGAGGGAGGGAGGGAGGGAGGGAGGGAGGGAGGCAGGCCGGCAGGCAGGCAGGCAGGCAGGCCGGCAGGCAGGCAGGCAGGCAGGCAGGCCGGCCGGCAAGCAGGGAGGGAGGCAGGCCGGCAGGCAGGCAGGCAGGCCGGCAGGGAGGCCGGCAAGCAGGGAGGGAGGCCGGCAGGCAGGCAGGCAGGCAGGGAGGGAGGGAGGGAGGGAGGGAGGGAGGCAGGCCGGCAGGCAGGCAGGCAGGCCGGCAGGCAGGCAGGCCGGCAAGCAGGGAGGGAGGCAGGCTGGCAGGCAAGGAGGCAGGGAGGCAGGCAGGCCGGCAAGGAGGCAGGGAGGCAGGCAGACAGGGCGGCCGGCAGGGAGGCAGGCAGGCAGGGCGGCCGGCAGGGAGGCAGGCAGGCAGGCCGGCAGAGAGGGAGGGAGGCAGGCCGGCAGGGAGGGAGGCAGGCAGGCCGGCAGAGAGGGAGGCAGGCAGGCCGGCAGAGAGGGAGGGAGGCAGGCCGGCCGGCAGGGAGGCAGGCCGGCCGGGAGGGAGGCAGGCAAGCCGGGAGGCAGGCAGAGAGGCAGGCAGGCAGGCCGGGAGGGAGGCAGGCCGGGAGGCAGGCAGACCGGCCGGCCGGGAGGGAGGCAGGCAGGCCGGAGGCAGGGAGGGAGGGAGGGAGGCAGGCAGGCAGGCAGGCAGGCAGGCAGGCAGGGAGGCAGGCAGGCAGGCCGGCAGGGAAGGAGGGAGGCAGGCAGGCAGGCAGGCAGGCCGGGAGGGAGGCAGGCCGGCCGGGAGGGAGGCAGGCCGGCCGGGAGGGAGGCAGGCCGGCCGGGAGGCAGGGAGGGAGGGAGGGAGGCAGGCAGGCAGGCAGGCAGGCAGGCAGGCAGGCAGGCCGGCAGGGAGGGAGGGAGGCAGGCAGGCAGGCAGGCCGGGAGGGAGGCAGGCCGGCCGGGAGGGAGGCAGGCCGGCCGGGAGGGAGGCAGGGAGGGAGGGAGGGAGGGAGGGAGGGAGGGAGGCAGGCAGGCAGGCAGGCAGGCAGGCAGGCAGGCAGGCCGGCAGGGAGGGAGGGAGGCAGGCAGGCAGGCAGGCAGGCCGGCCGGGAGGCAGGCAGAGAGGCAGGCCGGCAGGGAGGCAAAGAAAGAAAACGTGGCATCAGGGTACCTGGTGGGCTCAGGTGGTGGATCGTGCCACTGTATCTCGTGGGTTGCGAGTTCGAGTCCCACGCTGGGTGTAGCGCGCGCTTACAGTAAAATCTTTGAAAACCCATCCACAAATACAGGAATAAACAAAACATGGTATCAAAGGGGAGTAAGTGATTGATCGATGGGGGGTGGGGATCAAACGGGAATATGTGTCTAACCCGCAACCTATTCTTTATCGACGCTGCTTTCACTATTTTGCCCCGATGACTTTTTCCACAAGCGGCGGTCCCACCTGAGCGGGCTCCCTTCATCTTAAGATGTTCTGCAGCGAGAGGAAAGGCGTGAGAGGCAAAAGTTAGGCGGATCCATACAAATAAAGACAATCATCGTTTCTGAGACCAGTAGCCAAAGCTCTGCCTCCGTTTAGGATCCAATGTCGTACTTATCTCTTTAAAAACAGAAATACATACATAAAAACCAGGCAGGGTCGTTGGCTCGGATAAGGGAGGAAGCTGAAATGCAATCATGGAGAACAACATAGGGGGTAAGAAGTTGCAAGCCAGAGCGATTTCACCACCCGTAGCCTTTGAAATGATGATTTGGTGTCTTCGGATACAAGAGAGCTCACCCTACGTAGAAGGTTTCCCACCGCTTGTCATGAAGTATCGGAACACCACAAGCGGATTCCCGTGCTACCAAAACCTCTCTGCCAACATAATCTGTAACAGCTGCATTCTCTTGTATCGTGTGAGTGTAGCGTCATTCATTGCACCACTCTGCCGTTGTTTGACCTTCCAGCGGATTGTAATTTTCGTTTCTTTCGGCGTGCGTGTGGGTATGCGTATCGGGCTATCGAAAACGATCTAGCCACGTTCGGTCCTCTTTTTCTCATTTCTCATAGATGAGTGATGGCGTCAAAGGATACACCTCAGGAAACCCCAGATGGAAGAGAGGCAAAGGGAAGGGGGGGGGGCAGAGTGCTTCTGTGTCCCGTGCCGCCCCCCCCCCCCCCCGCACTCTCCCAACACACCAGTCTCCCCTCCTCCCCCCCCCCCCCCCCCCCCCCGTTCCAGGTGTTGGAACAACCCGGAAGTGCCTGAATTAGGGGAGTTCTTTGACGGGGGGGGGGGGGGGGGGGGGGAGGGGGGGAGGTTGGGGAGCACCAATGTTTGGCAACATTGCAGGGCTACCAAGAGTCAGTGTCTAAGGTACTTGGGGGGGGGGGTGAGGAAGAGGGGGGCGTGGGGTTTCTTTCTCTTTGAGGTGATGGAAATAGTTTGGAATGAACAGTGATGGTCCCATAGCTTTGTGAGTAGTAGCCTAAGATAGCCCGCTGAAGTGTACACACACCTATACATTTGTTTACTTATTACGTATGCATTCATTCCAGTTGAGTGAGTGGGAGAGAGAGGGGGTAGGGAGGGAGAGAATGGATCACCAGGCAGGCTCCAAGGTGTCAGCACAGAGCCAGATGTGGGGGCTGAAATTCAAGAACCCCGAGATCATGACCTGAGGCGAGACTGGGACACCTTACCGAGTGAGGCACCCAGGTGCCCCTGAACTGTTCGCTTTTACAAGGATGGGAATTTTGGCATGCGAGTTGTGTTTCCAGTGTTAATAGGTGAGGAAACACCTAGAATAGTAAATGCGGGCGGGCGGGCAGGCAGGCAGTCGATGTTTTCTTTTTCTTTCCCTTCTGGGCTTCAGAGGGGGATGGCGAGTGTGAGGGAGGGAGTCCATGACACTGGGCGTAGGTGTTCTTGTGAGCTGAGCGGCTTGGGAAGTTCCCCGAACTACATGACCCCACAGGAGAACAGGAATTCCTTCTCGACGGCAAGAGAGTGGGCGACTAGCACCGCCTGAGTCTGGCAGAGCCTCAAATCTAAGTCGGGGTGGGGGAGCACTTCTGCTGTCCTACCGGTCCTGACCCTCCCTGTCTGTCTGGGGGCCCCTGAGCCGCAGGGGTGGTGTTTTGAGTTGTCCCTCTGTGGTCGTCTTTTACACCAAATACTTCTGTTGAAGGTGCTTGGAGAATAACACAGGTTGGTATTTCCAAAATGACCTTGAGATCCTATTCTCTGCCCCTCCGCCCCTCCCGTGCGCGCGTGAAGACACCCACCCACACACCCACCCCCCCCCCGCCCCCGCCCCCGCGCACACACCCCACCCCTTCCCATTCCTTCTAACTACAACTGTTCCTATTTCCATCCATGTACTCCCAGACAGCTTCCTCAAGCCCCACCGCCCACCCCGTCGACCTCTTTGGGTAGTATAAAAGCGACCAACAGGCAGGGGGCGTCCGGGCACCACGGTGGTGGAGTGAGGGAGTCCGTGTGTGACGACTACGGGCGGATCGCAGCAGAGCGGCCGGGACGCAGCACCTGCCTCGCCGGCGCACAGCCTCGTCCCCAGCCA
>NC_138352.1:29251476-29253976 GCF_046562875.1 Panthera onca | reverse complement strand
CGGGTCGCCACGTCTGATCTGAGGTCGCGTCTCGGAGGGGCGCGCGCGCGCGCACCAGGAGGAGCCCCGCGAGGCCAGGGCGGAGGGGCGACGAGAGGACCGGAACGCCGGCCCCCGGGAAGAGGCCGCGGTCCGCACCCGCCCGGTTCTCCGGCCGACACCCAACGACGCAAAACACCCCAACGACGCCCGAGCCGCCCGCACCCCTACCGACGACCCCCCCCCCCCCAACGCACCAACAACCCCCTCCCCTCCAAACCCTCCGCGAGGGAGGGAGGGAGGGAGAGAGAGAGAGAGCGAGAGCGCGGGAGGGGAGAGAGCCGGGAGGGGATGGGGGGACGGGGAAGGTAGGGTGCGCGCACGCGGGACGGACACGGCCGAACGGCGGGCGGGCAGGCGGGAGCACGGGCCGGCGGCACAGGCGGGAGCCCTGCCGGGGTTGGAAGGCGGAGGGGTGGGGCGAGGAACGGGGGGTCGGGCAGGGCCCGAGGCGCGGGACGCGCCGCCTCGCGACGACCCCGGAGGGGGAACCGCGGCGAGCGGCGCGGGGCGGGGGAGCGGGGGGGGGGGGAAAGCGGGCGCGGGCGTGGGGGGGGTCCGAGCGCGGCGGTCGCCCCCGACCGCCGGCCCTTTTCCCCCCACGCGACGCACCCGGCCTCCCCCCACACACGTCCCAACGTGCCCCGCGCTCCCACCGCGGCCCCGGACCGGGCCCGGCGGACGGCGCGGCACGCCTCCAGCCACAGAGACCCCCGCGGAGAACCAACACCCCCCCCAACACCGCGACAACGCGGGCTCGGGGCACGCAGTGCGGCGCGGCCGCAACCCGGGGGGAAGCGCGCAGCGGCGGGCGACGCCGCGGCGTCCCGCGGGCCGCCGCCGGGGCACGCATCCCCGGGGCGCAGCCCCGCGCGCGACTCGGCCTCGGCGCGAGCCGCCCCGACAGGGCAAAGGGGGCCGGGATCGCCGGCGGGGAGCGGGGGCGGGGCCGCGGCTCGGGCCCCCGACCGCACGGCCGCGGACCGGGAGAGGAGGGGGCCACGGCAGGACCGCCGCGGTCGCCGCCCGGGGCAAGGCGGCGAGACCGACGGCGCTCCGGATCCGCGCCTCCACCCCCCACGACGGCCCGCGGGACCGCGCGGCACGGGGCACCGCAAAACCCTCCCGAGACCCGGGCGGCGATCCCAAAGACCGCGTGCGGCACGAGGGATCTCCCCCAGAGGGACCGCGGCGGCGGCCGCGGCCCTCAGGCGCGAGCTCTCCTCGCCCTTCCCTTTTCTCGCGGGCGGCGACCGGCCGCCTCGGCCTCTCCCCCCCGCCCCACCTCTCCCCCCCCCAACCACCCCACGCCACCGCCCCACGGGCGCCGGCCCCCAGCCCCCGTCCCACGCCCTCCCACGTCCCACACACAGGCCACCGCCGAGCGGACCCGGCGGGGCGAGGCGGGGGCGAGGGGGGTGCTGAGGGAGGCGGCAGGGACCGGACACACGGGGCCGGGGAGGGGGCGGGGGGAGGAGGAGGAGGAGGAGGAAGGAGGGAGGGCCGGCAGCGGCGGCCACCGTCGTCTGCACTTAGGGGGACGGAGGGCCCGGCGGCCAGGACGACCCTCTCCCCGGCCCACAGGTGACCCCGCACACCGAACCGCCGCGCAGGCGGGCGTGGCGGGGCGCACTCGGGCAGGGGCGGGCGCCGGCGGGACAGGCCCTGCGAGGGAACCCCCAGCCGCGCCTTACCCCCGGGAGAGAGACCCACCCGGGGGAGGCGATTGATCGGCAAGCGACGCTCAGACAGGCGTAGCCCCGGGAGGAACCCGGGGCCGCAAGTGCGTTCGAAGTGTCGATGATCAATGTGTCCTGCAATTCACATTAATTCTCGCAGCTAGCTGCGTTCTTCATCGACGCACGAGCCGAGTGATCCACCGCTAAGAGTCGTACGAGTTTTTGTGATCACCGGGAGGGCCAACCCCGAAAAGGGGCGACCCCCCCAACCTGGCACAGCACATCCCCGAAGGGTGCCTCCGGCCGGCCAGCAAGAGACAACAAAGACCAGACTCCGAGAGGTCGGAAGGGTTGGAACAGGGCAAGTCCAGCAGCCCGCCCCGCCACGCGGACGACGCGCGGGGCGAGCTCAGAACAACCCCACAGGCGCCCAGGGGGTTCCCGCCTGTCCCCTTCCCCCCAACACACACCCAAGGGACACGGGGCGCACGCACACGCACACGCTCACGCACCACCCGGCAGCCGCCGGGCAAGCCCCTCCCGGCAACCGGGGAGGGCCGTGGCGTGGGCGCAAGCGCGGCGGCGCCCCGGCCTGGGGCGGCGGGGGGGGCGGGCAGCGGAGTCTGGAGGAGACACGGGAAGACCAGCCTCCACGGCTCCCCACGGGCCCGACCGCCCCGACCCGAGGCGGACGGGCGACCCCCAAAGGGTCTTTAAACCTCCGCGCCGGGACGCGCTAGGTACCTGGACAGGGTGGAGGCGGGCGAGGTGGGTGGGGGACG
>NC_138352.1:29223976-29246476 GCF_046562875.1 Panthera onca | reverse complement strand
GGGGAGGCGCAGGCCGCGGTAGGCGAAGAGCGGCGCTCGGCCCCACCGCGGGGCCGACAGACCTCCTCTCGCGCGGGAGAGAAGGCTCCGCCTAACACGCACAAGGGCATGCAGTCACCCTGACACAGGTGGCCACTACGCGCACAGGAGGGGGCAGCGACTGGGGGGTTCCGGTACCCCAAGGCACCCTCTCGGATCGCTAGAGAAGGCTTTCTCACCAAGGGCGCACCGCCCCCCACCCAATTCGTCCCCCCCATCGGGACCCGCCAGATAAAAGGCGTTTCTTCCCGGGGCCACCAGGGCCCGGGGCGGGGGAGAAAGGTCCACGGCAACGGAGTGACACAGGGCATTCCTGAGCATTCGCGGTCAGGGCCCACAACGAGGGCCACCTGCCTTCCCCACGCGCGGTTGCTCGTGTCGCCGCCCGGAAGGAGCGCCGCGCCTCCGGGTGAGGCCCGAGAAAAACCGAGGCAAAACACCGGCAGCAACGCGCTGGGCAAGAAACCGACAGTCCTCGCTCAGAGGGAGTTTTGGCCAAGCGCCACGGCGCCGGCTCGGCCCGCCACGATCGCTCAACTCGCCCCACCAAGTCAGCCCCCCGCACCCCTCCGGGCAACAGCGGCCCGTTGCGGGGCGGGGACGACAAGGCGCCCGCTCCCCGCAGCGGGGGGAACGGGTGTGCCTCCCTTCACCGATTCTGCCACCCGCCCACCTCGGGCAACTCCGCCAACGGCGGCGACCCAAAGGGGGGTCCGCTGGGAACAGGGAACGGCGCCACCACTCGGCTTCAGGCACCTGAGACGACCTGGAGCGCTCCAGGGGCACCACGGAGGGCCAGGCGCCACGCGCTCAGCACGCCCAGGCGGCGAGCAGCGTGGCGTCGGGTGCAGCCCCCCCACCACAGGGAGGCCGCCCACCACAACACAGCCAAGAGAGGCCAGCGAGAGTGTCCGCTGCGTCAGCCGACCCCGGCCCCGCAGCGACGGGAGGCCGGGATCGGGCCGGAGTCCGCACCCCTCTGCAACCCCCCGCGCCGCCCACAGGCGGGAAGGAGGAGCATGGGGCCCGCAGGCAGAACGAGAAGAGCGGTCCCACTCACCAGGAGTGTCCGTCCCTCGTCTGACACGGCTTAGGCCCGGCCCGGGAGAACGCGACATCACCACATCGATCGGTTACCGCCACACGAGGCAGTCCTGGGGTGAGGAGGGGGCTGGGGAAACGCCCGGCGAGGACAGCGACCAGAGGAGGACCTGCTTCAGCCTCGCCAGCACCCCTCCCCCACCTCTCCCAGGGAACAGGCAGCCGGACAACCCACAAGGGGAAAAGGGAACGCCTGACACGCGGCACGGAGCCTTGCGAGGGTGGGTTTGTCACGGCCACGGCCGGGTGCCCGCAGCGGGGAGCGCACGGGGTAGAAGACCCACGCCGCCTCCCCACGCCGCCCTCGGGTGCCAGAGACCGGAGGTGGCGCCACAGCCTGAACCACACCTGGATGCACGAGAGCCGGCGCGCAGGCCCAGGCAGACGGCTCGAGCAAGCAGGCGGGCAAAGGGCGGAGTCGGGCTCGGCTCGGCGTCACCGCCAAGCCCGGAGCCACGCCAGCCAGCGGCGACGAGGCCCAAGTCTCTCTTACAGGATGACAACCGCCACACCAGAACGTGTCAGCACCTACCTGGCAGCAAAAAGTACCTCTTTCAGGAGACAAAAATAACCGCGTTGGCAGGCGGGGCCGAGCCACAGGTCACTGGGACCTTCTGGGACCCTGGCCCGGCCACGGGCCCCAAGCATCTTCCCATCACCGCCAAGCAACCCCACCCCCCCCGGAAGTCCCCGGGGGCCATCTGGTCGACCCCGGGACCGACCGACCGACCGACCGACCGACCGGGGAATCGCGGGATGGGGGGGGGGGGATGGCCGGGTAGGCCCTGCCCCGTTACACGTTCGCCCGTCCACGGGTCGTCTCCGGGTCGGGACTTAGAAAAATAAAACACTCCGCGCTGTCGCCTGCGGAAGCCTCCCCGGACCTCGCAAGACCGGCCCCATGCCAGTCCCCGACCCCCGGCTGGGACTGTTTTGGGGGGGGGGGGTCTGAATTGCGCGGAGGCGCCCCCGACGACCGGACCTCAACGGGGATCGCGGGCGCGCCGGCGTTGGCGCCCTATACGTGCTTCCCCTCGCGGCCCGGTCCCCAACTCCGCAGCGGGCCTCGGAAAATCTGGGGAGAAAATCGGGTCCAACGACCGGGAGCACCACGCGTGCCCACGCCCGGGCCCATCGCGCCCTCCGCGGGCTTCCCCTCAAGGCTCAGGACGGTCCTCACCGGCCCGGCCCGGCCCGGCCCAGCCCGGCCCGACCGCGAAGCGGGAGGGAAGACAAAAGACGCCTGGCAGGGAAGGACCGACGAGCGACCCACGGGGCCACAGTCTCCGGGTGGCGGCCCCGGACGGTCCCCGCGGTCGGGGGGGGGGGGGGGTGGGAGGGGAGGAAAGCACCGGCGGGTGCTGGTCGACCCGTCCGGGCAGCCCCCCACCCTGGCTCGCTCCCAGGGAGCGCCGCCGCTACTCCCCCATATACCCGGAGGTTCAATCTCCGGCAAGTGCACCAGCCGCCGGCGTCCCGACGACAGCGGGACGATCACGCCAACGTCGCCGGCCTTCTGGAACTCCGCCCCGGGCACCGCGGCCGAATCGCATCCCTTGCCGACGTCGCCGACGCTCCGGAGGGGAGACGCTATATAAAAGCGGCCGCCAGGTGGCGCCCGACAACCGACCGAAACGTCAGCGGGGACAGCTCGCGATCTCGGGGCCGAGAGGGCGCACAGCCGGCGGCCCGGCCGCCCGATCTCGTCCCGGCCCACTCCGGATGCCGCCTCTCGGTCCCAGGCCGGCGGAGGGCGTCCGCCTCGGGAGCTCCCGGCCGGCCGGCACGGCGCGACCCCGGCAGCCCAAGGGACACTCGAAAAATGCATCGGGGCGGCTGCCGCTGAAAAGGCGGGGGGGGGGGGGGGGGGGCAGACCGGCCACTCGACTCCCCGGCCGGCCGAGGCGGACGTGCGCGGAAAATTCCCCGCACACACCGGGCGGGCCGGGCACGGGCGGCCCAGAGCGGCCCAGGCGGCGCCCGCGCTCCCGGGAGGACTTAGACACATTTCGGCGGGCAGGAAGGGAGGGAGGGAGGGAGAGACGGACGGTAAAACCGAAACCACGCGAGAGAGTACTCCCAGAACAACAACGGACGGACGAGCCGTTTTTATTCTATTGGGTCAAGCGGGGGAGCGTCTCTCTCGGAAACATAACAAACCAAGCTGCGGGGGGGGGGGGGGGACAGAAAGAGGGTGATGGATAAACGAACGACCACGGATAAAGCTTAAGCAAAGTCCTTCGCCGCACGGGGCCACGACGAAGTCCAAAGACCACAAACAGGTACGGGGAACATGGGTGCAAGTGCACCGCGTGGCAAGCGACAAGAATATGGCTTTCACCATTACTGTCCTCAATAAACACCACTACGGGCGGCGGTAGCGCCGGGGGGGGGGGGGGGGGGGGATGGAGAACGGAAGGAGTTAATAGCCACTCACTAAAAAATGTCCCGGTTCCCAGAGGACCCTACAGTCCAAAGGGGGGGGGTGGGCCCCCGCAGGGAAAAGGAAGGTGTCACCGAGACACACCCTATGCCTCCACCCTCTTAGGGTTTGCAGGTGACCCTGAGGGTGACACTGACATGAGACAGGTTAACCGTACAAGGAGCCAACAAATTGATTTCCTACAAGTTTCACGTGACAGGTAGAGCCCCTCCTGAGGAAACCAAGACCCTGAGAAGTGGCCAAACCTAAACGCTTGTATATTGGGTTGAACAAGGAGAAGCGACGGTGGACGACTAACTGAACTACGTGGGGAGGCTAAAGGATGATGAGGATTTTAAAACCAACCAACCAACCAAGATCTGTTCTCCTCTAGAATTCTCTCCACTTCTCCCCCTGTCCTTGAGGATAAGAATGTCACTCCCCTGGTGGCATAGGAAAGACGGGGGGGGGGGGGGGGGGGGGGGCGGGGGGGGGCACTTCCAGGGAGAAAAGGAGGAGAGTGCTCCGTGCATGCTTCTTGCACCTGCTGGGCAGGAGGGTAGGGGTGGGTGGTTTACTTTGCTTGCTTGCTTGCTTGCTTGCTTGCTTGCTGCTGCTTTTTGAAAGCTTCTCTAATGTTTCCTTTACATCTAAGTCTTCCTTTCCAGTTTGGCTTTGGACAGGAGGAAGGCAGGCCACATGTTTTTCTGACACGGTGGAGAACGAAGGGTAAGATGAGTGCGGGCCCGTGCGTATTCTTTTCCGTCAGTCACGTGCCGTGGTGAGCGGAGCATCAGCTCTTGCCGGATGGGTGTCTCATTCCTTCGTGAACCATCAGGCAAGATGTCGGGCAAACACACACAGGGAGACTAAAGGTAGGAAGAACGTAGAGAAGACGGGCGACACGTGCCCGAGTCTCCAGAGCGACGATTTCATCCAGGGCACGGCAACGTCCAAGGTTTCCGGACACCACGTTGACGGACGCTTTGGTGCGTAGGTCACTTTGAATCTACAGTGCCACCCTCCGGTCCATTAGCACGTTGCCTCCGGCTCACGTGAGCGAGCGGTGGTGTCGTCGCGCAAAGAGACCGTGGGACTCGTCCCGGGATGGAACTGGGCCAGAGAGAGGGAGGGACGCCGCAGCCCATCGTTGAGCTTCAGGTGTCTGTAAGAGACCGAGTCTCTAAAGTACACCGAGGCACAGGGCGACCCGCTCGCTCGTGCCTGGACGTCTCTTTGTTCTTTCGAGGGGTCGATATCTGTGAGTGTGGTTTGTTTACTTTCCGGACAAGGTGAAAGAACTCTGAAACAGGAAATATTGGCACAAGGGGTCTGGTGGGATGGGAGGGTGCGGGTCAGTCCACGTACCGAGGACACGGGAGGATCGGGCGTCTGAACAACCAGGCGGAGAGGGGAGTTTAGCCTCGGTCATCACGGCAACCGGCACCTCGACAGAAACCACAGAAGGTGCCCAGGACGAACTGCGTCGCAGGAGCCAGCGTGGGCATTGCCCCACTACCCTCAGCCCTCAGCCCTCAGCCCAGCAGCAGGCAGCAACTGTCGTCCGGGTCCAGGCCGCGCCCCACTGCCCTCTTCTCAGCCAGAGCGGTGCCCCGGGAGGGCGGCCCCGGAACAGATACCTCCTCCCCTCCACACACATCTCGCCAACCCCTTGACCGCTTTGCCCGGGATACACAACTCCGCTGTACCCAGGCATGATTTTTCCCGTGGACCGGGGGCCTCCTTGGCCACTTAGGGTGCTCGCACCAAGATGAATCGGGCTAGAGACAGGGACACCTGTGCAGCCCGCTATTGAGCTGAAGGGGCCTCTAGGAGAGGGACTCTCTAAAGTAGCTGACGTACAGGGAGACCCGCTCGCTCGTGGCCGGATGTGTCTTTGTTCCTTTATTTCTTTTCGTGTTCTTTATTATCATGTTTGGTACAATTGTAAGCGGGATTGGGTTGTTTGGGGTTTGTTTTTTCTTTTCTTTTCTAATTTGTCTTTCTGCGGTGTCATTATCGGCGTATACAGACGCAACAGATTTCGGTACATAGAGTTTGTATTTTTCCTGTGGACCAGGGGCCTACTTTGCCGCTTAGGATGCATGCGCCCCCACCCCCTGCCCACCCGCAGCCTTCAGTTCCCCAAACCACTGGAGGACTCGTGGGGGTGGGAGTGGGGGTGAGGGTGGGGGAGGGGTGGGGGGCGGGGATGGGAGTGGCAGTGGAAGGGAGGTTCAGGGCGATTCATTCCAATGGGCCTCATTCAACCCCTTCGTTCAAATGCAGAAAGCTTTCTGTTAAAGTCTGAGCCTGGGGCTTCTCTGCATTGAATGGCTTTCTTCAACTCCCCCAACCCTTAGGCTGCAGTTTCTGAACTACTGGGAGGAAAGGGAGGAAAGGGAGGAAAGGGAGGAAAGGGAGGGAAGGGGGGGGGGGGAGGGAAGGGGGGGAGGGAAAGAAAGAAGGGGTGGGGGAGAGAAAGGGGGGAGGGGAGAAGATGATGTCTGAAGAACTTGCCTTCTCTGGAGCAAAGAGTGTCCCCTCCTTTTCCTAACCCAGGAAACCTCAATAAACCATTTGAGAATCATGGATGTGGAGGATGATATCTTACTATAATGCCTTCCAGGGGTGGGGGTGCAGGTACGTGGAAGGGTAGGGAGTTGGCGAGCGAGCGAGCGAGCGAGCGAGCGAGCGGCATGGTGTGGCGTGGCGTGGCCTGCCGAGTCAGAGTCAGAGGGTGGCATGAAACACGTGATGGTGGTGTCTTAGGGTTCAGAGGCCAAACACAGGCATGGGGCAATAAGGGATAGAGGGTGGGGGAGGCCTGACAGGGGACAATTGTGACCCCGGGCGATGGTCCCAGCGGGCACACTCCTGTAAAGCAACACTAACACTCTATTGATTAGCCATTGACCTCTCCTCCCTCTCCCACCTGCTTCCAAAGGGAAACTGAGTACAGTTTCATTCCACAGGCACTGGCTGTTTCACATGCAACCTTTGACGTGCCACTAAAAGGAGGAAGAAAGATGGACACACATGAAACAGCCCCACAGATGGCCTAGAGGGCGTGGGCGGGGCTCTCATCAGTCAAATTGGGAGTCTGAGTCAGGATCCTGGGGTTGTTTCAAAACATGGAATGGAAGGGGCTCCTGGCTGGCTCACTCAGAAGAGCATGCGACTCTTGGACTCTTGATCTCTGTCAGGGTTGTGACTTCAAGTCCCACATCGAGTGAAGAGAATGTGAAAAATGAATGAAGGAATGAAGGAATGGATGAACAAACTTAAAAAAAAAAAAAAAGGTTGTGGGGCGCCTGGGTGGCTCGGTCGGATAAGTGTCCGACTTGGGCTCAGGTCATGATCTCACGGTCCGTGAGTTCAAGCCCCATGTCGAGCTCTGTGCTGACAGCTCAGAGCCTGGAGCCTGCTTCAGAATCTGTGTCTCCCTCTCTCTGACCCTCCCCCATTCATGCTCTTTCTCTATCTCAAAAATAAATAAAAGTTGAAAAAAAAAAAAAAGTTTGCAACGTTTATGTCTTTAAAACAAATGGAATCGGTGGGGTGCCTGGGTGGCTCAGTGGGTGAAGCATCCCACGCTTGCTAGATTTTGACTCATGTCATATCTCAGGGTTCGTGAGACCAAGCCCTGCATTGGGTTCTCACACGGACAGTGCAGAGACTGCTTGGGGTTCCCTCCCTACCCCCCCATACCTCCCCCATAAACCAATAAATAAACATCAAAAACATAAATCTTAAAACACTACAACAAATGGAATGGAAAGAGAGAACGCAACGAGGAGGATGTGAATGTTGCACCTAATACCACTGAACTCTACGCTTATATATGGTGAAAAATCTCAATTGTAGGTGATGTCTACTTCTAACCACAACTGAAAGGAAAACGACAAAACACCGGTCCTTGGCTCACAGTAAGGGAATTCCTGGATTTGGTCCGAGAGGGCCTTCTCATCCGCCGTGTGGAAAACTATGGAATGGTTTCTTCCTCTCCAGGCCGATGACCATTGCCAACGACAGTAGGTGTAGGTGCTGTCCTCCTACCTGTGAAGGAAAGGCAGGAAGAAGTGTAGCATTTAAAAGCATCTTTTAAACGCTGTCCACCTTTCCCAGTTTGTCCCCTCACTATGTCTTGCTTACCTTTTATAGCATTTACCCTATGTCGATGCAAAATGAATGAGCCTTTTTAAAAACAATTTTAAAGAGGAAGGAAAAGAGTTTCATTGGAGCCCAAGTTAGGAGGGCTGACGGGGATACGCAATCTTCACAAAGCAGTCAGTCATCTGGGGAAGGCCTCACATTGGGCATACATACAGCTTACCAAAAAAAAAAAAAAAAAAGGAAAAACAGGGCACGGGGGCGGGGGGGGGGGGGGGGGGTTGGCCGCAGATGTTAGGAATCATCATGAGGAGAAAGAACACATTCCAGAAAGTTACAGACTTTATCTTCTGTTTTTAGTATGTGCAAGGCTGTATGACTTCAATCTTATGGCGACCAGGAAGGTTTTTGTATTGTTTTCTTTTGTTTCCCTTATCTTTATAAGCCGCCTTTGGAAGCCCCCTTTTTTAGTTAGTTACGTTTAAGAAAAAAAAATTTTTTTTTTTTTTTTTAACAAACCAGACATACAATCTGTGCTCAGGACAGAAAAAGAGCTCATGCTTTGAGGTTTTCTGGAGTCCCTTTGACCTCGGTAAATATTAAATGTATAGCTTCCCTGGGAGAGCACCAACATAAAAAGTTTAGAATTTCCTTTATCATTTCCCCGTCTTGATCGATAATCTTTCCTCAGAAATCACGGACGATCAACCTGATGTTTTTATGTCCCTCAGTGCCAGGTGACTGTCTTGTCTGCCCTGGGTGTGTCCCTCCTTGCTAGGTATGAGAGAGAGAGAGAGAGAGAGAGAGAGAGAGAGAGAGAGAGTGTGTGTGTGTGTGTGTGTGTGTGTGTGTGTCTGTAAACACACATATATGTCTTTGAACCACCTAGGGTTCCTCGTTGGGGTGAACTTATTGTAACATAAATGGTGGGAAACTCAAAAGTGACGTATGTTCTCTGTAAGTTCCATTGACCAGCAGACATAGTTCATGTGCTTGGCTCAGATGGTCTGCCTTTGTATTTGGCAAAGCATTTTTAACAGAGAGACAGGGACAGCAACACACTTTCAACAAGGACAATTTGAAGGAGCCAGTGCAACATTGGAATACACTTCAATTGACAAAAGAATGAAATCCCAAGAATCCTTTACATACCTGTTGATAAAAGGGAAGGCACATCTGTGATTATTGATGAGGAAAGATGGAGCACCCACATTGAGGAAACATACCTGTCATGCATATTCCCAGGTTTGCTTAGGGGCGGAGACTTAACATGAGAAGGAGGCAAAATTTAGTCCCTGATGTCAGGAGGTTACCTTAGGACACGGAGAAGGGGCTGTGGGTATGCCCCGAGAGCTGGTATAACCTGGATGGGGACTTAGGCTCTTTCTCTCAGGGCTGTGCTGGCTTATAGGCTGCAAGCATATCGGTGGACCTTGAGTCCAGGCTTCTTCAGAGACAGCTAGAGTTTGTTTGTGGGACCTGAAAAGACACAATAGCTGATTAGGGGCAAATAGTTCCCTGAAGAACAAGATTTAGGTTCTCTGCGAGAGAGAGCGAGCGTCAGCCTCCTTAACCCTCCGTGGCACAGTTTCAATTGCCCACTCCCCACTCCCCGCCCCCCACACTCACCCCCAGCCTCTGGAGTTTGGATCATTTCCCAATGGTAAGGAACAGGGACGATGATGGGTGATGGCTCGGGCTAGGGCTATCCGTTTATCTCCCCCGGTGAGAACAGTTTCTGTAAATCTCACCTGTCACAGGCCTAGGTGCAGGGCTACACAGAAGTTGTGAAGGGAATCGAAGGAACATGGAGTCAGAGGTGTTAAGTTTTCTTCCCCTTTATAAGTTTCCATTGTCGATCCCTCATTCCACTTCTATGGAACAGGGATGGAGGTCCACCTTCTGAAACTATTTCAAGCCGAATTAGGGTGTGGCAGGGGCTTTGGAAGGGAAGGATTTGACAGGGTGCAGGTCACAACTTTTGCTCCCTTGTGCTAATTGGGGGTGGGGGGGGGGGTGGGGGGAATCAGAGATAGTTCCTATCTGAGATCTTGGGTATTTTTCTGCATAGTTTGGTACTGCATCATATCCTGAGATTTCTCCCCAAGTGTATTCTAAGGAATAGTAACAGTATAGTCAAACCCAATGTTATAACCACCTTGTGGGGGGAGGGCGCGGGGGGGAAGGTTGTGGTGGTCAAGGGCCTCTTACTGTACCCAAGTGAATTGCTGTCTGATTTTATTTTTATGTTTTTTTTTTAAATCTTATTAGGTAACCTTTACACCCAACGTTGGGCTCGAACTTACAACCCCAAGATCGAGAGCTACACGCTCTACCGACTGAGCCATCCAGGTGCCCCTGTTTATGTGGGCTTTTGTTGCTGGGGCACCTGGGTGGCTCCGTGGGTTAAGCATTGGACTCTGGCTCCGGTCAGGATCTCGCCGTTCGTGATTTCGAGCCCCGCATCCGACTCTGTGCAGACAGCTCAGAGCCTGGAGCCAGCTACAGATTATGGGTCTCCCTCCCCCCCACCCCCTCTCAAAAATAAATATTAAGAAACTTATAAAAATACAAATAAAATATGGGTTCTTATTTCTAAAGAGGAGCTAATACAGTTGCAGCAAGTGTTTGTGAACTAGCTTTGACTCTGCCTCCTCGTTCAGCAAGCAATCAGGTAACTAATAAGAGGTACTTCTACGGAAAGAAAAGAACACCACGGGTTAATGGGTAGAACAACTTATAAACCCAGTGTCTAAGTCCCAAGTGCGGTCAGTGAGAAGGTGTCTAGATGCCAGGCTCGAAGCATCCTCAGCTGGAGTGGGAGCAGGCAGGGGGCAATCTGACCGATTTTTCTGGCATGTAGTTCAAATGTCTCATTTTGGGGGATTCTGAGTGGCTCAGTGGGTTCAGGTTCAGTATTCAAGTCTGGATCTCCACTCAGGTCTCAATCCCAGGGTCGTGAGCTCAAGGCCCCAGTTGGGCTCCACACTGGGCGTGGTGAAGCCTACTTTAAAAACAACAAAAACACAACAGCAGCAAATGTCTCGTTCTGAATGGCCCATAGAGCAACAGGCACACAGATTGTCTACAACTGTGGCAATTTCTCTGAAGTTTATCTCCAGTTGTCCAGCTTTCCTTTGCAGGGCTTCAGGGAAAAGGGCCATTTGAGTTCTTCAGGATGGTAAGATAAGAGGATGGGAGAGGATTGGAAGCCTGAGTTTGAAGAGTCATAGTCAGATATTCGAGGAAACCAGGATTCAGGATCCAGCCCAGTTTTAAAGGCAAACAACAAACAGTCAAAGAAAATTAATTAACCAGAACTAGAAGTTAACATCCACAAAAGAGCTATTGAAATACAATCTTTTTCTATCGAGACCCCTCCATTCCTGTCAAAGATAGCCCAATGAAAACTAATTTGTTTGTAAAATAAGTCCAGTGTTAACAGACATGGCTTCAGTATTGACATAAGCACAGCAAGAATAGCGATTGACCATATAGTATTTTGTGTATTTTCTCTCTTCTTTTCCGCCTGCCTGCCTTCTTTTTATTTATTTTTTTTTTATGGAGTTCTTTTTTTCCTCTTAAGTTAATTCCTTTATTTTGAGAGCTGGGAGGAAAGGGAGAGGGGGAGAGGGGGAGAGGGGGAGAGGGGGAGAGGGGGAGAGGGGGAGAGGGGGAGAGGGGGAGAGGGGGAGAGGGGGAGAGGGGGAGAGGGGGAGCTCTGCACTGTCAGTGCAGAACCCAGCTCAGGGCTCAAATCCATGAACCATGACCGTAGGTGAAATCAGACGCTTAACCGACTGAGCCACCCAGGCCCCCCACACACCAGAATTCTTTACACTGTCAAATGTACGAATGTATCTCATCATTTTCAGAAACACGTTGTGGTGTTTGGTTTTGTTTCTTTTTTCTTTTACTGTACAATTTTTAGCAAGTCATGAAACGGGCGCCTGGGTGGCTTTGTCAGTTAAGCATCCAACTTCGGCTCAGGTCATGATCCCACGGTTCGGTTCGTGAGTTTGAGCCATGCATTGGGCTGTCTGTGCTGTCAGCACAGAGCCCGCTTCGGATCCTCTGCCCCTCCCACCGACTCCTTCTGTGTGTGTGTGTGTGTGTGTGTGTGTGTGTGTGTGTGTGTGTGTGTGTCTGTCTCTCTCTCTCTCTCTCTCTCTCTCTCTCCTAAAAATAAAGAAATAGGCTGGAAAACAAATCTTCAAGGAAAAAAAAAAACAACAAACGATGAAACATGTTTACTAACAGACCCAAGTATCTTTACTGTTTTTCTGAATAAAGCCAAAGACCAAACACACACACACACACACACACACACACACACACACACACACAGCAAAACAAAAAACAAAAAAACAAACAAAGAAAAGAAAACGCCGTAGGTTTAGTAATTCACAATTTAGTATTTTATCTTCTGTGGAAAAGACTCAGATGTCTGAAGAACTGAACCTAATTTACCACTTAGCAAAGCTTTGAAGTTACAGGTCATGAAAGATTTGGGAAGCCATTTTAAAAGTTTACAAATAGGGACTCCTGGGCGGCTCAGTCGGTTAAGCGTCCGACTTCGGCTCAGGTCACAATCTCACAGCTCCGTGAGTTCGAGCTCCGCGTGGGGCTCTGTGCTGACCTCTCAGAGCCTGGAGCCTGCTTCGGATTCTGTGTCTCCCTCTGTCTCTGCCCCTCCCTCGCTGACATTCATTCTCATTCTCTCATTCTCTCTCTCTCTCTCTCTCAAAAATAAATGGTATAAGGAAAAAATTTAAAGGTTTACGAGTAAACATTTTTGTGTATTTAACCTATCTCCTGTCAACATTCACCCACGAACACTGTATGCGAGAGACAAAATCGACCATCGTTTGAAGTACTTTTTGCTGACAAACTGCAACGGGTACCAGTGAAGTCATAAACTGAAGTCACATGAAAGCTGATTAGGCCCCTGCCTCGGGCCTGAACCCTAGAGTGCGTGTCTGAGTGGAACAAGGAAGGGCGTAAGTGTTTGTAAAGTTTTTTTGATTTTGTTTTTGATACCTGTTGTAAAACGAGGGAGAAAACGTGTTATGTTGTTTGTAAAGGTCACAGAGATGTATATTTTGAGGACCACAATTACAGGGTCAGTATTGGGACGGAAGCAAGGCCATGACCGGAGCTGCCCACCCCAAAGGCTTGTCATGCAGAGAGCACCAAATTCAAGCCATTTTACAACCACCACCACAAAGAATAAAACCTAACTATCTGCATTGTATTTGATATCGACGGCTCCGAAAATATGTCCATTTTAAGTAAGCAATCACCCTTCCATGGCCCTTAGTACCCAAGACGTCACACCCGTGTCCACTAAAAAGTCAAACGATCTGTTTCCCCACCATCAGGCTCACACGGGAGGCCCCACCACCGGGGATGGCCTAGGAGATCACTGGAGCCACACCAACTGATGCAGAAACAGGGGGAGGGGGAGGCGGCCAGGGAGCCGCCGGCCAGGCCCCAGGCAGATTTAAAGTTTTGGACTCACCTTTTTGTGTTTCTTTCATCTTTTTCTTTTGCGCCTCCAACTCCGCGTCCGCGTCCACCTCCTACTTCTTCTTCCATCTCTGTCTCCTGTCTTTGCCTCCTGCAAAAGTGGCTTTGTCTCTGGTTGCTTTTCAGCCCCCTGTGGAAGAGGTGAAGGAGGAGCAGGCCGTGGGGTGGGCACCCATCTTGGCGCTTGTGCTCGGGGAGGAGGAGGGGCGGGTTTAGGATCACTGGCATCTGTCTGCCTTCCTCCTCTTCCTCATTCTTCTGACTATTGGGAAAGGGTGTGTGGGTGTGGGTGTAGCGGGGAGGGCAGGTGTGTTCAATTTTTCTCTCTCCTCTCTCTGGGCCATCAATTGTGTCCCTTCCCGTGAGGCAACTTTCTTATGGAGTAACATAAAACTCTGAATGTAGAGAATTTCACACACACACACACACACACACACACACACACACCCCACACCCATGCCCCGTTCACGTGAATGTGAAACACATTTGGGTTTGTTCTGATCCTCCTGAGTGTTAGAATGCCCAATGTTCACAAGAGCTTGCCTTGAAACACAGTAACGGAGCTCGGTTACAAATTGGTGTGAGCAATAGCATCCAGAGGTAGAGAAAACATCTCACATGGATAACATCTATGTGGCCATAGATCCACAAACAAGATGCAAACCAACATCAGCCTCTGTTTCACTCCTATTTGTGGAGAGGACGCGAAAGACCCAATGGTCAAATCTCCCCCTTTTATAAAAACAAATCCAATCGCACGAGAGCATTACCGTGGATGGATCCCATCGTGCAGGTGTTTTCCATTTCCAATGAGAACACAGCCAATTTGGTGCAAAGAAGCCAAAAGCTGCGGCAACCCACAAACCAAATGTGGCCCGGGATATCTCCGTGAGCGTCCCTTCCTCCCCAAAAGCCGGGGCTTCGCTGATGGAACCAAAGGGCTTCCTAGTTTCTGGCTGCATCGTCTCACGGCCAGCTTTCTCTAAGGGAGCACACAAGAAAACTCATTCAGACACCTCCAAAGAACCCCATCTGGGCCATCAGGGACTCAGGTGACCTTTCCATGTTCCCATGTAAGTAAGCACTTGCAAGTATAGGCTCCATATGTCCTATACGTGTAGCCTGCCGAAGTTTCCTTTTGGGGATGGGTGGTTGCTTTCTCCACACTTAGAGCAAGGTTATTAAATGGTGGCGGTCACGGTGGTGTTTTTTCCTCTTCCGTAAAGAGTTACAAGGCGGCCATTTCGTGGGAGCGAAGCGGTAGCTGGGCTGCTCCTGGATCCCTCGCCGCTTCGGGTTCCCTGTCAGGCTTCCTAGCAGCGGCCTAGCGGAGAAATAAGAGCAGGTGTCTGAATGTACTCGGGTGACCAAAGATGAGAATGACGAGCCCATCGAAATGCCATCGGAAGACGACGGGACAGTGCTGCTGTCCACAGTGACAGCCCAGTTTGTCGGCAGCACGTGGACTGCACTACCGGAATCCAGCGTCTCAGCGTATGAGAGGTGTCCGGCTGGTCAAAGACATTCTGCACATCCCTGATGCTGGCTGGGGAAATCCGGTAGCGGATAGTCGTCAACTTATCCCAAAGATAGCCACAGAAAAAGGGACGAGACAGGTGCCTGCTTCTTCAGCAGTGAAAGTGAAGAGAGCCATCCAGGGTACGTCAGATTTAAGAGTGTTGGGTCTCCCGTGGAAAACAACCGAACAGGATCTGAAAGAGTATTTTGGGAGCTTTGGAGAGGTTCTTCTGGTTCAGGACAGGAAAGATATTCACACTAGTCCTTCAAAGGGTTTTGGCTGTGTTCCTTTTACGTAATAGGAAACCCAGGTGAAAGTCATGCGATCAAGGAACGATGGTGTGACTGCAAACTTCCTGAATCTCATCCAAGCCCAGATGAGCTTTTGAGAAGCAGGAAGGCGTTTGTCGGGTGCCTTACAGAGGGACGTGACTGCCTATAAGCTGCAGCAGTTCTTTTGCCAGGACTGAGAAGCGGTAGACAGCTTCATTCCCAAACGGTTCCCGGACTTTCCCTTTGTTACATTTGCAGATGATCAGGTAGCCCTCGCCCTCACCCTCGCCCTCTCTGATATTATTATTGAATTTATTTTTCTCAATGTACCCCCAAGGTACTTAGCCTATAGGGCAACAGTGGTTTGAGGAGGAGAGTCCTTCATACCCCTCGCCCTTTCAGCCCCCGCCCTGGCACAACCCCCTCCAGGAGCCCTCTGTTTGTTCCCCTTAGGGAAGAGCCTCTTACGTTTTTGTCCCCCTCCCTGTTTGTATGTTATTTTTCCTTCCCTTCCCTTCTTCCCTTCTTCCCTTCCCTTCCCGGGTTCCCTTCCCAGAGTTCCTCTGTTTGGGAAGTGAAGGTCCTCACACGGGTGAGGTCCTGTGATACATGTGTTTCTCTGAGGGACGAATGTCACTTTGCATGACACCCTCCAGTTCCATCCAGGTACTTGCAAATGGCAAGACTTCATTCCCTCTGGTGGCCGAGCACTGCTCCGTTGTAGATGGATACCACCTCTTCTGTATCCATTCATCCATCGATGGACATTTGGCCCCTTTCCATACTTTGCCTACCGCCGATAGTGCTGCTATGCACACTGGGGTGCGTGTGCCCCTTGGAAACAGCAGACCTGTATCCTTTGGCTAAGTACCTAGTCGTGAAAGTGCTGGGTCGTAGGGTACTTCTATGTGTCATGTGTTGAGGAACCTCCTCAGGTCCCTGGTTCTGGAAAGAACTCCGATAGTGGTTCTAAATCAGGTGCGGCCATCGGTTGGGGACCCCCATCAAATGCAGAGTCAGGCAGCGGTTTTCCTGCAGGCTTTGGCTCAAGCACGGATTCTAAATCTTCCAGCTGGGGAATTTATACAGCGGGGTAGGTATAGACTGGTAGGAATTCAAATTTTTCTAAACACATGGTAAGTGTATTTCTTTTTTTCTTCTCTTCTCTTCTCTCTCTCTCTCTCTCTCTCTCTCTCTCTCTCTCTTTCATTTTCTTTCTTTCTTTCTTTTTTTTTTTTAAACATTTATTTATTTTTGAGATACCGAGAGAGACAGAGCGGGAAGGGGAAGGAGCAGAGAGAGAGGGAGACAGAATCCGAAGCAGGCTCCAGGCTGTCCGCACAGAGCCCGGTGCAGGGCTCGAACCCACAAACCGTAAGATCATGACCTGAGCCGCAGTCACACACTTAACTGACGAAGCCACCCATGCACCCCACCCATGGTTAAGTGTATTATAAAACCCATCCATACTGAGAGTTTTCAGAATCAGTACGTTCAGCGTGGGGTATATTCACCACTATTTTTGACATTTTTCTTTAGAAAGAGAGGCAAAGCTAAATGAATTTTAGAAGTTTTGTTACATGAAGTGTTGAAATATCAGGTGTTTGAAAGCGAACTGCTGTTTGCCTGATTGGTTCTCGTTCTCTCTCTCTCTCTCTCTCTCTCGTTCTCTCTCTCTCTCTCTCTCTCTCTCTCTCTCACACACACACACACACACACACACACACACACACACACACACACAGGCTACAATGGACATCAAAGGATTTCTCCTGTAATATTGTATCCCTGGACTCGTCAAGTGAATTCTTTGTGCGTGTTCACTATGGAAACCATTCATTAGAAGTACATTCTTTTTTCCTTGTTTTAATTGGAACCCCACCACATTATTTCCCCACCCCCGGGAAAACCTCCTTTTTGGAGATCATGGTGTCACAGTGTTTGGTCTTTTTGCTTTCGTTTTTAGTTTGTGACACTTGTCTCCCTTCCTATGCACAAGTACAGTATGAAGCCTTCATTGAATCTGTGCCGTTCATCTCATTTCAAATGTTTACGGGAGAAGCACTTCATTGAAAGCAGTGCTGTAAATATTCTGCCATAGGAAGGAATATTTCCGTCTACGTGCTTTCTCACTCTTGAATTCGTCTTCACACCATACAGGCTGTGACTTTGACGGTGGGTGTCCCGTTTGTATCCGCTACTCTTTATTTCGCGGAGTCGTATCAATGCTATGAATGCAAGGGTGTGCTATGTAACCAGAAGGCTGTTAGAAGTTCTGAAACCTTGTGTTTTCTGATCCTCGTGTTCGACCGACAGTGGTGCCGAAGTACGAAAGGCTAGTGTGAGTGAGAAAAGGAGAGAGTGCGTGCAGAGACTCCGTGGCGGTGGCACACGATGGATAGATTTTTTTAACCTGGTGAGATGCATCTCTCAGTCCCTTGAGCTCGGTGCAAGAGCGTGCCGAGAGCAACGATAGCAAATGACATGCGAATGTTTTCTGCATCCAAAGGACATCCACACCCGTTGGAAGACGTTGGAAGACGTAAAGAGAGTTTTGTTCTCAGAGAACCCCGTTAGTTGGATGTGTGAGGTACTTGTATTTCCCCTGCCCTTCCGTCAGCTGCTGTGAACACCGTATGGTGTGTGTTCTGTTCTGTTCCCGATCTGTTAAGTGTGGTCCCGTGAACACGGACTGAGCTTGTGGTGTGCTTCACGGGAATACTCGGAAGCAGAGCTCACCAGTGAGCTCGGGGTGTCACCACGAAGGCCGGAAGTTCTAATGTCTGCCAGGTAGCCATAAGAATGTGGTCTAATGCAGTTCTGTGTCCCGTGCTTGGATGGTCTTTATAAGAGTTGTCAGTGTTGGGAATTCTTAAATAGAATGGATGAAGGAGGAAGAGGAGGAGGAGGAGAAGGAGGAGTTGTTGTCGTTGTTGTTGTTGTTGTTACGAGGTATAATGACGAAAGACACGGCAGAAAATTTTTACAGGGTTTACTTTCTGTCTTCAGTATGTGCAAAGCTGTATGACTTTAATCTTTGGGGATCCAGGGAGGTTTTCTTCCATTTTCTCATCTGTATGTTTGGAAGGCTCCTTTTTAATTCTCAACTGACTGACTGACTGACTGACTGATGGATTGGTTTTGTTTTTATGTCCTCTTCTCACCCAACATAAGGCCCAAACTCACAGCCTGGCAATGAAGAGTCACCCGCTCCCCTGACCTAGCTGAGCGAGCCAGCCAGCCAAGTCACCCCTTTGATCCATTTTTGTTGTTGTTGTTGTTGTTGTTTATTTAAATGAAGCGGACATGCAACGTGTGCTCAGGACAGAAACAGAGCACACGCTTTGGGGTTTGGCAGGGTCATTTGGAGCTTGGTAAATGTTAAAGCCTAGCTTCCCTGGGAGCCCAGGAGCAGGGTCCACAGCCGTTAAAAGTTGACAATTTCCTTTATCGATAGCCATCGAACAGATGATTTATTGAAAACACGAATCTATGGCAAAGATCGTTCTATGGTCTGTGATCAGGATATAGGAAGAACCGGATGGCTACAGCTCCCACCTCACAGACTTCATGTTTCAGTTGGACGTAGAGGCAGGGAGGGAGGTGAGGCAGGACGGCAGGGAGACAGGGAGGCAAGCAGACTGGCAGGCAGGCAGGCAGGCAGGCCGGCCGGCCGGCGGGCCGGCAAGCAGGGAGGGAGGCAGGCCGGCAGGCAGGGAGGGAGGCCGGCAGGCAGGCAGGCAGGCAGGCAGGCAGGCAGGCAGGCAGGGAGGGAGGGAGGGAGGGAGGGAGGGAGGGAGGGAGGGAGGCAGGCCGGCAGGCAGGCAGGCAGGCAGGCCGGCAGGCAGGCAGGCAGGCAGGCAGGCCGGCCGGCAAGCAGGGAGGGAGGCAGGCCGGCAGGCAGGCAGGCAGGCCGGCAGGGAGGCCGGCAAGCAGGGAGGGAGGCCGGCAGGCAGGCAGGCAGGCAGGGAGGGAGGGAGGGAGGGAGGGAGGGAGGCAGGCCGGCAGGCAGGCAGGCAGGCCGGCAGGCAGGCAGGCCGGCAAGCAGGGAGGGAGGCAGGCTGGCAGGCAAGGAGGCAGGGAGGCAGGCAGGCCGGCAAGGAGGCAGGGAGGCAGGCAGACAGGGCGGCCGGCAGGGAGGCAGGCAGGCAGGGCGGCCGGCAGGGAGGCAGGCAGGCAGGCCGGCAGAGAGGGAGGGAGGCAGGCCGGCAGGGAGGGAGGCAGGCAGGCCGGCAGAGAGGGAGGCAGGCAGGCCGGCAGAGAGGGAGGGAGGCAGGCCGGCCGGCAGGGAGGCAGGCCGGCCGGGAGGGAGGCAGGCAAGCCGGGAGGCAGGCAGAGAGGCAGGCAGGCAGGCCGGGAGGGAGGCAGGCCGGGAGGCAGGCAGACCGGCCGGCCGGGAGGGAGGCAGGCAGGCCGGAGGCAGGGAGGGAGGGAGGGAGGCAGGCAGGCAGGCAGGCAGGCAGGCAGGCAGGGAGGCAGGCAGGCAGGCCGGCAGGGAAGGAGGGAGGCAGGCAGGCAGGCAGGCAGGCCGGGAGGGAGGCAGGCCGGCCGGGAGGGAGGCAGGCCGGCCGGGAGGGAGGCAGGCCGGCCGGGAGGCAGGGAGGGAGGGAGGGAGGCAGGCAGGCAGGCAGGCAGGCAGGCAGGCAGGCAGGCCGGCAGGGAGGGAGGGAGGCAGGCAGGCAGGCAGGCCGGGAGGGAGGCAGGCCGGCCGGGAGGGAGGCAGGCCGGCCGGGAGGGAGGCAGGGAGGGAGGGAGGGAGGGAGGGAGGGAGGGAGGGAGGCAGGCAGGCAGGCAGGCAGGCAGGCAGGCAGGCCGGCAGGGAGGGAGGGAGGCAGGCAGGCAGGCAGGCAGGCCGGCCGGGAGGCAGGCAGAGAGGCAGGCCGGCAGGGAGGCAAAGAAAGAAAACGTGGCATCAGGGTACCTGGTGGGCTCAGGTGGTGGATCGTGCCACTGTATCTCGTGGGTTGCGAGTTCGAGTCCCACGCTGGGTGTAGCGCGCGCTTACAGTAAAATCTTTGAAAACCCATCCACAAATACAGGAATAAACAAAACATGGTATCAAAGGGGAGTAAGTGATTGATCGATGGGGGGTGGGGATCAAACGGGAATATGTGTCTAACCCGCAACCTATTCTTTATCGACGCTGCTTTCACTATTTTGCCCCGATGACTTTTTCCACAAGCGGCGGTCCCACCTGAGCGGGCTCCCTTCATCTTAAGATGTTCTGCAGCGAGAGGAAAGGCGTGAGAGGCAAAAGTTAGGCGGATCCATACAAATAAAGACAATCATCGTTTCTGAGACCAGTAGCCAAAGCTCTGCCTCCGTTTAGGATCCAATGTCGTACTTATCTCTTTAAAAACAGAAATACATACATAAAAACCAGGCAGGGTCGTTGGCTCGGATAAGGGAGGAAGCTGAAATGCAATCATGGAGAACAACATAGGGGGTAAGAAGTTGCAAGCCAGAGCGATTTCACCACCCGTAGCCTTTGAAATGATGATTTGGTGTCTTCGGATACAAGAGAGCTCACCCTACGTAGAAGGTTTCCCACCGCTTGTCATGAAGTATCGGAACACCACAAGCGGATTCCCGTGCTACCAAAACCTCTCTGCCAACATAATCTGTAACAGCTGCATTCTCTTGTATCGTGTGAGTGTAGCGTCATTCATTGCACCACTCTGCCGTTGTTTGACCTTCCAGCGGATTGTAATTTTCGTTTCTTTCGGCGTGCGTGTGGGTATGCGTATCGGGCTATCGAAAACGATCTAGCCACGTTCGGTCCTCTTTTTCTCATTTCTCATAGATGAGTGATGGCGTCAAAGGATACACCTCAGGAAACCCCAGATGGAAGAGAGGCAAAGGGAAGGGGGGGGGGCAGAGTGCTTCTGTGTCCCGTGCCGCCCCCCCCCCCCCCCGCACTCTCCCAACACACCAGTCTCCCCTCCTCCCCCCCCCCCCCCCCCCCCGTTCCAGGTGTTGGAACAACCCGGAAGTGCCTGAATTAGGGGAGTTCTTTGACGGGGGGGGGGGGGGGGGGGGGAGGGGGGGAGGTTGGGGAGCACCAATGTTTGGCAACATTGCAGGGCTACCAAGAGTCAGTGTCTAAGGTACTTGGGGGGGGGGGTGAGGAAGAGGGGGGCGTGGGGTTTCTTTCTCTTTGAGGTGATGGAAATAGTTTGGAATGAACAGTGATGGTCCCATAGCTTTGTGAGTAGTAGCCTAAGATAGCCCGCTGAAGTGTACACACACCTATACATTTGTTTACTTATTACGTATGCATTCATTCCAGTTGAGTGAGTGGGAGAGAGAGGGGGTAGGGAGGGAGAGAATGGATCACCAGGCAGGCTCCAAGGTGTCAGCACAGAGCCAGATGTGGGGGCTGAAATTCAAGAACCCCGAGATCATGACCTGAGGCGAGACTGGGACACCTTACCGAGTGAGGCACCCAGGTGCCCCTGAACTGTTCGCTTTTACAAGGATGGGAATTTTGGCA
Source organism: Panthera onca (assembly GCF_046562875.1). Taxonomy (NCBI): domain Eukaryota; kingdom Metazoa; phylum Chordata; class Mammalia; order Carnivora; family Felidae; genus Panthera; species Panthera onca. The sequence goes on along the minus strand of NC_138352.1, from coordinate 29,224,988 downwards.
TGCGAGTTGTGTTTCCAGTGTTAATAGGTGAGGAAACACCTAGAATAGTAAATGCGGGCGGGCGGGCAGGCAGGCAGTCGATGTTTTCTTTTTCTTTCCCTTCTGGGCTTCAGAGGGGGATGGCGAGTGTGAGGGAGGGAGTCCATGACACTGGGCGTAGGTGTTCTTGTGAGCTGAGCGGCTTGGGAAGTTCCCCGAACTACATGACCCCACAGGAGAACAGGAATTCCTTCTCGACGGCAAGAGAGTGGGCGACTAGCACCGCCTGAGTCTGGCAGAGCCTCAAATCTAAGTCGGGGTGGGGGAGCACTTCTGCTGTCCTACCGGTCCTGACCCTCCCTGTCTGTCTGGGGGCCCCTGAGCCGCAGGGGTGGTGTTTTGAGTTGTCCCTCTGTGGTCGTCTTTTACACCAAATACTTCTGTTGAAGGTGCTTGGAGAATAACACAGGTTGGTATTTCCAAAATGACCTTGAGATCCTATTCTCTGCCCCTCCGCCCCTCCCGTGCGCGCGTGAAGACACCCACCCACACACCCACCCCCCCCCCGCCCCCGCCCCCGCGCACACACCCCACCCCTTCCCATTCCTTCTAACTACAACTGTTCCTATTTCCATCCATGTACTCCCAGACAGCTTCCTCAAGCCCCACCGCCCACCCCGTCGACCTCTTTGGGTAGTATAAAAGCGACCAACAGGCAGGGGGCGTCCGGGCACCACGGTGGTGGAGTGAGGGAGTCCGTGTGTGACGACTACGGGCGGATCGCAGCAGAGCGGCCGGGACGCAGCACCTGCCTCGCCGGCGCACAGCCTCGTCCCCAGCCACCTGGGTCAGTAGCGTTTCCCGGCTGGGGTGGGGGGAGGGGGACATGGAACGGAGGGCGCACCAAGAGGGCTTTGTGGATCGAATGGACGCCTAACCGAGACCCTCCTTCCTGCCACCAGACACCGTTTGTGGATGGTCGTCGTCTCGCCGTCACGCAGCCCCCACCAGTGCTACAACGAAAGAAACGGGT
>NC_138352.1:29213976-29216476 GCF_046562875.1 Panthera onca | reverse complement strand
CCCCCTCCCCTCCAAACCCTCCGCGAGGGAGGGAGGGAGAGAGAGAGAGAGCGAGAGCGCGGGAGGGGAGAGAGCCGGGAGGGGATGGGGGGACGGGGAAGGTAGGGTGCGCGCACGCGGGACGGACACGGCCGAACGGCGGGCGGGCAGGCGGGAGCACGGGCCGGCGGCACAGGCGGGAGCCCTGCCGGGGTTGGAAGGCGGAGGGGTGGGGCGAGGAACGGGGGGTCGGGCAGGGCCCGAGGCGCGGGACGCGCCGCCTCGCGACGACCCCGGAGGGGGAACCGCGGCGAGCGGCGCGGGGCGGGGGAGCGGGGGGGGGGGGGAAAGCGGGCGCGGGCGTGGGGGGGGTCCGAGCGCGGCGGTCGCCCCCGACCGCCGGCCCTTTTCCCCCCACGCGACGCACCCGGCCTCCCCCCACACACGTCCCAACGTGCCCCGCGCTCCCACCGCGGCCCCGGACCGGGCCCGGCGGACGGCGCGGCACGCCTCCAGCCACAGAGACCCCCGCGGAGAACCAACACCCCCCCCAACACCGCGACAACGCGGGCTCGGGGCACGCAGTGCGGCGCGGCCGCAACCCGGGGGGAAGCGCGCAGCGGCGGGCGACGCCGCGGCGTCCCGCGGGCCGCCGCCGGGGCACGCATCCCCGGGGCGCAGCCCCGCGCGCGACTCGGCCTCGGCGCGAGCCGCCCCGACAGGGCAAAGGGGGCCGGGATCGCCGGCGGGGAGCGGGGGCGGGGCCGCGGCTCGGGCCCCCGACCGCACGGCCGCGGACCGGGAGAGGAGGGGGCCACGGCAGGACCGCCGCGGTCGCCGCCCGGGGCAAGGCGGCGAGACCGACGGCGCTCCGGATCCGCGCCTCCACCCCCCACGACGGCCCGCGGGACCGCGCGGCACGGGGCACCGCAAAACCCTCCCGAGACCCGGGCGGCGATCCCAAAGACCGCGTGCGGCACGAGGGATCTCCCCCAGAGGGACCGCGGCGGCGGCCGCGGCCCTCAGGCGCGAGCTCTCCTCGCCCTTCCCTTTTCTCGCGGGCGGCGACCGGCCGCCTCGGCCTCTCCCCCCCGCCCCACCTCTCCCCCCCCCAACCACCCCACGCCACCGCCCCACGGGCGCCGGCCCCCAGCCCCCGTCCCACGCCCTCCCACGTCCCACACACAGGCCACCGCCGAGCGGACCCGGCGGGGCGAGGCGGGGGCGAGGGGGGTGCTGAGGGAGGCGGCAGGGACCGGACACACGGGGCCGGGGAGGGGGCGGGGGGAGGAGGAGGAGGAGGAGGAAGGAGGGAGGGCCGGCAGCGGCGGCCACCGTCGTCTGCACTTAGGGGGACGGAGGGCCCGGCGGCCAGGACGACCCTCTCCCCGGCCCACAGGTGACCCCGCACACCGAACCGCCGCGCAGGCGGGCGTGGCGGGGCGCACTCGGGCAGGGGCGGGCGCCGGCGGGACAGGCCCTGCGAGGGAACCCCCAGCCGCGCCTTACCCCCGGGAGAGAGACCCACCCGGGGGAGGCGATTGATCGGCAAGCGACGCTCAGACAGGCGTAGCCCCGGGAGGAACCCGGGGCCGCAAGTGCGTTCGAAGTGTCGATGATCAATGTGTCCTGCAATTCACATTAATTCTCGCAGCTAGCTGCGTTCTTCATCGACGCACGAGCCGAGTGATCCACCGCTAAGAGTCGTACGAGTTTTTGTGATCACCGGGAGGGCCAACCCCGAAAAGGGGCGACCCCCCCAACCTGGCACAGCACATCCCCGAAGGGTGCCTCCGGCCGGCCAGCAAGAGACAACAAAGACCAGACTCCGAGAGGTCGGAAGGGTTGGAACAGGGCAAGTCCAGCAGCCCGCCCCGCCACGCGGACGACGCGCGGGGCGAGCTCAGAACAACCCCACAGGCGCCCAGGGGGTTCCCGCCTGTCCCCTTCCCCCCAACACACACCCAAGGGACACGGGGCGCACGCACACGCACACGCTCACGCACCACCCGGCAGCCGCCGGGCAAGCCCCTCCCGGCAACCGGGGAGGGCCGTGGCGTGGGCGCAAGCGCGGCGGCGCCCCGGCCTGGGGCGGCGGGGGGGCGGGCAGCGGAGTCTGGAGGAGACACGGGAAGACCAGCCTCCACGGCTCCCCACGGGCCCGACCGCCCCGACCCGAGGCGGACGGGCGACCCCCAAAGGGTCTTTAAACCTCCGCGCCGGGACGCGCTAGGTACCTGGACAGGGTGGAGGCGGGCGAGGTGGGTGGGGGACGAGGGAGCCCGCGACACCGCCAACCACCTCGACGCCGGCCCCCCCGGGGCCGCGGCCGGACCCACAAACGGCAACCGAAAGCCCCGACGCTGCCGGCCCGTGACGGAGGCTCCGACGGGGGCTAACCGCCCCCCCACAGACCGCCGCCGCCCGACGCCCCTCGCTTCCCCCCCCCACGACCCCCACACGACCCTTCTTCTCCCCCCCCATCCAGGGCCGCCGGGGCTGACCGGCCCCGGCCCCGCCC
>NC_138352.1:29186476-29208976 GCF_046562875.1 Panthera onca | reverse complement strand
TCCCCCCCATCGGGACCCGCCAGATAAAAGGCGTTTCTTCCCGGGGCCACCAGGGCCCGGGGCGGGGGAGAAAGGTCCACGGCAACGGAGTGACACAGGGCATTCCTGAGCATTCGCGGTCAGGGCCCACAACGAGGGCCACCTGCCTTCCCCACGCGCGGTTGCTCGTGTCGCCGCCCGGAAGGAGCGCCGCGCCTCCGGGTGAGGCCCGAGAAAAACCGAGGCAAAACACCGGCAGCAACGCGCTGGGCAAGAAACCGACAGTCCTCGCTCAGAGGGAGTTTTGGCCAAGCGCCACGGCGCCGGCTCGGCCCGCCACGATCGCTCAACTCGCCCCACCAAGTCAGCCCCCCGCACCCCTCCGGGCAACAGCGGCCCGTTGCGGGGCGGGGACGACAAGGCGCCCGCTCCCCGCAGCGGGGGGAACGGGTGTGCCTCCCTTCACCGATTCTGCCACCCGCCCACCTCGGGCAACTCCGCCAACGGCGGCGACCCAAAGGGGGGTCCGCTGGGAACAGGGAACGGCGCCACCACTCGGCTTCAGGCACCTGAGACGACCTGGAGCGCTCCAGGGGCACCACGGAGGGCCAGGCGCCACGCGCTCAGCACGCCCAGGCGGCGAGCAGCGTGGCGTCGGGTGCAGCCCCCCCACCACAGGGAGGCCGCCCACCACAACACAGCCAAGAGAGGCCAGCGAGAGTGTCCGCTGCGTCAGCCGACCCCGGCCCCGCAGCGACGGGAGGCCGGGATCGGGCCGGAGTCCGCACCCCTCTGCAACCCCCCGCGCCGCCCACAGGCGGGAAGGAGGAGCATGGGGCCCGCAGGCAGAACGAGAAGAGCGGTCCCACTCACCAGGAGTGTCCGTCCCTCGTCTGACACGGCTTAGGCCCGGCCCGGGAGAACGCGACATCACCACATCGATCGGTTACCGCCACACGAGGCAGTCCTGGGGTGAGGAGGGGGCTGGGGAAACGCCCGGCGAGGACAGCGACCAGAGGAGGACCTGCTTCAGCCTCGCCAGCACCCCTCCCCCACCTCTCCCAGGGAACAGGCAGCCGGACAACCCACAAGGGGAAAAGGGAACGCCTGACACGCGGCACGGAGCCTTGCGAGGGTGGGTTTGTCACGGCCACGGCCGGGTGCCCGCAGCGGGGAGCGCACGGGGTAGAAGACCCACGCCGCCTCCCCACGCCGCCCTCGGGTGCCAGAGACCGGAGGTGGCGCCACAGCCTGAACCACACCTGGATGCACGAGAGCCGGCGCGCAGGCCCAGGCAGACGGCTCGAGCAAGCAGGCGGGCAAAGGGCGGAGTCGGGCTCGGCTCGGCGTCACCGCCAAGCCCGGAGCCACGCCAGCCAGCGGCGACGAGGCCCAAGTCTCTCTTACAGGATGACAACCGCCACACCAGAACGTGTCAGCACCTACCTGGCAGCAAAAAGTACCTCTTTCAGGAGACAAAAATAACCGCGTTGGCAGGCGGGGCCGAGCCACAGGTCACTGGGACCTTCTGGGACCCTGGCCCGGCCACGGGCCCCAAGCATCTTCCCATCACCGCCAAGCAACCCCACCCCCCCCGGAAGTCCCCGGGGGCCATCTGGTCGACCCCGGGACCGACCGACCGACCGACCGACCGACCGGGGAATCGCGGGATGGGGGGGGGGGGATGGCCGGGTAGGCCCTGCCCCGTTACACGTTCGCCCGTCCACGGGTCGTCTCCGGGTCGGGACTTAGAAAAATAAAACACTCCGCGCTGTCGCCTGCGGAAGCCTCCCCGGACCTCGCAAGACCGGCCCCATGCCAGTCCCCGACCCCCGGCTGGGACTGTTTTGGGGGGGGGGGGTCTGAATTGCGCGGAGGCGCCCCCGACGACCGGACCTCAACGGGGATCGCGGGCGCGCCGGCGTTGGCGCCCTATACGTGCTTCCCCTCGCGGCCCGGTCCCCAACTCCGCAGCGGGCCTCGGAAAATCTGGGGAGAAAATCGGGTCCAACGACCGGGAGCACCACGCGTGCCCACGCCCGGGCCCATCGCGCCCTCCGCGGGCTTCCCCTCAAGGCTCAGGACGGTCCTCACCGGCCCGGCCCGGCCCGGCCCAGCCCGGCCCGACCGCGAAGCGGGAGGGAAGACAAAAGACGCCTGGCAGGGAAGGACCGACGAGCGACCCACGGGGCCACAGTCTCCGGGTGGCGGCCCCGGACGGTCCCCGCGGTCGGGGGGGGGGGGGGGTGGGAGGGGAGGAAAGCACCGGCGGGTGCTGGTCGACCCGTCCGGGCAGCCCCCCACCCTGGCTCGCTCCCAGGGAGCGCCGCCGCTACTCCCCCATATACCCGGAGGTTCAATCTCCGGCAAGTGCACCAGCCGCCGGCGTCCCGACGACAGCGGGACGATCACGCCAACGTCGCCGGCCTTCTGGAACTCCGCCCCGGGCACCGCGGCCGAATCGCATCCCTTGCCGACGTCGCCGACGCTCCGGAGGGGAGACGCTATATAAAAGCGGCCGCCAGGTGGCGCCCGACAACCGACCGAAACGTCAGCGGGGACAGCTCGCGATCTCGGGGCCGAGAGGGCGCACAGCCGGCGGCCCGGCCGCCCGATCTCGTCCCGGCCCACTCCGGATGCCGCCTCTCGGTCCCAGGCCGGCGGAGGGCGTCCGCCTCGGGAGCTCCCGGCCGGCCGGCACGGCGCGACCCCGGCAGCCCAAGGGACACTCGAAAAATGCATCGGGGCGGCTGCCGCTGAAAAGGCGGGGGGGGGGGGGGGGGGGGGCAGACCGGCCACTCGACTCCCCGGCCGGCCGAGGCGGACGTGCGCGGAAAATTCCCCGCACACACCGGGCGGGCCGGGCACGGGCGGCCCAGAGCGGCCCAGGCGGCGCCCGCGCTCCCGGGAGGACTTAGACACATTTCGGCGGGCAGGAAGGGAGGGAGGGAGGGAGAGACGGACGGTAAAACCGAAACCACGCGAGAGAGTACTCCCAGAACAACAACGGACGGACGAGCCGTTTTTATTCTATTGGGTCAAGCGGGGGAGCGTCTCTCTCGGAAACATAACAAACCAAGCTGCGGGGGGGGGGGGGGGACAGAAAGAGGGTGATGGATAAACGAACGACCACGGATAAAGCTTAAGCAAAGTCCTTCGCCGCACGGGGCCACGACGAAGTCCAAAGACCACAAACAGGTACGGGGAACATGGGTGCAAGTGCACCGCGTGGCAAGCGACAAGAATATGGCTTTCACCATTACTGTCCTCAATAAACACCACTACGGGCGGCGGTAGCGCCGGGGGGGGGGGGGGGGGGATGGAGAACGGAAGGAGTTAATAGCCACTCACTAAAAAATGTCCCGGTTCCCAGAGGACCCTACAGTCCAAAGGGGGGGGGTGGGCCCCCGCAGGGAAAAGGAAGGTGTCACCGAGACACACCCTATGCCTCCACCCTCTTAGGGTTTGCAGGTGACCCTGAGGGTGACACTGACATGAGACAGGTTAACCGTACAAGGAGCCAACAAATTGATTTCCTACAAGTTTCACGTGACAGGTAGAGCCCCTCCTGAGGAAACCAAGACCCTGAGAAGTGGCCAAACCTAAACGCTTGTATATTGGGTTGAACAAGGAGAAGCGACGGTGGACGACTAACTGAACTACGTGGGGAGGCTAAAGGATGATGAGGATTTTAAAACCAACCAACCAACCAAGATCTGTTCTCCTCTAGAATTCTCTCCACTTCTCCCCCTGTCCTTGAGGATAAGAATGTCACTCCCCTGGTGGCATAGGAAAGACGGGGGGGGGGGGGGGGGGGGGCGGGGGGGGGCACTTCCAGGGAGAAAAGGAGGAGAGTGCTCCGTGCATGCTTCTTGCACCTGCTGGGCAGGAGGGTAGGGGTGGGTGGTTTACTTTGCTTGCTTGCTTGCTTGCTTGCTTGCTTGCTGCTGCTTTTTGAAAGCTTCTCTAATGTTTCCTTTACATCTAAGTCTTCCTTTCCAGTTTGGCTTTGGACAGGAGGAAGGCAGGCCACATGTTTTTCTGACACGGTGGAGAACGAAGGGTAAGATGAGTGCGGGCCCGTGCGTATTCTTTTCCGTCAGTCACGTGCCGTGGTGAGCGGAGCATCAGCTCTTGCCGGATGGGTGTCTCATTCCTTCGTGAACCATCAGGCAAGATGTCGGGCAAACACACACAGGGAGACTAAAGGTAGGAAGAACGTAGAGAAGACGGGCGACACGTGCCCGAGTCTCCAGAGCGACGATTTCATCCAGGGCACGGCAACGTCCAAGGTTTCCGGACACCACGTTGACGGACGCTTTGGTGCGTAGGTCACTTTGAATCTACAGTGCCACCCTCCGGTCCATTAGCACGTTGCCTCCGGCTCACGTGAGCGAGCGGTGGTGTCGTCGCGCAAAGAGACCGTGGGACTCGTCCCGGGATGGAACTGGGCCAGAGAGAGGGAGGGACGCCGCAGCCCATCGTTGAGCTTCAGGTGTCTGTAAGAGACCGAGTCTCTAAAGTACACCGAGGCACAGGGCGACCCGCTCGCTCGTGCCTGGACGTCTCTTTGTTCTTTCGAGGGGTCGATATCTGTGAGTGTGGTTTGTTTACTTTCCGGACAAGGTGAAAGAACTCTGAAACAGGAAATATTGGCACAAGGGGTCTGGTGGGATGGGAGGGTGCGGGTCAGTCCACGTACCGAGGACACGGGAGGATCGGGCGTCTGAACAACCAGGCGGAGAGGGGAGTTTAGCCTCGGTCATCACGGCAACCGGCACCTCGACAGAAACCACAGAAGGTGCCCAGGACGAACTGCGTCGCAGGAGCCAGCGTGGGCATTGCCCCACTACCCTCAGCCCTCAGCCCTCAGCCCAGCAGCAGGCAGCAACTGTCGTCCGGGTCCAGGCCGCGCCCCACTGCCCTCTTCTCAGCCAGAGCGGTGCCCCGGGAGGGCGGCCCCGGAACAGATACCTCCTCCCCTCCACACACATCTCGCCAACCCCTTGACCGCTTTGCCCGGGATACACAACTCCGCTGTACCCAGGCATGATTTTTCCCGTGGACCGGGGGCCTCCTTGGCCACTTAGGGTGCTCGCACCAAGATGAATCGGGCTAGAGACAGGGACACCTGTGCAGCCCGCTATTGAGCTGAAGGGGCCTCTAGGAGAGGGACTCTCTAAAGTAGCTGACGTACAGGGAGACCCGCTCGCTCGTGGCCGGATGTGTCTTTGTTCCTTTATTTCTTTTCGTGTTCTTTATTATCATGTTTGGTACAATTGTAAGCGGGATTGGGTTGTTTGGGGTTTGTTTTTTCTTTTCTTTTCTAATTTGTCTTTCTGCGGTGTCATTATCGGCGTATACAGACGCAACAGATTTCGGTACATAGAGTTTGTATTTTTCCTGTGGACCAGGGGCCTACTTTGCCGCTTAGGATGCATGCGCCCCCACCCCCTGCCCACCCGCAGCCTTCAGTTCCCCAAACCACTGGAGGACTCGTGGGGGTGGGAGTGGGGGTGAGGGTGGGGGAGGGGTGGGGGGCGGGGATGGGAGTGGCAGTGGAAGGGAGGTTCAGGGCGATTCATTCCAATGGGCCTCATTCAACCCCTTCGTTCAAATGCAGAAAGCTTTCTGTTAAAGTCTGAGCCTGGGGCTTCTCTGCATTGAATGGCTTTCTTCAACTCCCCCAACCCTTAGGCTGCAGTTTCTGAACTACTGGGAGGAAAGGGAGGAAAGGGAGGAAAGGGAGGAAAGGGAGGGAAGGGGGGGGGGGGAGGGAAGGGGGGGAGGGAAAGAAAGAAGGGGTGGGGGAGAGAAAGGGGGGAGGGGAGAAGATGATGTCTGAAGAACTTGCCTTCTCTGGAGCAAAGAGTGTCCCCTCCTTTTCCTAACCCAGGAAACCTCAATAAACCATTTGAGAATCATGGATGTGGAGGATGATATCTTACTATAATGCCTTCCAGGGGTGGGGGTGCAGGTACGTGGAAGGGTAGGGAGTTGGCGAGCGAGCGAGCGAGCGAGCGAGCGAGCGGCATGGTGTGGCGTGGCGTGGCCTGCCGAGTCAGAGTCAGAGGGTGGCATGAAACACGTGATGGTGGTGTCTTAGGGTTCAGAGGCCAAACACAGGCATGGGGCAATAAGGGATAGAGGGTGGGGGAGGCCTGACAGGGGACAATTGTGACCCCGGGCGATGGTCCCAGCGGGCACACTCCTGTAAAGCAACACTAACACTCTATTGATTAGCCATTGACCTCTCCTCCCTCTCCCACCTGCTTCCAAAGGGAAACTGAGTACAGTTTCATTCCACAGGCACTGGCTGTTTCACATGCAACCTTTGACGTGCCACTAAAAGGAGGAAGAAAGATGGACACACATGAAACAGCCCCACAGATGGCCTAGAGGGCGTGGGCGGGGCTCTCATCAGTCAAATTGGGAGTCTGAGTCAGGATCCTGGGGTTGTTTCAAAACATGGAATGGAAGGGGCTCCTGGCTGGCTCACTCAGAAGAGCATGCGACTCTTGGACTCTTGATCTCTGTCAGGGTTGTGACTTCAAGTCCCACATCGAGTGAAGAGAATGTGAAAAATGAATGAAGGAATGAAGGAATGGATGAACAAACTTAAAAAAAAAAAAAAAGGTTGTGGGGCGCCTGGGTGGCTCGGTCGGATAAGTGTCCGACTTGGGCTCAGGTCATGATCTCACGGTCCGTGAGTTCAAGCCCCATGTCGAGCTCTGTGCTGACAGCTCAGAGCCTGGAGCCTGCTTCAGAATCTGTGTCTCCCTCTCTCTGACCCTCCCCCATTCATGCTCTTTCTCTATCTCAAAAATAAATAAAAGTTGAAAAAAAAAAAAAAGTTTGCAACGTTTATGTCTTTAAAACAAATGGAATCGGTGGGGTGCCTGGGTGGCTCAGTGGGTGAAGCATCCCACGCTTGCTAGATTTTGACTCATGTCATATCTCAGGGTTCGTGAGACCAAGCCCTGCATTGGGTTCTCACACGGACAGTGCAGAGACTGCTTGGGGTTCCCTCCCTACCCCCCCATACCTCCCCCATAAACCAATAAATAAACATCAAAAACATAAATCTTAAAACACTACAACAAATGGAATGGAAAGAGAGAACGCAACGAGGAGGATGTGAATGTTGCACCTAATACCACTGAACTCTACGCTTATATATGGTGAAAAATCTCAATTGTAGGTGATGTCTACTTCTAACCACAACTGAAAGGAAAACGACAAAACACCGGTCCTTGGCTCACAGTAAGGGAATTCCTGGATTTGGTCCGAGAGGGCCTTCTCATCCGCCGTGTGGAAAACTATGGAATGGTTTCTTCCTCTCCAGGCCGATGACCATTGCCAACGACAGTAGGTGTAGGTGCTGTCCTCCTACCTGTGAAGGAAAGGCAGGAAGAAGTGTAGCATTTAAAAGCATCTTTTAAACGCTGTCCACCTTTCCCAGTTTGTCCCCTCACTATGTCTTGCTTACCTTTTATAGCATTTACCCTATGTCGATGCAAAATGAATGAGCCTTTTTAAAAACAATTTTAAAGAGGAAGGAAAAGAGTTTCATTGGAGCCCAAGTTAGGAGGGCTGACGGGGATACGCAATCTTCACAAAGCAGTCAGTCATCTGGGGAAGGCCTCACATTGGGCATACATACAGCTTACCAAAAAAAAAAAAAAAAAAGGAAAAACAGGGCACGGGGGCGGGGGGGGGGGGGGGGGGTTGGCCGCAGATGTTAGGAATCATCATGAGGAGAAAGAACACATTCCAGAAAGTTACAGACTTTATCTTCTGTTTTTAGTATGTGCAAGGCTGTATGACTTCAATCTTATGGCGACCAGGAAGGTTTTTGTATTGTTTTCTTTTGTTTCCCTTATCTTTATAAGCCGCCTTTGGAAGCCCCCTTTTTTAGTTAGTTACGTTTAAGAAAAAAAAATTTTTTTTTTTTTTTTTAACAAACCAGACATACAATCTGTGCTCAGGACAGAAAAAGAGCTCATGCTTTGAGGTTTTCTGGAGTCCCTTTGACCTCGGTAAATATTAAATGTATAGCTTCCCTGGGAGAGCACCAACATAAAAAGTTTAGAATTTCCTTTATCATTTCCCCGTCTTGATCGATAATCTTTCCTCAGAAATCACGGACGATCAACCTGATGTTTTTATGTCCCTCAGTGCCAGGTGACTGTCTTGTCTGCCCTGGGTGTGTCCCTCCTTGCTAGGTATGAGAGAGAGAGAGAGAGAGAGAGAGAGAGAGAGAGAGAGAGTGTGTGTGTGTGTGTGTGTGTGTGTGTGTGTCTGTAAACACACATATATGTCTTTGAACCACCTAGGGTTCCTCGTTGGGGTGAACTTATTGTAACATAAATGGTGGGAAACTCAAAAGTGACGTATGTTCTCTGTAAGTTCCATTGACCAGCAGACATAGTTCATGTGCTTGGCTCAGATGGTCTGCCTTTGTATTTGGCAAAGCATTTTTAACAGAGAGACAGGGACAGCAACACACTTTCAACAAGGACAATTTGAAGGAGCCAGTGCAACATTGGAATACACTTCAATTGACAAAAGAATGAAATCCCAAGAATCCTTTACATACCTGTTGATAAAAGGGAAGGCACATCTGTGATTATTGATGAGGAAAGATGGAGCACCCACATTGAGGAAACATACCTGTCATGCATATTCCCAGGTTTGCTTAGGGGCGGAGACTTAACATGAGAAGGAGGCAAAATTTAGTCCCTGATGTCAGGAGGTTACCTTAGGACACGGAGAAGGGGCTGTGGGTATGCCCCGAGAGCTGGTATAACCTGGATGGGGACTTAGGCTCTTTCTCTCAGGGCTGTGCTGGCTTATAGGCTGCAAGCATATCGGTGGACCTTGAGTCCAGGCTTCTTCAGAGACAGCTAGAGTTTGTTTGTGGGACCTGAAAAGACACAATAGCTGATTAGGGGCAAATAGTTCCCTGAAGAACAAGATTTAGGTTCTCTGCGAGAGAGAGCGAGCGTCAGCCTCCTTAACCCTCCGTGGCACAGTTTCAATTGCCCACTCCCCACTCCCCGCCCCCCACACTCACCCCCAGCCTCTGGAGTTTGGATCATTTCCCAATGGTAAGGAACAGGGACGATGATGGGTGATGGCTCGGGCTAGGGCTATCCGTTTATCTCCCCCGGTGAGAACAGTTTCTGTAAATCTCACCTGTCACAGGCCTAGGTGCAGGGCTACACAGAAGTTGTGAAGGGAATCGAAGGAACATGGAGTCAGAGGTGTTAAGTTTTCTTCCCCTTTATAAGTTTCCATTGTCGATCCCTCATTCCACTTCTATGGAACAGGGATGGAGGTCCACCTTCTGAAACTATTTCAAGCCGAATTAGGGTGTGGCAGGGGCTTTGGAAGGGAAGGATTTGACAGGGTGCAGGTCACAACTTTTGCTCCCTTGTGCTAATTGGGGGTGGGGGGGGGGGTGGGGGGAATCAGAGATAGTTCCTATCTGAGATCTTGGGTATTTTTCTGCATAGTTTGGTACTGCATCATATCCTGAGATTTCTCCCCAAGTGTATTCTAAGGAATAGTAACAGTATAGTCAAACCCAATGTTATAACCACCTTGTGGGGGGAGGGCGCGGGGGGGAAGGTTGTGGTGGTCAAGGGCCTCTTACTGTACCCAAGTGAATTGCTGTCTGATTTTATTTTTATGTTTTTTTTTTAAATCTTATTAGGTAACCTTTACACCCAACGTTGGGCTCGAACTTACAACCCCAAGATCGAGAGCTACACGCTCTACCGACTGAGCCATCCAGGTGCCCCTGTTTATGTGGGCTTTTGTTGCTGGGGCACCTGGGTGGCTCCGTGGGTTAAGCATTGGACTCTGGCTCCGGTCAGGATCTCGCCGTTCGTGATTTCGAGCCCCGCATCCGACTCTGTGCAGACAGCTCAGAGCCTGGAGCCAGCTACAGATTATGGGTCTCCCTCCCCCCCACCCCCTCTCAAAAATAAATATTAAGAAACTTATAAAAATACAAATAAAATATGGGTTCTTATTTCTAAAGAGGAGCTAATACAGTTGCAGCAAGTGTTTGTGAACTAGCTTTGACTCTGCCTCCTCGTTCAGCAAGCAATCAGGTAACTAATAAGAGGTACTTCTACGGAAAGAAAAGAACACCACGGGTTAATGGGTAGAACAACTTATAAACCCAGTGTCTAAGTCCCAAGTGCGGTCAGTGAGAAGGTGTCTAGATGCCAGGCTCGAAGCATCCTCAGCTGGAGTGGGAGCAGGCAGGGGGCAATCTGACCGATTTTTCTGGCATGTAGTTCAAATGTCTCATTTTGGGGGATTCTGAGTGGCTCAGTGGGTTCAGGTTCAGTATTCAAGTCTGGATCTCCACTCAGGTCTCAATCCCAGGGTCGTGAGCTCAAGGCCCCAGTTGGGCTCCACACTGGGCGTGGTGAAGCCTACTTTAAAAACAACAAAAACACAACAGCAGCAAATGTCTCGTTCTGAATGGCCCATAGAGCAACAGGCACACAGATTGTCTACAACTGTGGCAATTTCTCTGAAGTTTATCTCCAGTTGTCCAGCTTTCCTTTGCAGGGCTTCAGGGAAAAGGGCCATTTGAGTTCTTCAGGATGGTAAGATAAGAGGATGGGAGAGGATTGGAAGCCTGAGTTTGAAGAGTCATAGTCAGATATTCGAGGAAACCAGGATTCAGGATCCAGCCCAGTTTTAAAGGCAAACAACAAACAGTCAAAGAAAATTAATTAACCAGAACTAGAAGTTAACATCCACAAAAGAGCTATTGAAATACAATCTTTTTCTATCGAGACCCCTCCATTCCTGTCAAAGATAGCCCAATGAAAACTAATTTGTTTGTAAAATAAGTCCAGTGTTAACAGACATGGCTTCAGTATTGACATAAGCACAGCAAGAATAGCGATTGACCATATAGTATTTTGTGTATTTTCTCTCTTCTTTTCCGCCTGCCTGCCTTCTTTTTATTTATTTTTTTTTTATGGAGTTCTTTTTTTCCTCTTAAGTTAATTCCTTTATTTTGAGAGCTGGGAGGAAAGGGAGAGGGGGAGAGGGGGAGAGGGGGAGAGGGGGAGAGGGGGAGAGGGGGAGAGGGGGAGAGGGGGAGAGGGGGAGAGGGGGAGAGGGGGAGAGGGGGAGCTCTGCACTGTCAGTGCAGAACCCAGCTCAGGGCTCAAATCCATGAACCATGACCGTAGGTGAAATCAGACGCTTAACCGACTGAGCCACCCAGGCCCCCCACACACCAGAATTCTTTACACTGTCAAATGTACGAATGTATCTCATCATTTTCAGAAACACGTTGTGGTGTTTGGTTTTGTTTCTTTTTTCTTTTACTGTACAATTTTTAGCAAGTCATGAAACGGGCGCCTGGGTGGCTTTGTCAGTTAAGCATCCAACTTCGGCTCAGGTCATGATCCCACGGTTCGGTTCGTGAGTTTGAGCCATGCATTGGGCTGTCTGTGCTGTCAGCACAGAGCCCGCTTCGGATCCTCTGCCCCTCCCACCGACTCCTTCTGTGTGTGTGTGTGTGTGTGTGTGTGTGTGTGTGTGTGTGTGTGTGTGTCTGTCTCTCTCTCTCTCTCTCTCTCTCTCTCTCCTAAAAATAAAGAAATAGGCTGGAAAACAAATCTTCAAGGAAAAAAAAAAACAACAAACGATGAAACATGTTTACTAACAGACCCAAGTATCTTTACTGTTTTTCTGAATAAAGCCAAAGACCAAACACACACACACACACACACACACACACACACACACACACACAGCAAAACAAAAAACAAAAAAACAAACAAAGAAAAGAAAACGCCGTAGGTTTAGTAATTCACAATTTAGTATTTTATCTTCTGTGGAAAAGACTCAGATGTCTGAAGAACTGAACCTAATTTACCACTTAGCAAAGCTTTGAAGTTACAGGTCATGAAAGATTTGGGAAGCCATTTTAAAAGTTTACAAATAGGGACTCCTGGGCGGCTCAGTCGGTTAAGCGTCCGACTTCGGCTCAGGTCACAATCTCACAGCTCCGTGAGTTCGAGCTCCGCGTGGGGCTCTGTGCTGACCTCTCAGAGCCTGGAGCCTGCTTCGGATTCTGTGTCTCCCTCTGTCTCTGCCCCTCCCTCGCTGACATTCATTCTCATTCTCTCATTCTCTCTCTCTCTCTCTCTCAAAAATAAATGGTATAAGGAAAAAATTTAAAGGTTTACGAGTAAACATTTTTGTGTATTTAACCTATCTCCTGTCAACATTCACCCACGAACACTGTATGCGAGAGACAAAATCGACCATCGTTTGAAGTACTTTTTGCTGACAAACTGCAACGGGTACCAGTGAAGTCATAAACTGAAGTCACATGAAAGCTGATTAGGCCCCTGCCTCGGGCCTGAACCCTAGAGTGCGTGTCTGAGTGGAACAAGGAAGGGCGTAAGTGTTTGTAAAGTTTTTTTGATTTTGTTTTTGATACCTGTTGTAAAACGAGGGAGAAAACGTGTTATGTTGTTTGTAAAGGTCACAGAGATGTATATTTTGAGGACCACAATTACAGGGTCAGTATTGGGACGGAAGCAAGGCCATGACCGGAGCTGCCCACCCCAAAGGCTTGTCATGCAGAGAGCACCAAATTCAAGCCATTTTACAACCACCACCACAAAGAATAAAACCTAACTATCTGCATTGTATTTGATATCGACGGCTCCGAAAATATGTCCATTTTAAGTAAGCAATCACCCTTCCATGGCCCTTAGTACCCAAGACGTCACACCCGTGTCCACTAAAAAGTCAAACGATCTGTTTCCCCACCATCAGGCTCACACGGGAGGCCCCACCACCGGGGATGGCCTAGGAGATCACTGGAGCCACACCAACTGATGCAGAAACAGGGGGAGGGGGAGGCGGCCAGGGAGCCGCCGGCCAGGCCCCAGGCAGATTTAAAGTTTTGGACTCACCTTTTTGTGTTTCTTTCATCTTTTTCTTTTGCGCCTCCAACTCCGCGTCCGCGTCCACCTCCTACTTCTTCTTCCATCTCTGTCTCCTGTCTTTGCCTCCTGCAAAAGTGGCTTTGTCTCTGGTTGCTTTTCAGCCCCCTGTGGAAGAGGTGAAGGAGGAGCAGGCCGTGGGGTGGGCACCCATCTTGGCGCTTGTGCTCGGGGAGGAGGAGGGGCGGGTTTAGGATCACTGGCATCTGTCTGCCTTCCTCCTCTTCCTCATTCTTCTGACTATTGGGAAAGGGTGTGTGGGTGTGGGTGTAGCGGGGAGGGCAGGTGTGTTCAATTTTTCTCTCTCCTCTCTCTGGGCCATCAATTGTGTCCCTTCCCGTGAGGCAACTTTCTTATGGAGTAACATAAAACTCTGAATGTAGAGAATTTCACACACACACACACACACACACACACACACACACCCCACACCCATGCCCCGTTCACGTGAATGTGAAACACATTTGGGTTTGTTCTGATCCTCCTGAGTGTTAGAATGCCCAATGTTCACAAGAGCTTGCCTTGAAACACAGTAACGGAGCTCGGTTACAAATTGGTGTGAGCAATAGCATCCAGAGGTAGAGAAAACATCTCACATGGATAACATCTATGTGGCCATAGATCCACAAACAAGATGCAAACCAACATCAGCCTCTGTTTCACTCCTATTTGTGGAGAGGACGCGAAAGACCCAATGGTCAAATCTCCCCCTTTTATAAAAACAAATCCAATCGCACGAGAGCATTACCGTGGATGGATCCCATCGTGCAGGTGTTTTCCATTTCCAATGAGAACACAGCCAATTTGGTGCAAAGAAGCCAAAAGCTGCGGCAACCCACAAACCAAATGTGGCCCGGGATATCTCCGTGAGCGTCCCTTCCTCCCCAAAAGCCGGGGCTTCGCTGATGGAACCAAAGGGCTTCCTAGTTTCTGGCTGCATCGTCTCACGGCCAGCTTTCTCTAAGGGAGCACACAAGAAAACTCATTCAGACACCTCCAAAGAACCCCATCTGGGCCATCAGGGACTCAGGTGACCTTTCCATGTTCCCATGTAAGTAAGCACTTGCAAGTATAGGCTCCATATGTCCTATACGTGTAGCCTGCCGAAGTTTCCTTTTGGGGATGGGTGGTTGCTTTCTCCACACTTAGAGCAAGGTTATTAAATGGTGGCGGTCACGGTGGTGTTTTTTCCTCTTCCGTAAAGAGTTACAAGGCGGCCATTTCGTGGGAGCGAAGCGGTAGCTGGGCTGCTCCTGGATCCCTCGCCGCTTCGGGTTCCCTGTCAGGCTTCCTAGCAGCGGCCTAGCGGAGAAATAAGAGCAGGTGTCTGAATGTACTCGGGTGACCAAAGATGAGAATGACGAGCCCATCGAAATGCCATCGGAAGACGACGGGACAGTGCTGCTGTCCACAGTGACAGCCCAGTTTGTCGGCAGCACGTGGACTGCACTACCGGAATCCAGCGTCTCAGCGTATGAGAGGTGTCCGGCTGGTCAAAGACATTCTGCACATCCCTGATGCTGGCTGGGGAAATCCGGTAGCGGATAGTCGTCAACTTATCCCAAAGATAGCCACAGAAAAAGGGACGAGACAGGTGCCTGCTTCTTCAGCAGTGAAAGTGAAGAGAGCCATCCAGGGTACGTCAGATTTAAGAGTGTTGGGTCTCCCGTGGAAAACAACCGAACAGGATCTGAAAGAGTATTTTGGGAGCTTTGGAGAGGTTCTTCTGGTTCAGGACAGGAAAGATATTCACACTAGTCCTTCAAAGGGTTTTGGCTGTGTTCCTTTTACGTAATAGGAAACCCAGGTGAAAGTCATGCGATCAAGGAACGATGGTGTGACTGCAAACTTCCTGAATCTCATCCAAGCCCAGATGAGCTTTTGAGAAGCAGGAAGGCGTTTGTCGGGTGCCTTACAGAGGGACGTGACTGCCTATAAGCTGCAGCAGTTCTTTTGCCAGGACTGAGAAGCGGTAGACAGCTTCATTCCCAAACGGTTCCCGGACTTTCCCTTTGTTACATTTGCAGATGATCAGGTAGCCCTCGCCCTCACCCTCGCCCTCTCTGATATTATTATTGAATTTATTTTTCTCAATGTACCCCCAAGGTACTTAGCCTATAGGGCAACAGTGGTTTGAGGAGGAGAGTCCTTCATACCCCTCGCCCTTTCAGCCCCCGCCCTGGCACAACCCCCTCCAGGAGCCCTCTGTTTGTTCCCCTTAGGGAAGAGCCTCTTACGTTTTTGTCCCCCTCCCTGTTTGTATGTTATTTTTCCTTCCCTTCCCTTCTTCCCTTCTTCCCTTCCCTTCCCGGGTTCCCTTCCCAGAGTTCCTCTGTTTGGGAAGTGAAGGTCCTCACACGGGTGAGGTCCTGTGATACATGTGTTTCTCTGAGGGACGAATGTCACTTTGCATGACACCCTCCAGTTCCATCCAGGTACTTGCAAATGGCAAGACTTCATTCCCTCTGGTGGCCGAGCACTGCTCCGTTGTAGATGGATACCACCTCTTCTGTATCCATTCATCCATCGATGGACATTTGGCCCCTTTCCATACTTTGCCTACCGCCGATAGTGCTGCTATGCACACTGGGGTGCGTGTGCCCCTTGGAAACAGCAGACCTGTATCCTTTGGCTAAGTACCTAGTCGTGAAAGTGCTGGGTCGTAGGGTACTTCTATGTGTCATGTGTTGAGGAACCTCCTCAGGTCCCTGGTTCTGGAAAGAACTCCGATAGTGGTTCTAAATCAGGTGCGGCCATCGGTTGGGGACCCCCATCAAATGCAGAGTCAGGCAGCGGTTTTCCTGCAGGCTTTGGCTCAAGCACGGATTCTAAATCTTCCAGCTGGGGAATTTATACAGCGGGGTAGGTATAGACTGGTAGGAATTCAAATTTTTCTAAACACATGGTAAGTGTATTTCTTTTTTTCTTCTCTTCTCTTCTCTCTCTCTCTCTCTCTCTCTCTCTCTCTCTCTCTTTCATTTTCTTTCTTTCTTTCTTTTTTTTTTTTAAACATTTATTTATTTTTGAGATACCGAGAGAGACAGAGCGGGAAGGGGAAGGAGCAGAGAGAGAGGGAGACAGAATCCGAAGCAGGCTCCAGGCTGTCCGCACAGAGCCCGGTGCAGGGCTCGAACCCACAAACCGTAAGATCATGACCTGAGCCGCAGTCACACACTTAACTGACGAAGCCACCCATGCACCCCACCCATGGTTAAGTGTATTATAAAACCCATCCATACTGAGAGTTTTCAGAATCAGTACGTTCAGCGTGGGGTATATTCACCACTATTTTTGACATTTTTCTTTAGAAAGAGAGGCAAAGCTAAATGAATTTTAGAAGTTTTGTTACATGAAGTGTTGAAATATCAGGTGTTTGAAAGCGAACTGCTGTTTGCCTGATTGGTTCTCGTTCTCTCTCTCTCTCTCTCTCTCTCGTTCTCTCTCTCTCTCTCTCTCTCTCTCTCTCTCACACACACACACACACACACACACACACACACACACACACACACAGGCTACAATGGACATCAAAGGATTTCTCCTGTAATATTGTATCCCTGGACTCGTCAAGTGAATTCTTTGTGCGTGTTCACTATGGAAACCATTCATTAGAAGTACATTCTTTTTTCCTTGTTTTAATTGGAACCCCACCACATTATTTCCCCACCCCCGGGAAAACCTCCTTTTTGGAGATCATGGTGTCACAGTGTTTGGTCTTTTTGCTTTCGTTTTTAGTTTGTGACACTTGTCTCCCTTCCTATGCACAAGTACAGTATGAAGCCTTCATTGAATCTGTGCCGTTCATCTCATTTCAAATGTTTACGGGAGAAGCACTTCATTGAAAGCAGTGCTGTAAATATTCTGCCATAGGAAGGAATATTTCCGTCTACGTGCTTTCTCACTCTTGAATTCGTCTTCACACCATACAGGCTGTGACTTTGACGGTGGGTGTCCCGTTTGTATCCGCTACTCTTTATTTCGCGGAGTCGTATCAATGCTATGAATGCAAGGGTGTGCTATGTAACCAGAAGGCTGTTAGAAGTTCTGAAACCTTGTGTTTTCTGATCCTCGTGTTCGACCGACAGTGGTGCCGAAGTACGAAAGGCTAGTGTGAGTGAGAAAAGGAGAGAGTGCGTGCAGAGACTCCGTGGCGGTGGCACACGATGGATAGATTTTTTTAACCTGGTGAGATGCATCTCTCAGTCCCTTGAGCTCGGTGCAAGAGCGTGCCGAGAGCAACGATAGCAAATGACATGCGAATGTTTTCTGCATCCAAAGGACATCCACACCCGTTGGAAGACGTTGGAAGACGTAAAGAGAGTTTTGTTCTCAGAGAACCCCGTTAGTTGGATGTGTGAGGTACTTGTATTTCCCCTGCCCTTCCGTCAGCTGCTGTGAACACCGTATGGTGTGTGTTCTGTTCTGTTCCCGATCTGTTAAGTGTGGTCCCGTGAACACGGACTGAGCTTGTGGTGTGCTTCACGGGAATACTCGGAAGCAGAGCTCACCAGTGAGCTCGGGGTGTCACCACGAAGGCCGGAAGTTCTAATGTCTGCCAGGTAGCCATAAGAATGTGGTCTAATGCAGTTCTGTGTCCCGTGCTTGGATGGTCTTTATAAGAGTTGTCAGTGTTGGGAATTCTTAAATAGAATGGATGAAGGAGGAAGAGGAGGAGGAGGAGAAGGAGGAGTTGTTGTCGTTGTTGTTGTTGTTGTTACGAGGTATAATGACGAAAGACACGGCAGAAAATTTTTACAGGGTTTACTTTCTGTCTTCAGTATGTGCAAAGCTGTATGACTTTAATCTTTGGGGATCCAGGGAGGTTTTCTTCCATTTTCTCATCTGTATGTTTGGAAGGCTCCTTTTTAATTCTCAACTGACTGACTGACTGACTGACTGATGGATTGGTTTTGTTTTTATGTCCTCTTCTCACCCAACATAAGGCCCAAACTCACAGCCTGGCAATGAAGAGTCACCCGCTCCCCTGACCTAGCTGAGCGAGCCAGCCAGCCAAGTCACCCCTTTGATCCATTTTTGTTGTTGTTGTTGTTGTTGTTTATTTAAATGAAGCGGACATGCAACGTGTGCTCAGGACAGAAACAGAGCACACGCTTTGGGGTTTGGCAGGGTCATTTGGAGCTTGGTAAATGTTAAAGCCTAGCTTCCCTGGGAGCCCAGGAGCAGGGTCCACAGCCGTTAAAAGTTGACAATTTCCTTTATCGATAGCCATCGAACAGATGATTTATTGAAAACACGAATCTATGGCAAAGATCGTTCTATGGTCTGTGATCAGGATATAGGAAGAACCGGATGGCTACAGCTCCCACCTCACAGACTTCATGTTTCAGTTGGACGTAGAGGCAGGGAGGGAGGTGAGGCAGGACGGCAGGGAGACAGGGAGGCAAGCAGACTGGCAGGCAGGCAGGCAGGCAGGCCGGCCGGCCGGCGGGCCGGCAAGCAGGGAGGGAGGCAGGCCGGCAGGCAGGGAGGGAGGCCGGCAGGCAGGCAGGCAGGCAGGCAGGCAGGCAGGCAGGCAGGGAGGGAGGGAGGGAGGGAGGGAGGGAGGGAGGGAGGGAGGCAGGCCGGCAGGCAGGCAGGCAGGCAGGCCGGCAGGCAGGCAGGCAGGCAGGCAGGCCGGCCGGCAAGCAGGGAGGGAGGCAGGCCGGCAGGCAGGCAGGCAGGCCGGCAGGGAGGCCGGCAAGCAGGGAGGGAGGCCGGCAGGCAGGCAGGCAGGCAGGGAGGGAGGGAGGGAGGGAGGGAGGGAGGCAGGCCGGCAGGCAGGCAGGCAGGCCGGCAGGCAGGCAGGCCGGCAAGCAGGGAGGGAGGCAGGCTGGCAGGCAAGGAGGCAGGGAGGCAGGCAGGCCGGCAAGGAGGCAGGGAGGCAGGCAGACAGGGCGGCCGGCAGGGAGGCAGGCAGGCAGGGCGGCCGGCAGGGAGGCAGGCAGGCAGGCCGGCAGAGAGGGAGGGAGGCAGGCCGGCAGGGAGGGAGGCAGGCAGGCCGGCAGAGAGGGAGGCAGGCAGGCCGGCAGAGAGGGAGGGAGGCAGGCCGGCCGGCAGGGAGGCAGGCCGGCCGGGAGGGAGGCAGGCAAGCCGGGAGGCAGGCAGAGAGGCAGGCAGGCAGGCCGGGAGGGAGGCAGGCCGGGAGGCAGGCAGACCGGCCGGCCGGGAGGGAGGCAGGCAGGCCGGAGGCAGGGAGGGAGGGAGGGAGGCAGGCAGGCAGGCAGGCAGGCAGGCAGGCAGGGAGGCAGGCAGGCAGGCCGGCAGGGAAGGAGGGAGGCAGGCAGGCAGGCAGGCAGGCCGGGAGGGAGGCAGGCCGGCCGGGAGGGAGGCAGGCCGGCCGGGAGGGAGGCAGGCCGGCCGGGAGGCAGGGAGGGAGGGAGGGAGGCAGGCAGGCAGGCAGGCAGGCAGGCAGGCAGGCAGGCCGGCAGGGAGGGAGGGAGGCAGGCAGGCAGGCAGGCCGGGAGGGAGGCAGGCCGGCCGGGAGGGAGGCAGGCCGGCCGGGAGGGAGGCAGGGAGGGAGGGAGGGAGGGAGGGAGGGAGGGAGGGAGGCAGGCAGGCAGGCAGGCAGGCAGGCAGGCAGGCCGGCAGGGAGGGAGGGAGGCAGGCAGGCAGGCAGGCAGGCCGGCCGGGAGGCAGGCAGAGAGGCAGGCCGGCAGGGAGGCAAAGAAAGAAAACGTGGCATCAGGGTACCTGGTGGGCTCAGGTGGTGGATCGTGCCACTGTATCTCGTGGGTTGCGAGTTCGAGTCCCACGCTGGGTGTAGCGCGCGCTTACAGTAAAATCTTTGAAAACCCATCCACAAATACAGGAATAAACAAAACATGGTATCAAAGGGGAGTAAGTGATTGATCGATGGGGGGTGGGGATCAAACGGGAATATGTGTCTAACCCGCAACCTATTCTTTATCGACGCTGCTTTCACTATTTTGCCCCGATGACTTTTTCCACAAGCGGCGGTCCCACCTGAGCGGGCTCCCTTCATCTTAAGATGTTCTGCAGCGAGAGGAAAGGCGTGAGAGGCAAAAGTTAGGCGGATCCATACAAATAAAGACAATCATCGTTTCTGAGACCAGTAGCCAAAGCTCTGCCTCCGTTTAGGATCCAATGTCGTACTTATCTCTTTAAAAACAGAAATACATACATAAAAACCAGGCAGGGTCGTTGGCTCGGATAAGGGAGGAAGCTGAAATGCAATCATGGAGAACAACATAGGGGGTAAGAAGTTGCAAGCCAGAGCGATTTCACCACCCGTAGCCTTTGAAATGATGATTTGGTGTCTTCGGATACAAGAGAGCTCACCCTACGTAGAAGGTTTCCCACCGCTTGTCATGAAGTATCGGAACACCACAAGCGGATTCCCGTGCTACCAAAACCTCTCTGCCAACATAATCTGTAACAGCTGCATTCTCTTGTATCGTGTGAGTGTAGCGTCATTCATTGCACCACTCTGCCGTTGTTTGACCTTCCAGCGGATTGTAATTTTCGTTTCTTTCGGCGTGCGTGTGGGTATGCGTATCGGGCTATCGAAAACGATCTAGCCACGTTCGGTCCTCTTTTTCTCATTTCTCATAGATGAGTGATGGCGTCAAAGGATACACCTCAGGAAACCCCAGATGGAAGAGAGGCAAAGGGAAGGGGGGGGGGCAGAGTGCTTCTGTGTCCCGTGCCGCCCCCCCCCCCCCCCGCACTCTCCCAACACACCAGTCTCCCCTCCTCCCCCCCCCCCCCCCCCCCCGTTCCAGGTGTTGGAACAACCCGGAAGTGCCTGAATTAGGGGAGTTCTTTGACGGGGGGGGGGGGGGGGGGGGGAGGGGGGGAGGTTGGGGAGCACCAATGTTTGGCAACATTGCAGGGCTACCAAGAGTCAGTGTCTAAGGTACTTGGGGGGGGGGGTGAGGAAGAGGGGGGCGTGGGGTTTCTTTCTCTTTGAGGTGATGGAAATAGTTTGGAATGAACAGTGATGGTCCCATAGCTTTGTGAGTAGTAGCCTAAGATAGCCCGCTGAAGTGTACACACACCTATACATTTGTTTACTTATTACGTATGCATTCATTCCAGTTGAGTGAGTGGGAGAGAGAGGGGGTAGGGAGGGAGAGAATGGATCACCAGGCAGGCTCCAAGGTGTCAGCACAGAGCCAGATGTGGGGGCTGAAATTCAAGAACCCCGAGATCATGACCTGAGGCGAGACTGGGACACCTTACCGAGTGAGGCACCCAGGTGCCCCTGAACTGTTCGCTTTTACAAGGATGGGAATTTTGGCATGCGAGTTGTGTTTCCAGTGTTAATAGGTGAGGAAACACCTAGAATAGTAAATGCGGGCGGGCGGGCAGGCAGGCAGTCGATGTTTTCTTTTTCTTTCCCTTCTGGGCTTCAGAGGGGGATGGCGAGTGTGAGGGAGGGAGTCCATGACACTGGGCGTAGGTGTTCTTGTGAGCTGAGCGGCTTGGGAAGTTCCCCGAACTACATGACCCCACAGGAGAACAGGAATTCCTTCTCGACGGCAAGAGAGTGGGCGACTAGCACCGCCTGAGTCTGGCAGAGCCTCAAATCTAAGTCGGGGTGGGGGAGCACTTCTGCTGTCCTACCGGTCCTGACCCTCCCTGTCTGTCTGGGGGCCCCTGAGCCGCAGGGGTGGTGTTTTGAGTTGTCCCTCTGTGGTCGTCTTTTACACCAAATACTTCTGTTGAAGGTGCTTGGAGAATAACACAGGTTGGTATTTCCAAAATGACCTTGAGATCCTATTCTCTGCCCCTCCGCCCCTCCCGTGCGCGCGTGAAGACACCCACCCACACACCCACCCCCCCCCCGCCCCCGCCCCCGCGCACACACCCCACCCCTTCCCATTCCTTCTAACTACAACTGTTCCTATTTCCATCCATGTACTCCCAGACAGCTTCCTCAAGCCCCACCGCCCACCCCGTCGACCTCTTTGGGTAGTATAAAAGCGACCAACAGGCAGGGGGCGTCCGGGCACCACGGTGGTGGAGTGAGGGAGTCCGTGTGTGACGACTACGGGCGGATCGCAGCAGAGCGGCCGGGACGCAGCACCTGCCTCGCCGGCGCACAGCCTCGTCCCCAGCCACCTGGGTCAGTAGCGTTTCCCGGCTGGGGTGGGGGGAGGGGGACATGGAACGGAGGGCGCACCAAGAGGGCTTTGTGGATCGAATGGACGCCTAACCGAGACCCTCCTTCCTGCCACCAGACACCGTTTGTGGATGGTCGTCGTCTCGCCGTCACGCAGCCCCCACCAGTGCTACAACGAAAGAAACGGGTGTCAAGGATAGTAATGCAAACGAAGGCGGGGCCGATCCGATCAGGGGAAGCGGCGACAGGAGTGGAGGTGGGAGGAAAAAAAAAAAAACAACAACAACAAATCACGGGAAGAAAGGACAGGCGTGGGCCAGGGCGGTCGCACCGGGGGGGGGGGGGGGGGGGGGGGCAGCGGGTCAACGCTCGTCATCGAACCCGGGGACTCGGGTGGACGACCTCACCGGGCCCAGAGTCGCTAGCGATCCACTGGTT
>NC_138352.1:29176476-29178976 GCF_046562875.1 Panthera onca | reverse complement strand
GGCGAGCGGCGCGGGGCGGGGGAGCGGGGGGGGGGGGGAAAGCGGGCGCGGGCGTGGGGGGGGTCCGAGCGCGGCGGTCGCCCCCGACCGCCGGCCCTTTTCCCCCCACGCGACGCACCCGGCCTCCCCCCACACACGTCCCAACGTGCCCCGCGCTCCCACCGCGGCCCCGGACCGGGCCCGGCGGACGGCGCGGCACGCCTCCAGCCACAGAGACCCCCGCGGAGAACCAACACCCCCCCCAACACCGCGACAACGCGGGCTCGGGGCACGCAGTGCGGCGCGGCCGCAACCCGGGGGGAAGCGCGCAGCGGCGGGCGACGCCGCGGCGTCCCGCGGGCCGCCGCCGGGGCACGCATCCCCGGGGCGCAGCCCCGCGCGCGACTCGGCCTCGGCGCGAGCCGCCCCGACAGGGCAAAGGGGGCCGGGATCGCCGGCGGGGAGCGGGGGCGGGGCCGCGGCTCGGGCCCCCGACCGCACGGCCGCGGACCGGGAGAGGAGGGGGCCACGGCAGGACCGCCGCGGTCGCCGCCCGGGGCAAGGCGGCGAGACCGACGGCGCTCCGGATCCGCGCCTCCACCCCCCACGACGGCCCGCGGGACCGCGCGGCACGGGGCACCGCAAAACCCTCCCGAGACCCGGGCGGCGATCCCAAAGACCGCGTGCGGCACGAGGGATCTCCCCCAGAGGGACCGCGGCGGCGGCCGCGGCCCTCAGGCGCGAGCTCTCCTCGCCCTTCCCTTTTCTCGCGGGCGGCGACCGGCCGCCTCGGCCTCTCCCCCCCGCCCCACCTCTCCCCCCCCCAACCACCCCACGCCACCGCCCCACGGGCGCCGGCCCCCAGCCCCCGTCCCACGCCCTCCCACGTCCCACACACAGGCCACCGCCGAGCGGACCCGGCGGGGCGAGGCGGGGGCGAGGGGGGTGCTGAGGGAGGCGGCAGGGACCGGACACACGGGGCCGGGGAGGGGGCGGGGGGAGGAGGAGGAGGAGGAGGAAGGAGGGAGGGCCGGCAGCGGCGGCCACCGTCGTCTGCACTTAGGGGGACGGAGGGCCCGGCGGCCAGGACGACCCTCTCCCCGGCCCACAGGTGACCCCGCACACCGAACCGCCGCGCAGGCGGGCGTGGCGGGGCGCACTCGGGCAGGGGCGGGCGCCGGCGGGACAGGCCCTGCGAGGGAACCCCCAGCCGCGCCTTACCCCCGGGAGAGAGACCCACCCGGGGGAGGCGATTGATCGGCAAGCGACGCTCAGACAGGCGTAGCCCCGGGAGGAACCCGGGGCCGCAAGTGCG
Organism: Panthera onca; assembly: GCF_046562875.1. Taxonomy (NCBI): domain Eukaryota; kingdom Metazoa; phylum Chordata; class Mammalia; order Carnivora; family Felidae; genus Panthera; species Panthera onca. The sequence continues at coordinate 29,177,682 of NC_138352.1, read as the reverse complement.
TTCGAAGTGTCGATGATCAATGTGTCCTGCAATTCACATTAATTCTCGCAGCTAGCTGCGTTCTTCATCGACGCACGAGCCGAGTGATCCACCGCTAAGAGTCGTACGAGTTTTTGTGATCACCGGGAGGGCCAACCCCGAAAAGGGGCGACCCCCCCAACCTGGCACAGCACATCCCCGAAGGGTGCCTCCGGCCGGCCAGCAAGAGACAACAAAGACCAGACTCCGAGAGGTCGGAAGGGTTGGAACAGGGCAAGTCCAGCAGCCCGCCCCGCCACGCGGACGACGCGCGGGGCGAGCTCAGAACAACCCCACAGGCGCCCAGGGGGTTCCCGCCTGTCCCCTTCCCCCCAACACACACCCAAGGGACACGGGGCGCACGCACACGCACACGCTCACGCACCACCCGGCAGCCGCCGGGCAAGCCCCTCCCGGCAACCGGGGAGGGCCGTGGCGTGGGCGCAAGCGCGGCGGCGCCCCGGCCTGGGGCGGCGGGGGGGCGGGCAGCGGAGTCTGGAGGAGACACGGGAAGACCAGCCTCCACGGCTCCCCACGGGCCCGACCGCCCCGACCCGAGGCGGACGGGCGACCCCCAAAGGGTCTTTAAACCTCCGCGCCGGGACGCGCTAGGTACCTGGACAGGGTGGAGGCGGGCGAGGTGGGTGGGGGACGAGGGAGCCCGCGACACCGCCAACCACCTCGACGCCGGCCCCCCCGGGGCCGCGGCCGGACCCACAAACGGCAACCGAAAGCCCCGACGCTGCCGGCCCGTGACGGAGGCTCCGACGGGGGCTAACCGCCCCCCCACAGACCGCCGCCGCCCGACGCCCCTCGCTTCCCCCCCCCACGACCCCCACACGACCCTTCTTCTCCCCCCCCATCCAGGGCCGCCGGGGCTGACCGGCCCCGGCCCCGCCCTCACTTCCGAGCACACCTTCCCCGTGGCACCGACCAACCCTCACCGTCCCCTCCCCCGCACCCGCGGCCCAGGCCCCCCCCTCTGCGGGAGGGGGGCTGCGGCGGGAAGCGGGGCACGAGCGGGCAAGGGCGTGGGGGTGGCGGTTCGGGGAGGAGGCGGGGAAGGAGACGGAAGGCCGGACCCGGACCGGACCCGGGGCCTGAAGGGGGGGCGGAAGGAAGGGGGTAAGTAAGGTCTGCGGGGTAGGGCAAAGAGAGAGGCGCAAGGCAGGAAGACGGGCCTGGGGG
>NC_138352.1:28808976-29171476 GCF_046562875.1 Panthera onca | reverse complement strand
CCAAGCGCCACGGCGCCGGCTCGGCCCGCCACGATCGCTCAACTCGCCCCACCAAGTCAGCCCCCCGCACCCCTCCGGGCAACAGCGGCCCGTTGCGGGGCGGGGACGACAAGGCGCCCGCTCCCCGCAGCGGGGGGAACGGGTGTGCCTCCCTTCACCGATTCTGCCACCCGCCCACCTCGGGCAACTCCGCCAACGGCGGCGACCCAAAGGGGGGTCCGCTGGGAACAGGGAACGGCGCCACCACTCGGCTTCAGGCACCTGAGACGACCTGGAGCGCTCCAGGGGCACCACGGAGGGCCAGGCGCCACGCGCTCAGCACGCCCAGGCGGCGAGCAGCGTGGCGTCGGGTGCAGCCCCCCCACCACAGGGAGGCCGCCCACCACAACACAGCCAAGAGAGGCCAGCGAGAGTGTCCGCTGCGTCAGCCGACCCCGGCCCCGCAGCGACGGGAGGCCGGGATCGGGCCGGAGTCCGCACCCCTCTGCAACCCCCCGCGCCGCCCACAGGCGGGAAGGAGGAGCATGGGGCCCGCAGGCAGAACGAGAAGAGCGGTCCCACTCACCAGGAGTGTCCGTCCCTCGTCTGACACGGCTTAGGCCCGGCCCGGGAGAACGCGACATCACCACATCGATCGGTTACCGCCACACGAGGCAGTCCTGGGGTGAGGAGGGGGCTGGGGAAACGCCCGGCGAGGACAGCGACCAGAGGAGGACCTGCTTCAGCCTCGCCAGCACCCCTCCCCCACCTCTCCCAGGGAACAGGCAGCCGGACAACCCACAAGGGGAAAAGGGAACGCCTGACACGCGGCACGGAGCCTTGCGAGGGTGGGTTTGTCACGGCCACGGCCGGGTGCCCGCAGCGGGGAGCGCACGGGGTAGAAGACCCACGCCGCCTCCCCACGCCGCCCTCGGGTGCCAGAGACCGGAGGTGGCGCCACAGCCTGAACCACACCTGGATGCACGAGAGCCGGCGCGCAGGCCCAGGCAGACGGCTCGAGCAAGCAGGCGGGCAAAGGGCGGAGTCGGGCTCGGCTCGGCGTCACCGCCAAGCCCGGAGCCACGCCAGCCAGCGGCGACGAGGCCCAAGTCTCTCTTACAGGATGACAACCGCCACACCAGAACGTGTCAGCACCTACCTGGCAGCAAAAAGTACCTCTTTCAGGAGACAAAAATAACCGCGTTGGCAGGCGGGGCCGAGCCACAGGTCACTGGGACCTTCTGGGACCCTGGCCCGGCCACGGGCCCCAAGCATCTTCCCATCACCGCCAAGCAACCCCACCCCCCCCGGAAGTCCCCGGGGGCCATCTGGTCGACCCCGGGACCGACCGACCGACCGACCGACCGACCGGGGAATCGCGGGATGGGGGGGGGGGGATGGCCGGGTAGGCCCTGCCCCGTTACACGTTCGCCCGTCCACGGGTCGTCTCCGGGTCGGGACTTAGAAAAATAAAACACTCCGCGCTGTCGCCTGCGGAAGCCTCCCCGGACCTCGCAAGACCGGCCCCATGCCAGTCCCCGACCCCCGGCTGGGACTGTTTTGGGGGGGGGGGGTCTGAATTGCGCGGAGGCGCCCCCGACGACCGGACCTCAACGGGGATCGCGGGCGCGCCGGCGTTGGCGCCCTATACGTGCTTCCCCTCGCGGCCCGGTCCCCAACTCCGCAGCGGGCCTCGGAAAATCTGGGGAGAAAATCGGGTCCAACGACCGGGAGCACCACGCGTGCCCACGCCCGGGCCCATCGCGCCCTCCGCGGGCTTCCCCTCAAGGCTCAGGACGGTCCTCACCGGCCCGGCCCGGCCCGGCCCAGCCCGGCCCGACCGCGAAGCGGGAGGGAAGACAAAAGACGCCTGGCAGGGAAGGACCGACGAGCGACCCACGGGGCCACAGTCTCCGGGTGGCGGCCCCGGACGGTCCCCGCGGTCGGGGGGGGGGGGGGGTGGGAGGGGAGGAAAGCACCGGCGGGTGCTGGTCGACCCGTCCGGGCAGCCCCCCACCCTGGCTCGCTCCCAGGGAGCGCCGCCGCTACTCCCCCATATACCCGGAGGTTCAATCTCCGGCAAGTGCACCAGCCGCCGGCGTCCCGACGACAGCGGGACGATCACGCCAACGTCGCCGGCCTTCTGGAACTCCGCCCCGGGCACCGCGGCCGAATCGCATCCCTTGCCGACGTCGCCGACGCTCCGGAGGGGAGACGCTATATAAAAGCGGCCGCCAGGTGGCGCCCGACAACCGACCGAAACGTCAGCGGGGACAGCTCGCGATCTCGGGGCCGAGAGGGCGCACAGCCGGCGGCCCGGCCGCCCGATCTCGTCCCGGCCCACTCCGGATGCCGCCTCTCGGTCCCAGGCCGGCGGAGGGCGTCCGCCTCGGGAGCTCCCGGCCGGCCGGCACGGCGCGACCCCGGCAGCCCAAGGGACACTCGAAAAATGCATCGGGGCGGCTGCCGCTGAAAAGGCGGGGGGGGGGGGGGGGGGGGCAGACCGGCCACTCGACTCCCCGGCCGGCCGAGGCGGACGTGCGCGGAAAATTCCCCGCACACACCGGGCGGGCCGGGCACGGGCGGCCCAGAGCGGCCCAGGCGGCGCCCGCGCTCCCGGGAGGACTTAGACACATTTCGGCGGGCAGGAAGGGAGGGAGGGAGGGAGAGACGGACGGTAAAACCGAAACCACGCGAGAGAGTACTCCCAGAACAACAACGGACGGACGAGCCGTTTTTATTCTATTGGGTCAAGCGGGGGAGCGTCTCTCTCGGAAACATAACAAACCAAGCTGCGGGGGGGGGGGGGGGACAGAAAGAGGGTGATGGATAAACGAACGACCACGGATAAAGCTTAAGCAAAGTCCTTCGCCGCACGGGGCCACGACGAAGTCCAAAGACCACAAACAGGTACGGGGAACATGGGTGCAAGTGCACCGCGTGGCAAGCGACAAGAATATGGCTTTCACCATTACTGTCCTCAATAAACACCACTACGGGCGGCGGTAGCGCCGGGGGGGGGGGGGGGGGGGGATGGAGAACGGAAGGAGTTAATAGCCACTCACTAAAAAATGTCCCGGTTCCCAGAGGACCCTACAGTCCAAAGGGGGGGGGTGGGCCCCCGCAGGGAAAAGGAAGGTGTCACCGAGACACACCCTATGCCTCCACCCTCTTAGGGTTTGCAGGTGACCCTGAGGGTGACACTGACATGAGACAGGTTAACCGTACAAGGAGCCAACAAATTGATTTCCTACAAGTTTCACGTGACAGGTAGAGCCCCTCCTGAGGAAACCAAGACCCTGAGAAGTGGCCAAACCTAAACGCTTGTATATTGGGTTGAACAAGGAGAAGCGACGGTGGACGACTAACTGAACTACGTGGGGAGGCTAAAGGATGATGAGGATTTTAAAACCAACCAACCAACCAAGATCTGTTCTCCTCTAGAATTCTCTCCACTTCTCCCCCTGTCCTTGAGGATAAGAATGTCACTCCCCTGGTGGCATAGGAAAGACGGGGGGGGGGGGGGGGGGGGGGCGGGGGGGGGCACTTCCAGGGAGAAAAGGAGGAGAGTGCTCCGTGCATGCTTCTTGCACCTGCTGGGCAGGAGGGTAGGGGTGGGTGGTTTACTTTGCTTGCTTGCTTGCTTGCTTGCTTGCTTGCTGCTGCTTTTTGAAAGCTTCTCTAATGTTTCCTTTACATCTAAGTCTTCCTTTCCAGTTTGGCTTTGGACAGGAGGAAGGCAGGCCACATGTTTTTCTGACACGGTGGAGAACGAAGGGTAAGATGAGTGCGGGCCCGTGCGTATTCTTTTCCGTCAGTCACGTGCCGTGGTGAGCGGAGCATCAGCTCTTGCCGGATGGGTGTCTCATTCCTTCGTGAACCATCAGGCAAGATGTCGGGCAAACACACACAGGGAGACTAAAGGTAGGAAGAACGTAGAGAAGACGGGCGACACGTGCCCGAGTCTCCAGAGCGACGATTTCATCCAGGGCACGGCAACGTCCAAGGTTTCCGGACACCACGTTGACGGACGCTTTGGTGCGTAGGTCACTTTGAATCTACAGTGCCACCCTCCGGTCCATTAGCACGTTGCCTCCGGCTCACGTGAGCGAGCGGTGGTGTCGTCGCGCAAAGAGACCGTGGGACTCGTCCCGGGATGGAACTGGGCCAGAGAGAGGGAGGGACGCCGCAGCCCATCGTTGAGCTTCAGGTGTCTGTAAGAGACCGAGTCTCTAAAGTACACCGAGGCACAGGGCGACCCGCTCGCTCGTGCCTGGACGTCTCTTTGTTCTTTCGAGGGGTCGATATCTGTGAGTGTGGTTTGTTTACTTTCCGGACAAGGTGAAAGAACTCTGAAACAGGAAATATTGGCACAAGGGGTCTGGTGGGATGGGAGGGTGCGGGTCAGTCCACGTACCGAGGACACGGGAGGATCGGGCGTCTGAACAACCAGGCGGAGAGGGGAGTTTAGCCTCGGTCATCACGGCAACCGGCACCTCGACAGAAACCACAGAAGGTGCCCAGGACGAACTGCGTCGCAGGAGCCAGCGTGGGCATTGCCCCACTACCCTCAGCCCTCAGCCCTCAGCCCAGCAGCAGGCAGCAACTGTCGTCCGGGTCCAGGCCGCGCCCCACTGCCCTCTTCTCAGCCAGAGCGGTGCCCCGGGAGGGCGGCCCCGGAACAGATACCTCCTCCCCTCCACACACATCTCGCCAACCCCTTGACCGCTTTGCCCGGGATACACAACTCCGCTGTACCCAGGCATGATTTTTCCCGTGGACCGGGGGCCTCCTTGGCCACTTAGGGTGCTCGCACCAAGATGAATCGGGCTAGAGACAGGGACACCTGTGCAGCCCGCTATTGAGCTGAAGGGGCCTCTAGGAGAGGGACTCTCTAAAGTAGCTGACGTACAGGGAGACCCGCTCGCTCGTGGCCGGATGTGTCTTTGTTCCTTTATTTCTTTTCGTGTTCTTTATTATCATGTTTGGTACAATTGTAAGCGGGATTGGGTTGTTTGGGGTTTGTTTTTTCTTTTCTTTTCTAATTTGTCTTTCTGCGGTGTCATTATCGGCGTATACAGACGCAACAGATTTCGGTTCATAGAGTTTGTATCTACCGAGTGCATTGAAGTTGTTTATCAATTCTAGCATGGTCTTAGTGTAGTCCTTAGGTTTTCTGTATATGGTATTATATCATTTGCAAATAGTGAAATTTTCACGTGTTACATATTTGGATGCCTTTTATTTCTTTTCATTGTCTAATGTCTGTGGTTAGGCCTTCCACTACTATGTTGAATAAAAGTGTGAGTGGACATCCTTGTCTTGTGTCTGACCTTGAGGGAAAGCTCTCTTTTAGTTTTGGGAGGTTATATATTTCTAGGACTTTCTCCTTTTCTTTAAGGTTGTCATACTTGTTGGCATATAGTTTTTAATAATCTCATAATTGTTTTTTCTCTGTGGTGTTAGTTGTTATTTCTCCTCTCTTTTTTTAATGTCTTCTGTTTCATTTGTGATTTGACTTATTTGAATCCTTTCTCTTTTCTTCTTGATCAGTGTGGCTACAGGTTTATTACTTTAGTAATTTTTTTTTTCGTTTGTTTTTTTTTTTTTTTTTTAATTTATTTTTGGGACAGAGAGAAACAGAGCATGAACGGGGGAGGGGCAGAGAGAGAGGGAGACACAGAATCCGAAACAGGCTCCAGGCTCCGAGCCATCAGCCCAGAGCCTGATGCGGGGCTCGAACTCACAGACCGAGAGATCGTGACCTGGCTGAAGTCGGACGCTTAACCGACTGCGCCACCCAGGCGCCCCTACTTTTAGTAATTTTTTCAAAGAACCAGTTCCTGATTTCATTGGTCTGTTCCATGTATTTGTCTACTTTGTGTAGAATTTATTTCTGCTCTAATCTTTATTATTTCCTTCCTTCTGCTGCTTTTAGGATTTTTTGTTGTTCTTTTTCTAGCTCCTCAGGTGTAAGGTTAGGGTTTTTATGTGAGATTTTTCTTGCTTATTAACGTAGGCCTATATTGTTATAAACCTCCCTCTTAGAACTGCTTTTGCTGTATCCCAGAGTTTTTGCACCATTGTGTTTTCCTTTCCATTTGTTTCCATGCACTTTTTCACTTCTTTTATTTCCTGGTAGACCCATTCATTTTTTAGTCGCATGTTATTTACCCTCCATGAATTTGTCGTCTTTCAAGATTTTGTCTTGTGGTTGACTTCTGGTTTTATTCTGTCACGGTCAGAAAAGATGCATTGGATGATTTCAGTCTTCTCAAATTTGTTGGGATTTGTTCAGTGGGCCGGTATGTAATCTATTCTGGAGAATGCTCCATGTGCACTTGAAAATAATGTGTATTCTCCTGTTTTAGGATGGAATGTTCTGAATTTATATGTTAAATCCATCTATTCCAGTGTCTCATTCACAGCCATTGTTTCCTTGTTGATTTTCTGTTTAGATGACCTGTCCATTGACCTGAGTGGGGTGTTAAAGTTCCCTACTGTTCTTGTATTACTAACAATTAGTTTCTTTTTTTCTGTTACTAACTGTTTTATGTATTTGGGTACTCTCATGGTGGGTACATAAGTATTGACGATTGTTATATTTTCTTATTTGATTGTCAACTTTTTTATTATATAGTGTCCTTCTGTGTTTTTTGTTGTAATTTTTGCTTTAAAGGTCTATTTTCACCGATACAACTATTGCTACTCTTGCTTTCTTTTGACCTTCATTTGCATGATAGATATTTCAGTATCCTCTCACTTTTAATGTGCAGGTGTTTTTAGGTCTACAATGAGCCTCTTGTAGACAGCATATAGTTGTGTCTTTTTTTTTAATTTACTGTTACCCTATATCTTGTTGTTGTTATTTATTTATTTATCTATTTATTTATTAATTTTGCGAGACAAAGCATGAGAGTGCATGCATGCAAGCAGGGGAGGAGCAGAGAGAGAGGGAGAGAGAGAATCTTTTACATTTTTTTTAAAGTTTATTTTGAGAGACAGAGAGAGAAGAGGAGGGGCAGAGAGAGAGGGACAGAGAGAATCCCAGCCAGGCTGCATGCTGTCAGCACAGAGCGTGATGTGGGGCTTGAACTCACAAACTGTGAGATTATGACCTGAGCTGAAACCAAGAGTCAGATTCTTAACTGAGACACCCAGGCGCCCCGGGAGAGAAACAATCTTAGGCAGGCTGCTCATTCAGCACAGAGCCCGGCACTGGACTCAATCTCACCATAGCAAGATGTTGACCTCAGCTGAGTGATACCAAGAGTCGGACACTTAACCAACAGAGCCACCCAGGTGCCTCCACCCTGTGTTTTTATTGGAGCATTTAGTCCATTTACATTTAAAGTAATTATTGACAGATACGTATTTATTGCCATTTCAGTACTTGTTTCACAGTTGTTTCTGAAGATTTTTTCTGATCCTGTCTCGTCTTTCTCTCTTTCATGTTTTCATCATTTTCTTTAGTAATATATTTGAATTTGTTCCTATTCTTTGCATATTTATTTGTGGCTTTTGATATAGGTCACCCTTACATTTGTATATAACCTCTTCTGCATACAGCAGTCTATATTAAGCTGAGATGCATTAAGTTTGAACTCATTCTTTTCTCCTCTCCTCCCCATATTTAAGGTAGGTGTTATTATATTTTATATCCTTTTTGTGTGAGTCCCTTGACCGATTTTTTTACTAAAATATTCACTTTTACTGCTTTTGTGTATCCTACTTCTGTACTGTCACTTTTAGTCTCCCGTATCCACTCAAAGAATCCCTTTTAATATTTCTTAAGAGCTGGTTTAGTGGTCATGAACTCCTTCAGTTTTTATTTGTCTGGGAAATTCTTTAGCTCTCCTTCTATTCTGATAGAATATTCTTGGTTGGATAGGATATTCTTGGCTGCAGATTTTTTCCCATTCAGCACTTTGAATATATCCTGCCACTCCCTTCTGACTTGTGAAGTTTCTATTGAAAATCTCCTCCTAGCCTTATGGGGTTTCCCTTGTAACTTACTGACTTCTTTTGTCTTGCTGCTTTAAAATTTTTGTCTTTATCCCTGTATTTTGCAAAGTTGATTACAGTAGGTCTTGGTGTGCATCTCCTCTTGTTGATTCTGGCGCGAGTTCTCTGTCCATTCTGGACCTGGATATCTATTTCTTTGTCCAGATATGGGAAGTTTTCAGCTACTATTTCTTCAAATAAATTTTCAGCCCCCTTTTCTCTCTTCTTCTTCTGGGACTTGGTTAATATGAATGTTATTTCATTTGATGAAGTCACTGAGTTGAAGAAGACATGGAATCTATTCTTGTTTTGCATAACTCTTCTCTCTTTTGTTCAGCTTGATTACATTCCCTTACTGTTTCTTCTAGGTCACTAATTTGTTCCTTTGCTTCTTCCATAGTGCTGTTCATTCCATTAAGTGTTTTTCTCATATCCTTTATTGAGCCCTTTTTCTTGCTATGTTATTCCTTATCTCTGTGTTAAGTACCTCACTCTTGTCTTCCACTCTTCTCAAGTCCAGTGATTATCCTTATGATTATTGCTTTAAATTTTCTACGAGGCATGTTACTTATATCTGTTTCATTTGGATCTCTGGCTATAGCCTTGTCCCAACAGGGCATGATTTAATTCTGAATTACTTGCTTTGTGAACACAGGCAATTCAGGCATTCATTGAGAACACCTTAGAAGATGAGAGGTAATTAAATGGGTTACTATTTGATGCTATTGCTCAACCGGAATTTCCTCTCCCTAACCAGATTTAATGATTTTGTGTATCTTCCAATAAAGGGCATATTGCATGATTATAAAGTGAAATTTTCACCTTTAAATTTTTGTTTTTCATTTTTCAATGTACATCCAAGTTAGTTAGCATATAGTGCTATAATGATTTCAGGAGCAGATTCCACTGATTCCTGCCCTGTGTATAATACCCAGTGCTCACCCCAACAAGTGTCCTCCCTAATGCCCCTTACCCATTTAGCCCATTCCCCCCACCCAAAACCCCTCCAACAACTCTTAGTTTGTTCTCTGTATTTAAGAGTTTCTTATATTTTCTCCCCCTCCTTTTTTTTATATTATTTTTTGCTTCCCTTCCCTTATGTTCATCTGTTTTGTATCTTAAATTCCTCATATGAGTGGTTATATGATACTTGTCTTTCCCTGACTAGCTAATTTCGCTTTGCATAATACACTCTGCTTCCACCCACATTGTTGCAAATGGCGAGATTTCATTCTTTTTCATTGCCAAGTAATACTCCATCGTATATACATACACCACATCTTCTTTATCCATTCATCCATCCATGAACATTTGGACTCTTTCCATACTTTGCCTATTGTCGATAGCACTGCTATAAACATTGGGTGTGTCTACCCCTTTGAAACAGCACACCTGTATCCCTTGGACAGATACCTAGTAGTGTAATTGCTAGGTTGTAGGGTAGTTCTATTTTTAATTTTTCGATGAAACTCCATACTGTTTACAAGAGTGGCTGCACCAGTTTGCATTCCCACCAGCACTGCAAAAGGGATCCTCTTTTTCCGCAGCCTCGCCAACATCTGTTGTTGTCATCTGAGTTGTTGATTTCAGCCATTCTGACAGGGGTGAGGTAGTATCTCACTGTGGTTTTATTTTGTATTTCCCTGATGATGAGTGATGTTGAACATCTTTTCATGTGTCTGTTAGCCATGTGGATGTCTTCTTTGGAACAGGAGCTATTCAGGTCTTTTGCCCATTTCTTCCCTGGATTATTTCTTTTTTAGGGGGGATGATGTTGAGTTTGCTAAGTTCTTTCTAGATTTTAGATACTAACCCTTTACGTGATATGTCATTGGCAAATATCATCTCCCATTCTGTTGGTTGCCTTTTAGTTTTGCTGATTTTTTCCTTTGTGGTGCACAAGCTTTTTATCTTAATGAGGTCCCAATACTTTATTTTAGCTTTTTTTTTTTTTTAATTGCCTCCAGAGACATGTCAACAAAGTTGCTGCAGCCTGGGTCAAAGAGGTTGTGGCCTGCTTTCTCCTCGAGGATTTTGATGGCTTCCTGTCTTATGTTTAGGTCTTTCCTCAATTTTGAGTGTATTTTTTTGTATGGTATAAGACAGTGGTCCAGCTTCATTTTTCTGCATGTTACTGTCCAGCTTTCCCAGCACCATTTGCTGAAGAGATTGTGTTTATTCCATTGGATATTCTTTCCTGCTTTGTCAAACATCAGTTAGCCAGATGTTTGTGGGTCCATTTCTGGGTTCTCTATTCTGTTCTGTGGATATGAGTGTCTGTTTTTGTGCCAGTACCATACTGTCTTGATAATTATAGCTTTGTAATTCATCTTGAAGTCCAGGATTGTGATGCCTCCAGCTTTGGTTTTCTTTTTCAGGATTACTTTGGCTATTCGGAGTCTTTTCTGGTTCCACACAAATTTGAAGACTGATTGTTTTAGTTCTGTCAAGAATGCTGGTGTTATTTTGATGGGGATTGCACTGAATATGTAGATTGCTTTACATTGTATCATCATTTTAACAATATTTGTTCTTCCTGTCCATGAGCATGGAATGTTTTTCCACTTGTTTTCGTTTTTGTTTCTGGTGTGTCTTCTTCAATTTATTTCATAAGCTTTCTATAGTTTTCAGTGTATAGATTTTTCACCTCTTTGGTTACGTTTATTCCTACATATTTTATGAGTTTTGGTGCAATTGTAAATGGGATCAATTCTTTGATTTCTCCTGCTGTTGCTTCATTATTAGTGTATAGGAATGCAACTGATTTCTGTGCATTGATTTTATATCCTGCGACTTTGCTGAATTCATGGATCAGTTCTAGCAGTTTTTTGGTGGAATCTTTTCTGTTTTCCATATAGAGTATCATATTGTCTGTGAAGAGTGAATGTTTGACTTCCTCCTTGCCGATTTGGATGCCCTTTATTCCTTTATGTTGTCTGATTTCTGGGGCTAGGATTTCCAATACAATGTTGAGTAACAGTGGCGACAGTGGACATTCCGTCATGTTCCTCATCTTAGGGGGGAAGCTCTCAGTTTTTCCCCATTGAGGATGATATTAGTGGTAAGTCTTTCATATATGGCTTTTATGATCTTGAGGTATGATCCTTCTATCCCTACATTCTTGAGGGTTTTTATCAATAAAGGATGCTGTATTTTGTCAAATGCTTTCTCTGCATCTATTGAGAGGATCATGTTGTTCTTGTCCTTTCTTTTATTGAGGTGTTGTATCACATTGGTTATTCTGTGGATATTGAACCACGCTGCATCCCAGGTGTAAAGCATACTTGGTCATGGTGAATAATTCTTTGACTGTATTGTTGGATCTGTTTGGCTAGTATCTTTTTGAGGATTTTTGCATCCATGTTCATCAGGGAAATTGGTCTGTACTTCTCCTTTCTAGTGGGGTCTTTATCTGGTTTTGGAATCAAGGTAATTCTGGCCTCATCAAATGACTTTGGAACTTTTCCTTCCATTTCTATTTTTTTGGAACAGCTTCAAAAGAATAGGTGGTTCTATTCTAAGGATACAGGAATTCTATTATCCTCTAAGAATAGAGGAATCCCCTGGAAACCCATCAGCCCTGGACTCTCATTTCTTGGCAGATTTTTGATTACTAATTTGATTTCTTTACTGGTTATGGGTTTAAAGTGTCACTTTTAAGAATTCATTTACTATACAGTGCCTGAAATTGAGTGGCACAAAACCCATGCCTATTTGCCTTACTGGTACTATTTTCATTAACATAATTATGATTTCTTGATATTGACTTGAGAGCTATAAATTGCTTTCACATTTAATCAATGGAAAGGGATATTTTGATCAGAATCCATTTTGTGTAATATCACAATTACTACATTACATTTATGCAACACTGTACGTGGAAACAAGTATGAAATATCATTTTTCCTTCTACTGCCTTATAAGTCACTCATCACTGCTGTCTATCAGACAGCTTAGATTAACGGAGTAAAAGTCAACTTCCATGTGTTGCGTGTGTCTTACTTTCCCAAATGATCACAAGTGATGTGTGATTCATTTACAGAGTGAGGAGAAAATCCAACAAGGATAGTTTGAATGAGAACCTTCCATCCTAAAATTAGCCCCACCAATCTTACTGGATGTAAAATTATAGGAAGGAAGGACACACACTTTTAGCACAGGAGAGACAAAATAGTCTAACTGTTCTCGATCTTCACGGATAGCCTTCCTGAGTCACAAAACCAAATGTGAAGTCATTGTCACTCTTCAAAGGTTGCCAAAGATACAACAACCATGAGAATCTCTAGGAGTCTTTGGTTTTGTCTCCTTTGGGGAAAACATAGCAGCATTCCTGCACACATTATCTCATTGTCCACATTCTGCCGTATCACTTTCTGGTGCCTCCTCACCTTGCTTAGGGTTTTCACCCAAACCAGATCTTGCCTGGAATATGCATTTTCAGCAATTTAAGATAACAATAAAGAATTTAAAATGAAACTTTTAAATGGAATCTTTTGAGAAATCAAGAGTTAGTCATAAAAGGAATGGCTACATTTAGTATTACTTTCAGTGATAATTACTTGTCATTGAACTTACTACTGTACTCGGGCAAGTTCAGTTTTCCCTGCTGAGGAACTTTATTGCATTTAATTCCATCCTTCCTTTGTATGGAGACGCAATTCAATTTAGAATTGGTAGGGGGGGACCTTCAAATATCATTGAGCAGATTAGTCATTCCTATTAGATTTTTTTTTTTAGAATGGTTTTACATTTACAGAGCAATTGCTCGGAAAGTAGAGTCCCCACCCACTCCCTCTCCCCACCACACTTTCCCCTATTATCAACATCTTGCATGAGTGTGGAATACTTTACATTACGGTTCACTGTTTCTCTTATACAGTTTTAGGAGCTTTGACAAATGGACAATGTCTTGTATATGCTGTATCATACAGAATAGTTTCTCTGTTCTAAATGCTGTTCACTGTTCTAAACCTACCCTGTATAAAATCAGGGTATAAATTTTTAATCAATCAATACAATCAGTATATTGAGAACTTACTCTCTAACAGTGTGCTACATGAGGTGTTTTGGGGAATTGCAAATAGATCGAACATACCACAAGAGAGTCTCTTATTTTACAGACCGTTTGTTCAAGACCTCACAGTGGAAGGATGGCTGTATGATTTTCCTAGGGCTGCACAATACAGCACCACCAGATAGATGGCTTCAAACAACAGAAATTCATTGTGTCACAGTTCCGGAGGCTAGAATTTAAAATCCAGATGTTGGCTGGGCCATGTTCTCTTTGAAACCTGTAGGGTAAGATCCTTCCTTGCCTCTTCCAGCTTGTGGTACTCCCAAATGTCCCTTGGCTTCTTGCCGTATCACTCTCCCCTCTGCCTCTTTGTTTACTGGCCTCTTCCCTCTGTGGCTCTTCACATGAGATTTGCCTCCCTGTGTCTCTCTCTTCCCTTCTGCTAAGTCACATTGCATTGAGGGACCCCCATAACAATAGTGGTGCGTCGGCACATACTGAAATGGCTTGCCAAGCTAGGCAATGGCAGGGTCAGCACGAGAGCTTGGATTTCAAATCTGCAAACCTAGGATTTTTTCCACTCCTCCTTTAAGGAGCTTGCATCCTGTTTGGACACATAAGAACCACACATACACAGAACTTAGAACCCAGTAGCAAGTAAGTCATGACTGAATGGTATGCCAAATATGCTAAGCCATGGGAATAAGCCAAGGTGGAAAAAAAATGTTTTTTTAGTATAAAGCTCAGGGAAGATTTCATGGGGTAAAGTGTCTTGAAACGAGTCTGCGGTAAGGATCAGTACGATTCAGATACAGGTACAAGTGACTAAGAAGGGCAACTAGATGAAACAATCACCAATGTGAGGAAAGGCATGGAAGGTGCTTTATTGATTACAAAACGTAGGCTCAGCGTAGCATGGTCAGTCTTTGTCAGCTGGGCTGAATATTAGACAAGACTGTCACCAAACTACACCCTCCCTGAAATGTGCAACCACAATCCTAATTGCTGAAAATGGATATTCCAGATTACAACACAGGTCTGATTAAAAACCTGGCCACAGTGGGAGGGCACCACAAAGTTATATAAAATAATTCTCCTCGTAGAATTGGTCTCTAGTCACTAGTATTCCACACGATGTATGGTAGATTACATCATTTGGCCCTGATTCTTCACACCTTCCTATTTCCATCTTCTCTTCCATACACTGTTGAGTGCCTCCCATCCACTGCGGTTGAGTGACTCGCCCTGAGACTTGACTTTGGGCTCCACGGACTTGCTTTCATCAACAGGATATTAGCAGAAGTGGCCCAGGGAGAGGCTCAAGATAAGCTTGTGCTTGGGGCTTACTCTCTGGCGCCTCCAGGAGCACCCGGAGAAGGGCGCTGCACTGGCCTCGGGCAGATGAGAAACACATGGAACTGAGGTCCATCGTCAGGTCCTAATGCCTAATCAGCCAACCTCCAGCCAGCACTCAAGGCCTCCATCGGCCCAGACCTTCATCAGAGGCCTTCAAGTAAGTCCAGCTTGGATGGGATGAACCCCAAGACACATGAGAAATTCACATCTATTTTGTATACCAGTGACAGTCCATGGTGGCTTGTTACAGAACAACAGTTCAGTGATCTACTGTGCAAGACACTTCAAAAGATGCTATTCACCTACTCTTCCTAGTTTCATGTTTTAACCATCTGCAAACATACAGTTCCACGGTGCTTTCACATGATTGTGCAACCGTCACCTAGTCATCGAGTTTTATACTATGAAATAAAACATTACAAATATGGATGCTGAATGAAGGTCAGTGACATTCTGTGTGCTCCCTGCGAATAGAGTAATGAGCTGGATGCCAGCAGGAATACAAAAAGTAGAAACCCTTGCCCTTTTTGTGAGGAAGCTCACCAATCAAGTTACTATGATACATCATACACGTGAGGAAAAAACACACAAGAAGTTGCTCAGTCTACCAGTGGAGATTTGCTTTTCTTGCTGCACCTTCTGTATGTGAGACACTGTTAAGCCATGAGATAGATATAGGAAACTCGCCGCATGGAGAGAACTCCAGTAGAAAATGGGGATCCGGGTGAGGGCTGTGTGTGCAGTCTTCAGTATTTCTATGAACAAGCCGAACGCTGATCCCAGATCGTCAGAGACCCCAACCACCCCTCTGCTCGGCTTTCCCTGGAAACAGAGAAGCCCAGCACAGGCTTTCTCCCAGTGGGAACTTGCCTGAGAACAAGGTCCGTAAGTGAAGAAAATGGCCTTCCTACTTCTCAGGGAATGGCATTCCAGGCAGACTGACACTGCCAAAATGCAACCCCTCAGCCATTAATATTGCCACCGAGCACCAATTGCCTCTTCCAAGAAAAAGGAACAAACAACTCTGATTCTATTCAAACTTTATAAAAAGAGCCAGGAATTTAGGAAGACCTCTAAGAGATCCTGGAGAGTAAACTCCTTTCCTGCCCCACTAAAAGAGAAACCAATTGGGCAGTAAGGGCACAAGAAGCAAACCACAGTTTTTCCTTCCCAGTGTCCAGACACTGCTTAGCACCATTACGCTCTTTACCGAGGACAACAGGCAGCCTTCTGCCTTGAAATGCCTTGTCTCCAGAGCAACCTGCAGAGAACTGCCACATAGCATTTTCTCTTTTTCTCTGTCTCAAATTTAATAGCATGTATATCAAAGAAAGTAGATTGTAAGTGCTTATGTATTTTTATGTTATTATATTTTTGAGACACAGAGTGTGAGCAGGGAGGGAAGGTGCAGAGAGGGATAGGGACAGAGGATCGAAAGCAGGCTCTGCCCTGACAGCAGAGAGCCCAATGTAGGGCTCGAACTCACAAGGCGACCTGTGAGATCACGGCCTGACCTAAGTGGGACGCTCAACCCACTAAGCCACCCCGGTGCACCGTAAATGCGTATTTCTTAGTTTAAGGCCAGACAGTATGAGGATTTGAGAAGGACTACTGTTCCAGAAAATCAGAAATATCAAGAATATCAGGTACACAAATAGAATTATAACCAGTGGTAAAATTGGGATATCAAGGTGAAGTTGTGGGGTTTTTGGTTTTTCTTTTCTTTTTATTGAGGTATATTGGACACACAGCATTATATATTACTCTTTGGGTGTACTATGTAATGTTTTTGTTTTTTTTTTACATATTGTAAAATGATCACCGCAATAAGTCTAGTTAACATTCATCTTTACAAAGAAATTTTTGTCTTTTAGGATCTACTCTTTCAGCAACTCTCAAATATGCAATACAGCTTTATTAACCACAGTCCCCATGCAGTACATTACATCCCCAGGACTTCCTCATTTTACAACTGGAAGCCTCTGCCTTTTGGTCCCCTTCACCCATTTCATGCACGCCCCCCCCCACTCCCACACCACTCCTCGAGCAACCAGTAATCTATTCTTTGCATCTACGAGTTTGTTTCATGAAATTCCACATATAAATGAGATCAGTACAGTATTTACGTTTCTTGTCTGACTTCACCTATTTCATGAAAATGACTGCAAAGTTCATCCTTGTTGTTGCAAATGGCTGGATTTCATTCTCAAGGTGAGATTTCTGAAAAGCCATCCCGAAGTGGAAGAGCAAATCCCCTGGAAGCCTGAGGAAGCTTCAGAGACAGTGGCGGGAAAGAGAACGAGTCCTCAGACAGCTCCTGTCTGTGGCATGGAACTTCCACGTCATTGGGTTTGTTAAAACGGAAGAGAGCGAGAGAAGAGAAAGGACAAAAAGAAAACAGGAGAAGAACATTATGGCAAGGTACTAAAGAGAAGGTAGAAACCAAAAAAGTAAAGGTGAAATTTAAGGGTGATGTAAAAGACACTTCAATGGAGTAAGAAGTTAAATACAGACGATGGAAAACCCTGCAATATTAACTGTTACATTTTAAGACCTGAAACAGCATTTAGGCAGTTGTGAGTTTTTTCAATGGCATGAAAATAGGTTTTTTTCTTCATGTATGCTGGAAATAAGATTTTTAAGAGAAGAAAAGGGGAAAAGGAGAAGAAATCTAAAGAGTGGACAGATGAGGTTCACTATAGTATAAATAGAAAATAAATTTTAAAATAGAACACATCAAGGCCATAGAAAGTTCTACAACTATTGGGGAACCTGGGTGGCTCAGTCAGTTGGGCATCCAACTTTGGCTCATGTCATGATTTCACGGTTCGTGAGTATGAGCCCTGTGTCAGGCTCTCTGCTGTCAGCACAGAGCCTGCTTCAGATCCTCTGGCCCCCTTTCTCTCTCTGCCCTTCCCCTGTTTTCTCTCTCTCTCTCTCTCTCTCTCTCTCTCTCTGTCTCTGTCTCTCTTAAAATAAAGCTTAAAAAAAGTTCTACAACTATGCTAAGAAACAAAACAGGGGAGACCTATAAAAATCAAGCCAAAAAAATATTGTCAGTGTGGGGGTGGACGAGTGTCACATTTTGCTGCCTTAATGTCCTGTGGTAAACATATTCTGTGTGCGGAGATCTCTCTCTGAATCAAGTGTCTTTTCACATGACACTTTGGCAGCTAAGCTTGGGATTACTAAAAAATAGCTATTTGGTTCAGGAAAAATTAAAACAACTCCCAACCTTTCAGTAAAACAAAGCCTGCTCTTCTTCCTGATGGATTATATTCAAGAAACTTCTTCATCTCCATCTTCATACTTGAGGGAGGGCATACCTAAATACACACACACACAATTCCTATCTTGGACCAATTTTTTCATGTATACAATACGGAAATTGTACTGGATACTGTTTTCCCTTTTCCAAAGTAAAAATAGACCTTTTCATTTTAAAAATAAATCATGGCTATCGTAGAAATGAGGAATTCTAGGGTCTCCTGGGTGGGTCAGTCGTGAGGCATCCAGCTTTGACTCAGGTCATGGTCTCACAGTTTGTGGGTTCAAGCCCCCTGTCCGGCTCTATGCTAACAGCTCACAGCCTGGAGCCTGTTTCGGATTCTGTGTCTCCCTCTCTCTCTGCCCCTCCCCTGCTTGCGTTCTGTCTCTCTCTGTCTCTCTCAGAAATAAACAAACATTTAAAAAAAAGAAATGAGGATTTCTAAAAATAAGTCAAGATAATATTCCCCACAATCAGAAATAATTACTAATATCTTCATAAATATTCTTTCAGATATGCTATGCATATATGTAAATGTACATATATCTTCATTTTAAAAGTTGTATATATTGTTTGGTAACACTTCATTTATAATATCACTGAAATATCTCTGAAAAATATTATCTTCTAGTACCTTTTTTCTCCAACCATAGATCATATAACTACACTCTCATTAATGGACTTAAAAATTATTTTCCATTTTCTGCTTTCTGAATAATTCTGTGATGGTCATTCTCTAGGTGTCTCCAAACATTTATTCCATTATTGTTTGGAGAAGTTTCTGCAAGTAGAATTTGTTTCAAAAAATATGTATATTCTAAACTTTAGTATGTATGAATTTGAGTCATTTGATCAAGTTCCAAAACCGTAAATTCTTTGTGAATTTGATGGGGATCTCATAGAATTTATAGACTAGGTTAAGGAGAATTCATTTACTTACTCATTCAATAACTGTGTACCGAGTGCCTACTATGGGCCTGGCACTAAGACAGCAGTGGACAATCCAAAGAGCCAACAGTTATGGCATAATTGCATAAAAGAGTGCAAAACAGCAAGCACGCACGCATACAATGTGAAGTCGGGATGTGGGGAGCGCTAGATAGTACATACTCTGAAGGAAAGCTAATGCCAAGTGCAGAGACAAAGGGCGATGAGGTCACGTTTTAGATAAGACAATACGAAGGTTAGTAGGATACAGATGGTCATCTGGAGGCAGCTGTGTGGTTTTCAAGGGGGAGAGATGCCAGGAATCAGAGGAGCCAGAGAGCATCTACAGGGAGAGGAGAATGACGAGGGTAAAGAGGGAACACGAGTTGAATTCCAAGGGCCTTTGGATGAATGCCAAGGAGTTAGAATTTCCTTTTGAGCGTCACCAGAATATGTTGAAGGACTCTGTAGAGGAGAGTGAAAAAAACTCTTTAAGAATATTCCATCTTTCCTTCCTGAAGTTATGCTCTCCACTTATCTGTCTCCTTTACTGTCTCTCAGTAGATTTTTTCCATTTCAGTATAATCTTATTAAATGCATTAATAAATGTTTGTTTTATTTGATCACTTTTCTATATAATAATTTATTTTCATTGTTTTCAGATTGAGTGTTCTAGCTAAAGAACCTTACAGGCCCTTTTAGTACTCAATTCTATGGTTCTATGAACTTAGTGCTCTGGAAATGATTTTCAAAAGTCTCTGGATTTTGACAAGTATTTAAATGTCTAGGGAGCTGTGGAGAATGGCCTAGGGTTACTTTTTGTTGTTTTTGTTTTTGTTTTTTTGTTTTTAAGTTTATTTATTCATTTTGACAGACAGACAGAGAGACAGTGAGCAAGCAGGGGAGAGGGGTAGAGAGACAGGGAGAGAAAGAATCCCAACCGGGTTTCCATGCTATCAGCGCAGAGCCTGACACGGGGCTCCATCTCACAAACGGTGAGATCATGACCTGGGCTGAAGTCAAGAGTTGGATGCTTAACTGACTGAGCCACTCAGGCATCCCCACCCCCACCCCCAGGGTTACTTTGACTTCTGGTCCTCCTAGACCTTGGAGAATAAATTAGGGTAGATTCTTATACATTCAAACCCTATGAGCTCTTTCTGCGACAAGCCTATTACATTGACTCCTGTGGAGTTGGGTTCCCAGGCCCTTAACGCTTTCCTAAATGAAATTTCTAAGCGGCATTTCCCAAAAAGTGCACCAGAAAGCTTGTAAAAACAGCTATCCAGATCCTGTTCCTAGAGATTTCAATCCTGAAAGCCTGGATCCTGACGTGCAACAAAATTTGGGAAAGACTATCTAAGACCAGTTGCATACCTACCACATCCTTCTAACAGAACCAGGACTTCCTGTCAATATTCTAACAGTACTCAGGGCAAGTCTTGGACAGGAAGGACCTTGAGTGGAGTTGTTCAACATAATGAACTAGGTTCAGGAACACTCAGGTTCCTGATTCAGAGAAAAGCATGTTCTCCCCCATATAGAAAAAAATTACATCTGAATTTTATCTGGGTCATCATCTATGAACATATCTGTGGTCTAACAATTCTTTTGATTTCTTTATAATTTTCTAGGAAACCCTCTTGGTAAAATATAGAAAATTATATATATAGATGCATGGCACACTGGAAAGATTATGCCATGAGGTGACATTCCTAAAGATAAGACCTTCCCAAGCCGAGACAAGTAACTTACTTTAGTGAAATGACAATGGGTTAGGGCATCAGAAGGCCCAGGTTCAAATCCTGACTCATTTAAATTTGTAAAGCCTCAGTTTACTCAGCCGTTAAATGGAGTAATAACATGAATGTGTCTCATGGAGTTGCAGTGAAGACCAAATATGAAAATGCATTTTAAAGTATTGCATGAAGGACTAAACACATACAAATTATCCTTCCTTTTAGATTTCTAGAAGTATGTGTTGTTACTTCACTTCTCAGGATAGAATGCTCCCTCTGTCCATTCAGCCTCAGGATGGGGTCTACCAGACATCTGTGACTTGGATGAAGGATATTTCAAAGCTGACATTCCTTTAGGTGATTTAAAACCATAAAGCAAACATCTGAGAATACTGAAATGTATTTATAATGTGGGATGGGATTTATTTCATTGACTGTTACTCATATGAGAATCACACACATACACACACACACCTGCACACAAACACAAAGATCAAGTCATAAAACCTTTGGGGAGTACCTGCTGCCTTTCTCATACTTAAAGCACAGGACTCCTAAGATATTTGCGATCTAGATGTAACTACCATTCTTGTAATGCTTGCAAAGGTCCACAGAAAAAGTACAAAGAAACAACGACCCAGGAAACCCAACTTAATTATTTTGTTCCATACCTGTTCACGCTATGTGTAACATACTATGTTAAGAACGACAGGGGAGCGGTGCCTCACTGGCTCACCCTATGGAGTATGTGACTCTTGATCTCAAGGTTGTAAGTCTGAGCCTCACATTGGGTGCAGAGATTACTTAAAAATTAAAATATTAAAAAAAAAGAACAATAAGGGATATAGAGAAGCATGAACTATCAAAGACGTACACCTGCAAACATTAAGTAGTAATAAAAAAACGTAAACAGTAGGACCAGAGGATATGACACTAGAAGCAACAAATCAGCATCCTATCTAGCTGCTATGGCTCCTTAATGCTTTATGTGCACAGTAGGGACATTTAAAAAAATTCATGCTCCCATCCAGAGAGGAGACAGCATAAGCCCCTCCTGCAAGAATGCCTTTGATTAAAGCTAACTCTTATTACATTAAACTTCAACATTTGAACATGGACTTTTAATGATTTCACTTCCAAGGCTTTCTCTGCCTTCTTGTCACCTGTGTGAACCTCTAATCCCACTTTGCAACCTCGTCTCGCCAGGACGAAAAATGCACTCTGTACACTAGAAGTCCAGAGCATGATGAAAATTAATGACAAAACACAGAGAAGAGAGAAATCAAGAGAATAATGTGACTCTGATGAATAAGCAGAATTGACCAAATAATCAGAAACTTGAAAGGAAGGTTTTCCTTTAAAGTTGATTCTTTTGTGTTTGGCTAAACTATATATATCAATGGTATTTCCTCAACTCAGAGTGCAACTATCAAAAAATAATGTTTAATGGTAAAAAGTTAATTGGTGCAGAGATCAAACCTCAGCTCAGTAAGTGTTGGCTTTGGGCAAACCACTTAATCAGATTATTTAGAGTCTGGTTTCCCCTTGATGGAAGCTACCACTTTTTAATTGAGAGAAAGCAAAGTAAACTTTGTCAGACAATTTGAACTGATCTGGGAGGCACACTGTAATCATTCAAATAAGAGTCTAAGGTTAAGCAAAGAAGAGCAAGTAAGTCAACCTCAAAAGGGTTTAATTTTGTTTATTTTTTTTTTATTTGAGAGAGAGAGGGAGAGAGTGCACACAAGTGGGGAAGGGGCCGAGGGAGAGAGAGAGAGAATCCCAAGCAGGTTCTGCACTGTCATCACGTAGCCTGACACAGGGCTCAAGCTCAGGAACCACATAGATCATGACCTGAGCAGAAATCAAGAGTCAGATGTTTAACCGGCTGAGCCACCCAGGTGCCCAATCAAAAGTGTTTAAATTCTAATGAATTTTTCCCCGTGGTCTTTCCTACATGTATTCATCTCAGTCAAAAGTTCACTGTATAAAAACAGCAAGTACAAGGGGTTATTAAAAATGCAGCTTGCATTCTTATTAACTTCCCATTGCCCTTTCTTGCTATTGCTAAGGCTCCTTTTCTGGAAATGTTAATTCAGGGTTTCTGGTAACCTTGTCTCTGACAACTCTGAAGCATCTATACACAGACAGCAGGTGGTTGAGGCTGTGGAAGTTTGGAAGATTCACGAGGAACTCTCCTATTGCTCAGACCATGCTCTGAGTAGCAAAAAGAAAACCCTACGACTCATCACTTGACTGGCAAAAAGTCATTCTTCTTACACACAAAGAACTTGCTAAGCTTCTTCAAAAGCTACATAGCTCATAAAATCGTGATAAGATGGATGGATGAAGAGGGATCATTTTGTGTAGATTTTTGTCCTAAATTAACCTAAAATTCAGAAATCAAAAAAATTCCACAACAACAGAAAACTTTACAGCTTGAGAATGATCAGGCAAAAAAAAAAAAAAAATGCCTGCTTTCTTGACATTTGTAATTAAAGGACATAGTACAGTAGGTGTGCAGTTTGGGTACCCGGCACCTGAATGTCACTGGAATTCTCCAAATTGTGCATATAAGATAAGGAAAGATTTAGATTTGGGTGTGTGTGCTTCCCTTTGGCAGGCTAGTGACTAAATAAAGTCAGAAGTAGATACAACTTATTGGCATCAACAGAAAAACCAGTTGGTACAAAATAATTTTATTTCCAATTAAATTTTAAAGGCCTAGAGAACTAAAAGCATTCACCTTCAAAAGTGTCAGCTAACCACAGTTTAGCCTTAGGTAGCTCCCAGAAGTGTTTCCTTCCATTGGTTGAGTGATCACATTTTATTATTATCCCAAAACACTGCATGATTTAGTCAGAGAACTTGGAGGTCCAGATAATCCCTTCTCCATTTTTTATTATCACTATGAACTTCAGATAGGAAACACCCTGATTTCTGTGGCTCTTATGAGTCCACAGATACTTCTTGAGTAAATAAATCGCCTAGAGGACAGTAAGTGGGTCCCCATTGCTCAGGTGGTTGTTCCTCACCCAGCAGACCTTGCACGAGGCTCTGGGTAACACCCGCTGACCTGAACTGAAGAGACAGACTCTGCAGGGTTTTTTTAAAAATAAGTTTGTGTGTGTGTGTGTGTGTGTGTGTGTTTGTTTGTTTAGAGACAGGCAGAGTGCGTGAGCAGGGGAGGGACAGAGAGAGAAGGAGAGAGAGGATCCCAAGCAGGCTCATGCTGCCCACACAGAGCCCGATGTGGAGCTCAAACTCATGAACCATAAGATCATGACTTGAGCTGAAACCAAGAGTTGGATGCTCCACTGACCGAGCCACCCAGGTGCTCCAGATGCCCCAGATGTTCCTTCTCCTGTTTGTTGAATTATTCAGTGTAATTTAAATGGATTTCAGTTTCCATATGCCAACTGATTTCTTTTTTATTTGTGTGTGTGATAATGGCTTAGTAAAGAGAGACAGAATATGTTGATTTTGAAAAATGAATGGGTTTCCTTAAAGGAATAGCTTGAAATCTTCTAATCCTATGATTTTTTCCCCCTGGCACCTCAAAAGAGAAATGTACGTGTATTTATGTTTCAATTTTCCTTGGCTTCTGATTCCAGATGTAAATATTTATTCTCAAATATGAATATTTCATTGATATGCATCATCTAATTTTATAATTTTACATTCACAGATATCTGATAGGTATAAATGAAAATATCTACATATTTACATATCAACCTAAAGTTACATCTGTAACTTCCAATTTTGAAAACACTGACCAAATAGGAAAGTTTATTTTCATGTCTTATTTTATATAAAGTTGTATTCCATCCTTTATTGTAGATGTAGTAGAAGCAAAAAAGAGAAACACATAAATTATAAACTTGTAGAGAAGTAGAAAATGTTCATCAAAAAAGTATTGACCTTTGCTCAGTATCTCAAGGATTTAAGAAAATTATAACCGTGAATTACTGCTAATCAAACATCCTCAAAGTCCTACGGAGTTGATAGGAGTATTTGTCTATACCACACAAATCTGAAAAAAACCTCAATAAAGTCTAAACTGTAGCTAGAGTGTAGGTTGAAAGTATTTTATTTTTTTTAACGTTTTACTTATTTTTGAGACAGGGAGAGACAAAGCATGAACAGGGGAGGGTCAGAGAGAGGGAGACACAGAATCTGAAACAGGCTCCAGGCTCTGAGGTGTCAGCACAGAGCACAGCACAGAGCCCGATGCGGGGCTCGAACCCACAGACCGCGAGATCATGACCTGAGCCAAAGTCGGCCGCCTAACCGACTGAGCCACCCAGGCGCCCCAAAAGTATTTTATTTTTTTTTTTAATTTTTTTTTTTTGTTTTTTGTTTATTTATTTTTGAGACAGAGAGAGACAGAGCATGAATGAGGGAGGGTCAGAGAGAGAGGGAGACACAGAATCTGAAGCAGGCCCCAGTCTCTGAGCTGTCAGCACAGAGCCTGACGCGGGGCTCAAACTCACGGACTGTGAGATCGTGACCTGAGCCGAAGTCGGCCGCTTAACCGACTGAGCCACCCAGGCGCCCCCCAAAAGTATTTTAAATTCAGCTTCTAACTGTTCTGAACTCCACCAAATACAGGAAAGATTATGTACTATTCCCCATCTCATTTGAACTAACCCAGATATATACCCCAAATGGGAACAGTTACAAGAGTTAGAATACTGTCACTCTTGTGTTCCCTGGGTGGCTCAGTCGGTTAAGTATCTGACTCTTGATTTTGGCTCAGATCATGATCCCAGAGTCCTGGGATGGAGCCCCACATTGGGCTCCACTCTGAGCATGGAGCTTGATTAGGGTTCTCGCTCTCCCTCCCTCCCCCCACCCCAGACATACTCTGTCTCTCTTTCTCTCTCTAAAAGAAAAAGTGGAAAGTAGTTGCTCATCTTCACAGCCTTTCTCATGATGGTCATTCATAAAGACAGTGTCTACATGCATTAAATGAGATACGTTGGGGCTCCTGAGGGGCTCAAGTCAGTTGGGCATCCGACTCTTGACTTCAGCTCAGGTCATGATCTCATAGTTACTGAGTTGGAGCCCCACAATTGGCTTTGTACTGATGGCACAGACCCTGCTTGGGATTCTGTCTCCTTTGCTCTCTGTCCTTCCCCTGCTTGCTCTCTCTCTCTCTCTCAAAATAAATACAAATAAACTTTAAAAATAAAATGGTAGCACAAAAACAAACATTAAGATCAATGGAACAGAATACAGAACCCAGAAATGGACCCACAAACATATGGCCAACTAATCTTTGACAAATCAGGAAAGAATATCCAATGGAATAAACACAGTCTCTTCAGCAAATGGTGCTGGGAAAACTGGACAGTGACATGCAGAAAAATTAACCTCTTTTTTATACCATACACAAAAATAAATTCACAATCGAGGAAACACCTAAACATAAGACAGGAAGCCATCAAAATCCTAGAGAAGAAAGCAGCAACTTCTGATTCAACATGTCTCTAGAGGCAAGGGAAACAAAAGCAAAAATGAACTACTGGGACCTCATCAAAATAAAAAGCTTCTGCACAGCGAAGGAAAATATCTGCAAAACTAAAAGGCAACTGACGGGATGGGAGAAGATATTTGCAAATGGCATATCAGATAAAAAGTTAATATCTAAATCTATAAAGAACTTATCAAACTCAACACCCAAAAAACAAATAATCCAGTGACGAATTGGGCAAAAGACCTGAATAGACCCTGTTCCAAAGAAGATATCTAGATGACCATCTGACACATGAAAAAATGCTCAACATCACTCGTCACCAGGGAAATACAAATCAAAACCACAATGAGATAACACCTCACATACCTGTCAGAATGGCTAAAATAAATAACTCAGGCAACGACAGATGTAGTTGAGGATGTGGAAAGAGGAACCCTTTTGCATATATACATATGTATGTATATACATATATATGTATGTATATACATATATGTGTGTGCATATATATACATATATATACATATATACACATATATACATGTGTATTCATATATACATATATATACATATATATACATATGCACGTATATACATATATACATATATATGTGTGTATATATATATATATCTACCTCAAGATGTTATATTGAGTGAGGCAACTCAAGTCTACAAGTATTTATTGAATATCTGCTACCAGCAGTTATCTTTGCTAAGTATTGGAATTTTCAAACAAGGCATTTCACTGCAGTTGAGGGGCTCCCAAATGACCTGGGAAAGCAGAAATATACATAACTGTAATAAAATGAGAAGGCTAACGGAAACTGCATACATTTACTCTGCAGGGGATGAGTGAGGTAACATCACAGGCTGGACCAGATCTTGAATGACCAAAGCACTTTCCCAGAAAGAGGCCTGGGGAAGGACTTTCCGGACAGAGAAGAGCAAGTGAGCTGCAGGGAACATGTGACAGTGCGTAGCATGGCCAGAGCAGAGCATGAGTGGCTCACATTTCCTATAGCACAGGTGAGGCTTGAGCAACAGAATGACAGGAAGTGAAATTTGAAGTAATGCCAGACCAAAAATAGAAACTGTATCCTACAGACAAAGGGGAGTGACTGAAAGCATTTAAGTAAAGTTGAGACACAACTGGAATATGTTTTAGTTCATCACTCTGGAAGAAGTATGGAACGAGTATGGAAAGATTTTTTTTAATGTTTATCTTTATTTTTGAAACAGAGCATGAGCGGGGGAGAGGCAGAGAGAGAGGGAGACACAGAATCCGAAGCAGACTCCAGGCTCTGAGCTGTCAGCACAGAGCCCGACGCAGGGCTCAAACTCGTCAACTGTGAGATCATGACCTGAGCTGAAGTCGGATGCTCAACCGACCGAGCCACCCGGACGCCCCTGGAAAGATTTTTTTTTTATATATTCACATGGCTTTAGGTGAAGAAATGGTAGATAGGTGATGATGATATCAAATAGGGAAAGGTTATGTTGTTCAGTTCAGGACAAAATGAAAAATAGCCATATTACAAACTAAGAGCATTTGAAGAAGCTTGTCTAATTTACCCAATTACGGATTTAATTTTCAAAATGGGGGGAAGAGGAGAAATAATCAGTCAATGTTTCATATGCAAATCTGGTTGAAGTTAAGAGTGGGTATCATTCTGGGGCACCTCGGTGGCTCAGTCGATTGAGTGTCCGACTCTTGATCTCAGCTCAGGTCTTGATCTTGGGTTATGAGTTCAAGCAACGAATTGGGCTCCATGTCGGGCATGAAGCCTACTTTAAAAAATATATAGGTATAACTCTCATTTTTCCTTGTGTGTTGTATGTATTTGATCATACATTGAAATACTGTTTTCTGAGTGACATGATGACATATGTCATAAGTACATATGCACATTGATAGTTAAAGCATAAACATTTGATTTTCAAGACATATTTCTGTTTCAGATCATGAGAATGCATTTCATGTACAGTTGTCCAATCTTAAAGTGGCTTTTATTTTATTTTTTATTTTTTTTTTTTTTTTTATTTTTGGGACAGAGAGAGACAGAGCATGAACGGGGGAGGGGCAGAGAGAGAGGGAGACACAGAATCGGAAACAGGCTCCAGGCTCCGAGCCATCAGCCCAGAGCCTGACGCGGGGCTCGAACTCACGGACCGCGAGATCGTGACCTGGCTGAAGTCGGACGCTTAACCGACTGCGCCACCCAGGCGCCCCTTAAAGTGGCTTTTAAAAGAAAACAGTTTCCACCTCACCTTCGCTTATAGCAGCACTGAGATGAAAACACGTAAGAAGCCAGGTAGTACGATCTCAGTTCCATGAGAGGCTCTTGACAGAACTCAACAACATAAAAAGTCATGCTGGGGATGTTAAAAGTGGATTGCAGGGATCCTATCTTCAAGGAGGTAACAGTGGGGAGCCAGAGAGCATTTGACGATTCTTAGGTGCCTACAAATAACATCCATAGCACAAGGTCTTATGGGAACCAAGGGGGACACCCAATTCAACTTGGGGTATACAGGATGCTCCTTAGTACGATAACTGAACAAGGTTTCAGAAGAGGAAGAGTGGAGTTGAGGGAGCTGGTGGTGGCCACTGGGCACAGGAATGGTGATGAACTCACAGAGGAGTGAGTATACATTAAGAGTCTGTCACAAAAAATCAGGTGAAAGATTACTGCCAGTAAAAGGTGATTAATCTGAACTCTGCCAGCTGTATCAGGGATAAAGTTGAAGGAAGAAATGGAAGAAATGCTTAGAAGACAAAAATCCACAAGATGTAGAGATGAGTGAGCTGTGTACGATGGAAGGAGGGGAACTGTGCTATTTCTTTTTTAATTTTTTTTGAGGGGAGGTACGAGCAGAGAGAGAGGGAGAGAGACAATCCCAAGCAGCTCCACGCTGTCAGTGCAGAGCCTGACCGCAGGGCTTGAGCTCACGAACCATGAGATCATGACCTGAGCCAGAAACCAGAGTCGGACACTTTACCCATGGAGCCACTCAGGTGCCCCGGAACTGTGCTATTTTGAAGCTACAGCGGTCTACACGATTTTGCAGTCTATAGTAATGTGTAAAGGAAAGACACACACTACAAACATCAGAAAAAGTCTTTAAAAACTCTCTTCAGGGGCACCTGGGTGGCTCACTTAGTTGAGCGTCCAACTTCAGCTCAGGTCATGATCTCAAGGTTTGTGGGTTTGAGCCCCGCGGTGGGGCTCTGTGTTGACAGCTTGGAGGCTGGAGTCTGCTTTGAATTTGGTAGCTCTTTCTCTCTGCCCCTCCCCTGCTCACTCTCTTTCTCTGTCTCTCAAAAATAATAAAGGTTAAAAAAATTTTTTAAATCTCCTCAGAAAAGCATTACGCTTTCCAGAAGGAAACCAATGATGGACTGACTTTAGATATTGCCCAAGAATGAAAAATCACACCGTGTAACTGAAGGTCTGAAATAGAACTAAAGATAAATTCTTCCCAATCAAGTAGCTTTAAGCCATGTATCAGATTAGTCTTGAGAGGACAAATCTTCTGATTCAATTATTTTTAAAGCTTCTTCTATACTACAGTAACTACTGAATTGACAGCAACGTGGGCAACATGTTAAATGTGCATACATTAAAATATAATCACATAAATTAGCCTGGAAGATTGGCACTCATATATTGAGACAAATTAATACATTGTAGACAATGTCGCTCAAGAGTTAGCAATTTCCTTTAATAATTCTCCTGAGCTAAAGGGGGCTATTTCGTTCATGTGACTCTAACAGCAGCCGATATTCATAACTGCTGTTATGGACTAAACTGAGTTTTAGACCAAGCATGAGTGGTGCCCCCAGGCATCATTAGTGGCTAATGTGGTGGATACAATAAGCAAATTATGAAATCACCAGGACCTAATAACTACATGCAGGAAGTACTACTTTAACAGTAGAACGCTGTCTTTGCAAATGAACAAGGGAAGGATCGGAGTCAAACTAAGATAACCCTTTTAAATAACGCTGTAACCCCAATATATTATGCAATAAACACCAATAACATCTGCTAAGAAACAGCAAGTTACGATGTAAAATTGGTTTAAGGA
Source organism: Panthera onca (assembly GCF_046562875.1). Classification (NCBI taxonomy): domain Eukaryota; kingdom Metazoa; phylum Chordata; class Mammalia; order Carnivora; family Felidae; genus Panthera; species Panthera onca. The sequence goes on along the minus strand of NC_138352.1, from coordinate 29,141,624 downwards.
AATAAATAATCAAATTTCGGTCAGACATTTGGAGCAAAGTCGAGGAAGTTTACCATATAAGTATTCTTCAGGACTGAAGTCCCAGAGCCTCTAAAATATCTGGGGTATAATTAACAATCTGATGGACACTTCTGGTCAAGATTCATACGATTACTCATCCCTTATATTTTCTATATATGCTCGATGGTTTAAAAAAGGTATCTTGATAGCAGAAATACAATTCATCTAATAGGGTAATACATTTAAGGTTTATTCACTTATACAGACAACAAATATTTACTTGATTTACTTAAAAACATGTATTAAGATTTTAGTTGAGAGGCACGTGAGTGGCTCGGTCTGTTAAGTGTCCAGCTTTGGCTCAGGTCATGAATTCAAGCCTCATGTCAGGTTCTGTCCTGACAGCTCAGAGCCTGGAGCCTGTTTCAGATTCTGTGTCTCCCTCCCTCTCTGCCCCTCCCCCGCTCATGCACATGCTCTCTCTCACTCTCTGTCTCGCTCTTGCTCTCTCTCTCTCTCAAAAATAAATAAACATTAAAAATAAAACATTTAAAATAAAAAAGATTTTAGTTGAGGCAAGACACTTTGCTAAGTCCTAGAAACCAGTGACAGTCTTTTCATCTTTTCAGTACTGTTTTCATCAAGGAGCTTAGAGGTTGGTGGAAAAGGCAGACTTATACAGAGACAAGTTCATGATAATACATTAAGTGCAGAGCTGAAGGTCTGCTTAGGGTTCTGTGGGACAGCAGAAGAAAGAGACCCTTGGCCAAGGTGGGTCTCCACAACATCTTCCCAGAGAAAATAAAGCCTCAGCTGAATGTTGAACTAGGTATAGTACTCATCTTTTGTCAGTAGGCTACTTCCACAGTAATGCTGAAAAAAAGGTATCCCAAATCATAGTACATAAAACAACAGCTTGTGACCTTATTAAAATTTTTTAGCCCCTTCCTTTCACTGCTTTGAGACTTAGGTTTTCTGACTTTTTCCTTGCCTACGGGCCTTCCAGGGCCCTAGTCTACCAACCTGAATCGCAATGAGAAAGGGGATGATGAACTGAATCATGAGCCTTCAATTCAGACCCTGATTCCATCAAATCTCACCTCTGCCCCTCACTAGCCTTTGAGAAAGTCACATACTTTTGTCTCTGAGCCCAAGGTTCTTCCTTGATTAAGTGGGTTCAAAAATACTACTGTATGGGGGTGGTGTGAGGTTCAAATGAGATCATGAATGTAGCAGTGCTTTACAAACTACAAATATCAGTCTTTACAGTTTTTAAAAATTTCTTACTTCCCAGATTAATGATATTATTCCATAATTTCATAAGAGTATATTATATAATATCTGTGCTGGTTTATCACAAATTTCGTAGACTTTTCTTGGAATAAACTTATGAGATCATGATCCTCTTTTCAGAGATACAAAACTGGAGATAAAAAGCAGATGAGTGTTCTCTCAGCCAAAGATCTGGACCAGAATGGGGTTGGATTTTAACACACTTCTACACCTAATTACCCTTTCATACAACTAAGTCCTTCAGTTAGTAATCTGTTATGAAATGCACTCATCTTCTATAAGACTCCTTCATTTAATTATCTAAATGACCTTGTGAGAAACACAGTTTTGTTATACTCTCCATTTCATGGAGAAAGCCAGCCTGGCTAAGCACAATGCTAAGTTTACCTTTCAGGGGCAAACAACCAAAAGTAGCAGAGGTGAGCGTTGAACCTGAGCCTTTTTTCTCATCTCCTGACATCCCACAGCTAATTGAAGATACAACCAGAGCCAGAATTCAGACTTCCCACATCCTCATTCACTAACTTCTCTATGGAATCATGATGGCTATCAACGATGATGGGTTAAACTTGTACGTCCTAATCTCTACCAATTGACTTGAGGTCTTTTTCACAACTCGCATTGCATTCTTGAAGGGAAATGAGAAGTTAGGAATGTTTAATGTAAAATATGTGAGATCTTAGATACTGGTTTATTCATCTCTAGTGTACTTACTGAGGGAAAAGAGAAGACTTTCAACTCATTAGACGCTTAATGGAAGTAATTCACTCCAGCGTTAATATACCAGTCCAGCAAAAAATCTCATCACGATTATTACATAAAATAAAGAATTTGGATTCAAAATCAAAAGGTATCAAAAACAATCACTAGGCTTATTACTGGTAAATTGTTTCAAGGCAAAACGGTAGACACAAAACAATAATTTTGCCAATAATGCATGTGACGATTAATTTCATGTATCAACTTGGGTGGGTCACAGTGCCCAGATATTGGATCAAACATTATTCTAGATATTTCTGTGAGAATGTTTTTGGATAAAATTTACTTTTAGATTGGCAGATTTTGAGTAAAGCAGATTGCCCTTCATGAAGGCAGACTTTCTGCACTCAAGAGGGAATTCTTCCAGCAGACTTTCTTTGGAAGTTCTACTTTTCCAAGTTTTTAAGAAAACTCCATAATCTTTCTCATAGTGGCTGCATCAATTTACAACAGTGCACGGGGTTCCCTTTTCTCCACATCCACGCCAACACTTATTTCTTGTCTTTTTGGTAATAGCCACATAACAAGTATGAGGTGGTATCTCACTGCAGTTTCGTGTGCATTCCCCTGATTATTAGTGATGTTGAGCAGCTTTTCATGCACCTGTTGGTCATTTGTATGTCTTCTTTGGAAAAAACATATGTTCACTTCCTCTGCCCATTTTTTACTTGTGTTGTTTGGGGTTTCCCCTCCCCCTCCCCCTCCTCCCGATCCTCCTCCTCCTCCTCCTCCTCCTTCTTCTGAGTTGAATGGTTCTTGATATATTTTGGATGCTAACACCTTATCAGATATATGATTTTCAAATATTTTATCCCACTCTGTAGATTGCGTTTGTTGATGTTGCTGATGCTTTCCTTTGCGTGCAGAAGCTTTGTAGTTTAAGTTTTCTGGTTTTACATCCTATGATTTTGATTTGCGTTTGCTTTTCTGGTTTTACATCCTATTTCAAGTATTTAAGCCATTTTTACTTTATTTTTTGTGTGTAGTGAAGATAGTGGTCAGTTTCATTCTTTCGCATGTGGCTGTCCAGTGTTCCCAATACAAGCTTTTGGAGAGATTATTCTTTCCTCTATTGTACATTCTTTGCTCCTTTGTCATAAATTAATTGGTCAGAGGAAGAAGGGATAGAAAGAGTGAGAAAAGGGGCGAGAGAGCCCTGAGAGGCTGGGGGAAAGGAGGAGGTAGCAGGTAGTTAGCCTCTGCTGGACACTGCGCCCACACCCACCTGAGCCACACTCCAACCTCCCCACACCCTTCACCCTTCACTGACTCCCATGCATGCAACCTGGAAGCCAAGGGCAGGCAGAGGACTCCTCTGGGCCAGAGCCCTCACCGACAGCTGACCTGGGGTGAGGTGAGGGGCCCAGCAGCCAGCTGTCTGGTTCTTTCTTCTCCTGGGAGCTCCACACAAGCATGAAAAGGTAGGGGCAGGGAGAGGGCAGGGAGGTGGTGGGGAAGGGGATCAGGCTCTCCTTGACAACAAGGCGTTCACCAAGGAGACGGACTAATGGGTCGAGCAGCTGAATGAGTGGAAACAGCTTAACCAGAACCAAGTGCAGACGCTGTGCCAAAAGGCTAAGGAAATTTTAGCAAAAGAATCAAATGTGCAAGAAGTTCGCTGTCCTGTTACTGTGTAGAAATGTGCATTGTCAGTTCCATGATCTTATGGAATTGGTGGAAAATCACCGGATACAAATGATCTATTCGAGGACGACTATGTAGACAGAGGCTCCTACTCAGTGGAGAGTGTGACTCTTCTTGTGGCATTAAAGATGCATTACCCAACTGAGTGTTGTATGGAATCCAATTTGACAATAAATTTCATATATTGAAAAAAAAAGATGCATTACCCAGAACACATTATAATATTGCAAGGAAAACAAGAAAGCTGACAAATTACCCAATTATAAGGCTTTTATGACGAATGTCTACGAAAGTATGCAAATGCCAATGTTTGGACATATTTTACAGATCTAGTTGATTATCTTCCACTTACAGCCTTAGTAGATGGACAGATATTTTGCCTCTACAGCATGGCATCTCTCCACCCATAGATAACACTGGATCATATAAGAGCCTAGGATCGTTTACAAGAAGTTCCACATGAGGACCCAAAGTGTGATCTGTTTTGGCCAGATTCAGATGATCCTAGTGGGTGGGGCATTTCATCACGGGGTACTAGCTACACATTTGGACATTCTGAAACATGTAATCATGCCAGTGGTCTTACCCTGGTTTCTCCAGCTCACCAACTTATACTGGGAGGATACAATTGGTGTCATGATCAAAATGTGCTTACCGTTTTCAGTGCACCCAACTACTGTTAACACTTGTGGGAACGAGGCCGCTATCACGGGATTAGATGACACTTCAAAATGTTCCTTCTTTACCTGAAATGATAATAATAATAATTAAAAAATAAAATACTCCTTCCTTCAGTTTGACCCACTACCTCATGGTGGACAGCCTCATGTTACCCTTCATACCTCAGACTACTTCCTGTAGTAATTCCTCCCAGGAAAAACCTGCCTTTGCATGTGGAAGCATATCTGGCTTTTTAAAGTATATATATTTAAAAAAAAAAAACAGAACAAAAATCAACAGTAATCCAACTTTCTGTAACAAATTGGGATCTGTCTTGGCATTAATCCATATAGACCAAAACATACCATACCAATGATGAGCATTTAGCGCAATTTGAGACTGAAAATCCATACAACACTCTGTTCTAGATCAGTCCATCTTAACGGGTTTCCTGTTGTATTTGTAATATAGCCATTTCCCTCTGGACTGTTCAAGCATAAAAGGTAACTAACTCCTTCTTCTCCTTTTGCACTTACTTGGAAATTTTTAGTTCTAGTGTTTCACTGGCATGATTGATAGAATTGGCGTTCTATCTTTAAGAATAATTCACAAGCTAACTTCCACTTAATCCATTATGCTTTATTTTATTGAAATGCACAGTTAAATTAACTGAAGAAAAGATTCTTGGGAGTACATTTTTATAACAATAAAAAGGTTTCCCTTCATTTAAACTACTGTTTGATATTGTTCTGCATATTCTGTATGTGTGTCATGACAGTGTTTGCATCATGTTTGGTGTACTAAGCAAAAAAACTTTCCATTGTAAACAAACAACTAATTAATTAATCCATTGACCATATGCATGGGTTTATTTCTGACTCTCTGTTCCCTTGATCTATAGGTTAGTTTTTATGCCAATATTGTACTGTTTTGATTACTATAGCTTTGCAATTTAGTTTGAAATAAAAAAGTGTGATACCTTCTGACGGGAAACAAAGGCAAGAGAAATGTAATGTAAATTAAATCTTACAGCCTGCAGCTGTAAGATACCTGAACCATGCAGAGCGTGACCTTCTTCAAGGGACTCATGGCTGCCTAAGTGCCTTAATGTTTGTGTTTTCTTAAAGACTACAAGTAACAGCAGCTATCCCCTCAAGGTCCTGAAAGACTTGCTTTCAAGTTCCTTAGAAACTTACCTTTGTCTCTATCCCTCTCCCTTCAAAAATTTAAAGGTATACAATCAGTTGGGCTCTGCACTGGCAGCACGGACCACTTGCAGTTCTCTCTCTCCCTCTTTCTCCATTCCTCCCCTTCACACACACAGTCTCAAAATAAATACATCCACTTAAAAAAAAAAAGCATACGATCAGTCACTCCTCATAATCCCAATGCACCTCTTTCTGCCCATGGGTCCTGTCCTCTTGCTATAATAAAATCATCTTTTTGCACCAAAACTGTCTTAACAATTCTTTCCTAGCCATTCACTCTCGAACCCAAGACTTCCAAATCACATCATGTAATCACATCCTATTGGTGTCCTTACATCAGGCTTCAAGTCTTTTCATCTGGACTCCAAGCTTCGGTGCAAACTTGTTTTCTTCTTCTCTCCCTTTATTTTCATTTCAGGGGCTTTTTAGGGAATACAATCTTATTGGAACACTTTCATGTCAATTGCTCAGGCTGCAACCCTGTAGCCCATGGCTACTTTATATGGAGGAGAAAGCCAGCCTTTCAGTTGGAAATCAGTACCCTGGCCCAGAAGGGGTATAAGACCCAAAATAAGACCCAGAAACTTGATGTGCTCTCTTTATCCCTATTCTTATACAGGGCTGTCTTTTGGGTACGGGACAACCACCTCAGTCACCAGCACAGCTGCCAGTCTTAAGACTCCAGTGTGAGGTTCCCATCTCATTCGTCTAATGTGATCCCCTCCACATCTCTGGTCTAGCTGCTTCTGGATAAGAGACCTCCACTGGAAGCTGGCTGAAACCAGTACCCAACCGAATTAAAACTCAACCTGGACCTTTTTCTAGGGAAGTCAGCTGTAAAGACTACATGCGTTGAAATGTCACTTAGACCATGATGGATTTCTATCTTTACTATTTTTCATCAGTGTCCCTTACTGACTACTTCAGTTATAAAATTGGATAATTTCCCCTTGTAAAACTCTTCTGGTGTTTTCCATGGGTTACAAACAGTAGGTTCTTCCTGGTACAGCAAGGTATTTCGGGCCACTCACTGGCATCTGTTTGTAGTCTAGAATGCAGTGGGGAAGGGTGGGCAGTGGGGGGTATGCTGGCATCCTTTCTGTGGGTTTTTACGGCAGAATGGTGATCAATAGCACTTTCATTCGAGGGTTGCCTCTAATGACGTTTGACACCTGGAACTTCTGCATGGGACTCAACCTGGGAGTCAGGGGGAGAGGGGATTTGGGGTAATGGATCTTCTCTAAGCTTCTTCAGTTTCCAAGGACTCTCCCTTAACAGACCTTTTAACCCACTGAAATCAATTCAGATTGCAAGATTGATATGATCTATCAGTTATATCTCTTCTGCAAGAAACAGGACAAATGGACTGAAGTACCCTCTGTCCTGCCCTGAATAACCATAAATCAGGACCCCAGCCTAAGGGCCTCTTACCAAATGTGTTTGGCCACTAGCCAGGCTGATAAACTCCCTCCGATCATATTGGATGATAATTTTCTATACAGGCCCCCTCCAAATAAAGCCAGGTTGCTGAAGGAAACATAGGCCATCCATAATGAAGGGGACACTGATACTCTCACTGTTCCTCCTAATAGACTCAGGTTACTCTGGCTGTGTGGGGGGGTTTCTCCCTCATTCATTTCCGGGGCTGATGGCTATGATAATTGGAGCCAACTGTGCATGAGGACGGGGACTTTAAGGGATATTCCCAAGTAGCTACTGAAACTCCTTTTGTTTCGTGGAAGTTCCGTCTTCTCTGGCCTGACGTGGGGGCCTATTTCCACTTGGTGTGGAGAAAAACTCTGCTTCCACTCATCTGTTTGTGCTGGCAGGCTTTAAGACCCAGAGACCTCTTTTCCTGCCCTCTGGGCTTTTATAGACCCCCACACTTCGAGGCTGCACCTCCCCTCTTCTGCCTTCCTCTCCCCTCCTCCTGTTTCTGCAGCACCTTGGGTGTGGCCTACATAACTGGCCCTTTCCATCCTCAGTGCCTCTGGCACCACGGGCTCCTCCTCCTACCCTTGTTGTCAAGGAGCTAAGAGCACCCCCTTGAACCTATACCTTACACTTCACATTTGCCCCACCAGTGTCCCAGGTAAAAATTGACAATGGGAAACAAGTTGATTGGCTTTTAAGTAGATACAGGTGGAATCTATTTGATAGTTAAACTGAGTTAAGTTTGGTTTCATTAAGACAGACACTTTTTAGAGTTATCATTAAATATAAAACTTTTCATTCTACTTAGCTTTACTAAAGGTCAAATAAGGTTGTATGATCTCTTGCAATTTGTCAGCAAAGGGATGACTTAAAAAGATAATTTTTCTGTCTCAAAGTTTTCCTGAATAATTTTTAAGATAGCTTTCAAAGTCTTTGGTAACCTGAAACGTTAGAGTTTTGTTTGGATGATATATTAGATTCAATTCATTGGGCATCTAGGCCTTTCCCAAATAGGATGGAGTGCTAAAGCAGTGATTACTAAATGTAGGTTTGTGTTTTTGGTGTCTTATTGTAGACAGGTTGAGAATATTTGGGTCTGTTGGTAAATATGCTATGTGCTTTATTAAAAAACTGTACTATGAAAAAATGTTTTTTTTAAATTATACAATGTATTTATAGATTTCAGAAATCTAGTGTGACAGTTACACAATTGATTACTAGGTTTCTGTCTCACTGGAGAGTGTTTTCTAGGAGTCAAAACTCGGGTAAACGTAATTAAGAGCGATGGAAATAAGGAGAGCAACTCTGTACATAGAAAAGCAGGAAAGAGTTAGTGGAGGAGCCAAGTTGATGGAACAGCATGGAAGCTTTTTGTGTGTCTTGCGTCCATGAAATAGACCAACACTAAACCATCCTGCACTCCTAGAAAACTGATCTGAGGATTAACACAACAATCTACACAACCTCAACCACAGAACTCAGCAGGTATGCAGCGCAGAGAGGTGAACTGGGGGAAAGAGAAGCCACGGAAAAAGCACCCGTCCCCCAAAAGTAGCTGGAGACAAAGTGGAAAAGTGGAAACAGCTGCACGGACTGAGCTAAAAAGGGAGAAAGGAGAAAGGAGAGGGTTTAAATTCCAGGGGCGCCTGGGTGGCTCAGTCGGTTAAGCTTCTGACTTCAGCTCAGGTCATGATCTCACGGTTCGTGAGTTCGAGCCCCACGTCGGGCTCTGTGCTGACAGCTAAGAGCCTGGAGCCTGCTTCCGATTCTGTGTCTCCCTCTCTGTCTCTGCCACTCCCATGCTCACACTCTGTCTCTCTCTCTCTCAAAAATATATAATAAGCATTAAAAAAAAATAAATAAAAAATAAATAAATAAATTCCATTAAGACTATAAGCAGGGGGAGTGCAGAGTCTGAAACTCCGCAGCTCCATACCCGGAGGTGCTCTGTTGAGAAGGGTGAATCCCCAGGAGCAGAGTGGAGCCTGGGGGTCTTCAGGCCACACGGGGAGAAGCACTTCCCCTGATGGGAAGACACCTGATAGAGGCTGTGTGGGTCCCCCAAGGGCAAGGCCCCCGTGGACCCAGGAGGACAACCACATTCGCTGGTGCTGGAACAAGGTCGTTAAGGGTGAAGCCTGGTGCCAGATGTGTGTTGTGATTTTCCATAATCCCTGAAATGCTGCCGCTGTACTATCTCACAAACTTGCTCTGGGGCGGGCTGGCACCCGGTGGCAGACTCTGGGTATCGGCAGCAGCAGGGCCCCGCAAACATTCCTGGGTGAGGCCGACACTCAGCCATTGCTCGGTGAGACCCTCCTGCAGAGGGGCAGAATGAGTCAAAGCCACAGTCCCTCTGAAATAAGGGGTCAGGAAACACAGCTGCATCTGACACAAAACTCAGGAGGGAGGTGCTGCCTGAGGCTAGGTCATGGACTGTATGAAAGTGGGGAGTGGACATGAAAGAGCGGACCTACGCCGGCCGACTCCATCTTGTTCTGTGTCCTCCACCTTGAGTGACTGTGTCCCCGACATGGCCCCTTTCCAGGAAAATCGCAGAAACCTCAGACCACGCCTCCTCCCCTTGAGTAACCTCCCGCTCACCCGTTCAAACTTCCCGATCAAAACACGCCCGGCGACCTGCGTAAAGGGACTCCGACCCTTCCTCAGCCAATCGGCTGAGGCCACAGCCAATACCTCACCAACTGCCCCTAGACCCCTATAAAACCTTTGTGTTTTTGAAACTCGCTCTCTCTCTCCAGTATCTCACTGCTGCATCAGTGCAGATAGGGGATTGAGCTCAAGCTAGCTTGAATAAAGGCTCTTTGCTTTTGCATGGGACTCGGCTCCCTGGTGGTCTTTGGGGATCACGAATTCTGGGCATAACATTTGGGGGCTCGCCACGGATCCCCAAGACCCCCAAGGGACCCCCGACCCGGAGAGCCTGACTGGCCACGGTTAGTGTCTGTTCGTTCCGTCTTTTCTGCATGAGCTCATTTCTGAAATTCTCTGCCCAGCGCGATCTAAGTGGACGCACTGGAGGACCACAGGCCGGGAGTTTCGGAAGACGTTCCGATCCTCCCTTCTGGAGGGACGTGGAATCCCCTCATCGGTTTTGGAGGGACGTGGAATCCCCTCAAAGGTCTGAGACGAGGCAGGTCACTCCCGCCAGTCGGCGCGAGGCCGTCGTCTAGCTTTCAGTTTTGCTTCCACGGAGTTGGAAGACTTTCTAGGGGCCCTCTATTTGTCTGTTTCTGTGTTTCTCTGTTTTGTCCTGTGGACTTACTGGACGGACATTATGGGACAGACTCAGACTACCCCTCTAACCATTATCACTTGGCAGGACCTTGTAGAAGACCCACCCTCTTGGCTTAAGCCCTTCCTAGCCCCATTCCCTCCGGAGCCAAAACCCATTCTTGCTTTGCAGGGGACAGGGAAGAAGGAAAACAAGAAAAGTCGTACCCAGCCTTTAACACCCCTCTACCCTGTCCTACAGGGGGGACTGAAGAAGAATTAATTTTTCCTCCCCTGTATAACCCCCCTAGGATGCCGGAAGAACACCATCCACCCCCTCCAGGGGAGGCAGACGCTGTTCCAAGAGTGGGAGGCAGAAACGCTCCAGTGGGAAGCCCGCCCTTTACCAGACAAAGGGCTCAGAGGGAGCAATCTGCCTCCACTGCCAACTCCACTATTCTGCCCCTGCGAGCCACCGGACCCCCAGACGTGGAGGGGAATCAGCCCCATCACTATTGGCCTTTCGCCACTAGTGACCTCTACAATTGGAAAGCTCAGAATCCTAAATTTTCTGAGAAACCGGCAGGGCTTATTGATTTATTAGACTCTGTTCTTTTTACTCATCAGCCCACGTGGGACGACTGCCAGCAGCTTTTGCAGGTCCTGTTCACGACTGAGGAAAGAGAAAGAATCCTCAATGAGGCCCGAAAACTAGTTCCGGGCGCAGACGGGAATCCCACCACCAACCAGGCTCAGATAGATGCCTCCTTCCCCTTAACTCGGCCCCAGTGGGATTTCAACACGGCAGAAGGTAAGGAGAGGCTCCGGGTCTATCGCCAGACTCTAATGGTGGGGGGGGGGTGGGGGGGGGTGGGTCTCCGAATGGCTGCTAGAAAGCCAACCAATTTGGCCAAGGTAGGAAATGTACAACAGGGAAAAGATGAATCTCCGGCTGCCTTTTTAGAACAGATCATGGAGGCATTCCGTACCTATACCCCCATGAATCCAGAGGCTCCGGAAAGCAAGGCAGCTGTTATCATGGCCTTTGTAAACCAATCGGCCATAGACATTAGGAAAAAATTACAGAAAATAGATAGACTAGGAGAAAAAAGTCTGCAGGACTTACTGGTGGTAGCCGAAAAGGTATATAATAACCAGGAGCTTCCTGAGGACAAGCAGGCTCGCGCCATGGCGGTTGCCAGCAGTAAGCAGACTCGAGACCTGGCCAGAATACTACTAGCTACCACTGCTGACTCCCCAAGGAACGAGACCGCCGTCTCCGGCAGCTGGCAGATGACACAAGAAAAGGTAAAGGAACCACCAAGGGGGGGAAGCAGAGGCTGCAGAAAGATCAGTGTGCATACTGCAAGGAGATAGGGCATTGGGCCCGAGATTGTTCAAAAAGGGCCGGTGGGAAGGGAAGCAAGACTGATCGAGTAAAAGCCCTAGAGCTAGATGAACTAAGTGATTAGGGGAGTCGGGGTTCGGACCCTCTCCCCGAACCCAGGGTAACTTTTAAAGTGGAGGGGACTCCTGTTGACTTCCTCGTCCACACCGGAGCACAACATTCGGTCCTCTGCACCCCACAAGGAAAACTAGCCAGCAAGAAGTCCTGGGTACAAGGGGCAACTGGTATGAGCCAGTATTCATGGACTACCCAAAGAACGGTAGATTTGGGGACGGGATGGGTATCCCACTCCTTTATGGTAATAGCAGAATGCCCCTACCCGCTGTAAGGACGGGACTTACTGACCAAGATTGGAGCTCAGATAACTTTCAGACAAGGGGGGGGGGGGGGGGGGCCTCAGGTCACCGATGGCAAGGGCCACCCCGTCCAGGTCCTGACCATGAAACTGGAGGATGAATACTACTGCCTCCACCAGGAGGCACTCCCGAGAGGATAATATAGACAGATGGCTACAAGAATTCCCCTAGATTTGGGCAGAGAGGGGAGGGATAGGACTAGCCACTCACAGGCCCCCTGTCCTGGTAGAGCTCAAGCCAGGAGAGAGTCCGGTAAGGATCAAACAATACCCCATGTCTCAGGAGGCCCAGAAGGGGATCCAGCCACACATCCGGAGACTACGAAGCCTAGGGGTACTAGTTCCTTGCCAGTCTCCCTGGAACACCCCCCTACTGCCGGTCAAAAAGCCTCACACAAATGACTACCGACTGGTACAAGGCCTCCGGGAAGTAAGTAAGAGGGTCACGGACATACACGCAACTGTTCCCAACCCATATACTCTCTTGAGCTCCTTGGCGCCCTCCAAGGTCTGGTATACTGTACTAGATTTAAAGGACGCCTTCTTCAGTCTGCCGCTGGCACCCCAGAGCCAACCCTTGTTCGCCTTCGAGTGGCATGATCCAGAGGAGGGCTCCAGTGGGCAACTCACCTGGACATGGCTACCTCAGGGATTCAAAAATTTGCCCACCATCTTCGATGAGGCACTACACGAAGACCTGGGTGAGTACAGAAGGGAGCACCCTGGCCTCACCCTTCTACAGTACATAGATGACATCCTGCTTGCTGCTGACACGGCCAAAGACTGTGAGCGAGGGACCCAGGACCTGCTGGCTACCCTGGGGGCCTTAGGGTACCGGGCATCCGCAAAGAAGGCTCAGATATGCAGGGAGAGGGTAAGTTACCTGGGATATATCCTGGAGGGCGGACAGCGGCGGTTATCAGATGCCAGAAAAGAAAGTGTCCTAAAGATCCCTACTCCCACCTCCCGAAGAGAAGTAAGGGAATTCCTAGGATCAGCCAGCTACTGCCGCCTCTGGGTTCCAGGTTTTGCTGAGATCGCCAGGCCCCTATATGAAGCTACCAAAGAGGGGAAAACATTTAAACGGGCTGAAAAAGAAGAAACTGCCTTTAATCAGTTAAAAAAGGCGCTCCTAAGTGCCCCAGCCCTGGGCCTACCAGACATTACGAAGCCCTTTCACCTCTTTGTAGACGAACATAAGGGAATAACAAAAGGGGTTCTAACTCAAGCCTTAGGCCCCTGGAACTACCCAGTGGCTTACCTGTCCAAGAAACTAGACCCAGTGGCTGCCGGCTGGCCGCCATGCATAAGAATTATTGCGGTGACAGCACTCCTAGTCAAGGACACAGACAAACTGACCCTAGGACAGGAGATCTGGATCACAACCCCACACGCCATTGAAGGGGTCCTGAGACAGCCTCCCGATAGAGGGATGAGCTACACACGTATGACTCATTACCAGAGCCTCCTACTCAACCCTCCACGAGTGCGGTTCCACCCCAGTGCAGCCCTCAATCCTGCAACACTGCTGCCCGACCCTGACCTAGGTGCTCCACTACATGACTTCGGGAATCCTGGAACAAGTACACGGATTCCGGACGGACCTGACCGACTGGCCCCTCTCCGATGCTGAGGCTACTTGGTTCACTGATGGCAGCAGCTTTGTGCGAGATGGACACAGGTATGCGGGTGCAGCGGTGGTCACCGAAACGGACACCGTATGGGCGGAGGCTCTACCCTCTGGAACGTCAGCCCAGCGAGCAGAGCTCATAGCCCTCACCAAGGCGCTGATGCTGGGAGCTGGAAAACGGCTTAACATCTACACAGACAGCCGTTATGCGTTTGCCACAGCTCATATTCATGAGGCAATTTATCAGGAGAGGGGTTACTGATGGCAGAAGGACGGACTATAAAAATTAAGCAGGAGATACTTAACCTGCTTACGGCCTTATGGCTTCCTGCCAAGCTAGCCATTATCCACTGCCAAGGGCACCAGAAAGCTGATAACCCAGTAGCTAGAGGTAATCGAAAGGCTGACCAGGCAGCCAAGGCAGTAGCCCTTACTTCAGTCCCCACCATGACCATATAACTACTGGACCCAGGAGACCCAGTTTTACCAGACCAGCCCAAATACTCCCAGGAGCAGTTACAGTAGATCAAGAAACTCCCCATGGCCTAGGAGATAAAGGGATGGTGGTATACACCTAACAAGGAGCTCGTGCTGCCAGACCGGCTCGGAGTCTCAATGTTAGAGCAAATGCCATCGGTCTACTCACATGGGGGCCCGAAAATTAAAAGACTTAATCCGACATGCCGGAATCAAGATTCACCAACAGGACACCAAAATAGAGCAAGTTGTATCTGCCTGCAAGACCTGCCAACTCACCAACACGAGAGCCACATCAAATAAAAAAGGAACCAGGCTCAGAGGCACCAGACCGGGAGCCCAATGGGAAGTCGACTTCACTGAAGTCAAACTAGGAAAGGACGGTTATAAATATCTTAGTATTTACAGACACCTTCTCTGGCTGGGTGGAGGCATACCCAACCAAGCATGAAATGGCTCAGACGGTGGCTAAGAAGCTACTAGAAGACATCTTACCCAGGTATGGTTTTCCTGCCATGATAGGATCAGACAATGGACCAGCTTTTATCTCGCAGGTAACGCAGGCAGTAGCCAAGGCGGTGGGGGCAAACTGGAAATTACATTGTGCTTATAGGCCCCAGAGCTCAGGACAGGTAGAAAGAATGAATAGAACCCTAAAAGAGACCCTTACCAAATTAACCATGGAGACTGGCGGGGACTGGGTGACTCTCCTACCATATGCCCTTTACTGGGTTAGGAACACTCCTTACACCTTGGGTTTTACTCCCTACGAGATCATGTTTGGCAGGCCACCCCCTGTTATTCCCAACCTTCGAGCTGAACTTCTTGCTGAGTTTAAAGATCAAGAAATTTTTCTTTCCTTGAGAGGGCTCCAGAGGGTGCACGAGGACATTTGGCCGCACCTCCGTACCATCTACGAGGCTGGCCCGACCCCGACACCTCATCAGTACAGGCCGGGAAACTGGGTCTATGTCAAGAGACACCACCGAGAGACCCTCGAGCCACGCTGGAAGGGACCCTACATCGTGGTGCTGACAACCCCTACCGCTCTCAAAGTAGACAGCATCGTGACCTGGGTCCATCACACCCACGTTTGGACAGCGGACCCCTCCTCGATCTGGAAGGACTTCGTCATGTGATGGGCTGTCAATCGGGACCAACACAACCCACTCAAGCTCAAGCTACGGTGCATTTGACCCACCTAATATCGGTAACTCTGTTAGCTCTGCTTGTCACTGCTCATGCTGCCGGGAGTCCCCACGCCCCCCAAAACATCACCTGACAGATCATAGACACCAGCTTGGGGACAATACTTAATCAGACCTCCCAGAGCCACCCCAGGGACACTTGGTTCCCAGAACTCTGCGTTGACCTCCAAAATCTGTTCCCCTTGTCACCATACACCCCCGGATTCTATGCGCAGAACCTTTACAAAATAGAAATGCAGCCAGTCCCATGATTGGGTCCGCAAGCTACATGACAAGGGGGGAATGAAACAGCGGACCTACACCAGCCAACTCCATCTTATTTTGTGTCCTCTACCTTGAGTGACTATGTCCCCAACATGGCCCCTTTCCGGGAAAATCACAGAAACCTCAGACCACACCTCCTCCCCTTGAGTAACCTCCCACTCACCCGTTCAAACTTCCCGATCAAAACATGCCTGGCGACCTGCGTAACGGGACTCCAACCCTTCCCCAGCCAATCGGCTGAGGCCACGACCCTTCCCCAGCCAATCGGCTGAGGCCACAGCCATTACCTCACCAACTGCCCCTAGACCCCTATAAAACCTTTGTGCTTTTGAAACTCGCTCTCGGGGCACCTGGGTGGCTCAGTCGGTTGAGCGTTCGACTTCAGCTCAGATCGCGATCTCGCGGTCCGTGAGTTCGAGCCCCGCGTCGGGCTCTGGGCTGATGGCTCAGAGACTGGAGCCTGCTTCCGATTCTGTGTCTCCCTCTCTCTCTGCCCCTCCCCCATTCATGCTCTGTCTCTCTCTGTCTCAAAAATAAATAAATGTTAAAAAAAATTAAAAAAAAAAAAAAGGAATTAGAGAAATCTGTGACTCATTAAAAAGGAACAACATCAGAATCATAGGGGTCCTAGAAGAGGAAGAGAGAGAAATAGGGGTAGAAGGATTATGTGAGCAAATCATAGCAGAAAACTTTCCTAATCTGGGGAAAGACACAGACATCAAAATCTAGGAAGCACAGAGAACTCCCATTAGAGTCAACAAAAACTGACCATCACAAGGCATATCATAGTCAAATTCACAAAATACTCAGTCAAGGAAAGAATCATGAAAGCAGCAAGGGAAAAAAGTCCTTAACCTACAAGGGAAGAGAGATCAGGTTTGCAGCAGACCTATCCACAGAAACTTGGCAGGCCAGAAAGGAGTGGCAAGATATAGTCCATGTGCTGAATCAGAAAAATATGCAGCCAAGAATTCTTTATGCAGCAAGGCTGTCATTCAAAATAGAAGGAGAGATAAAAAGTTCCCAGACAAACAAAAATTAATGGAGTTTGTGACCACTAAACCAGCCCTGCAAGAAATTTTAAGGGGGACTCTGAGGGGAAAAAAGATGAAATACATACATACATACATACATACATACCAAAAGCAACAAACACTAGAAAGGACCAGAGAACACCACCAGAACTCCAATTCTACAAGCAACATAATGGTAATACATTCACATCTTTCAGTACTCATGCTAAACGTCAATGGACTAAATGCTCCAACCAAAAGACACAGAGTAACATAATGGATAAGAAAACAAGATCCATCCATATGCTGTTTACAAGATACCTTCAGATTGAAAGTAAGGGGATGGAGAACCATCTATCATGCTAATGGTCAACAAAAGAAAGCTGGAGTAGCCATATTTTTATCAGACAATCTAGACTTTAAAATAAAGACTGTATCAAGCGATGAAGAAGGGCATTATATCATAATCACAGAGTCTATCCACCAAGAAGGCCTAACAATTGTAAACATTTATGCACCAAATGTGACAGCACCCAAATACATAAATCGATTAATCAGAAACATAAAGAAACTCATTGATAGTAATACCATAATAGTAAGGGACTTCAACATCCCACTCACAGCAATGGAGAGACCATCTAATCAGACAATCAACAAGGGGGCACCTGGGTGGCTCAGTTGGTTGAGCATCTGATTTCGGCTCAGGTCACGATCTCACAGTTCGTGAGTTCGAGCCCCATGTCAGGCTTTGTGCTGACAGCTCAGGGCCTGGAGCCTGCTTTAGATCCTGTGTCTCCCTCTCTCTCTTCTCTTCCCCTGCTCACACTCTGTCTCTCTCTCAAAAATAAGTAAATATTTAAAAAAAAATTTTTTTAAGAAAATCAACAAGGAAACAATGGCTTTGAATGACACGCTGGACCAGATGGACTCAACAGATATATTCAGAACATTTCATCCGAAAGTAGCAGAATATACATTCTTCTCCAGTGTACACAGAATGTTCTCCAGAATAGACCACATACTGGGACACAAATCATCCCTCAACAAGTACAAAAAGACTGAGATCGTACAGTGCATATTTTTAGACCACAACGCTATGAAACTCGAAATAAATCACAAGAAAAATTTTGGAAAGGTAACAAATATTTGGAGACTAAAGAACATCTTACTAAAGAATGAATGGGCTAACCAAGAAGTTAAGAAGTTCATGGAAGCCAATGAAAATGATAACATCACAACCCAAAACCTCTAGGACGCAAGAAAGGTGGTCATAAGAGGAAAATATATAGCAATTCAGGCCTTCCTAAAGAAGGAAGAAGATCTCAGATATACAACCTAACCTTACGCCTTAAAGAGCTGGAAAAAGAATAGCAAATAAAACCCAAAACCTGCAGAATACAGGAAATAATAAAGATTAGAGAAGAAATTATTGCTATCAAAACCAAACCAAACCAAACCAAACCAAAACAAAACAGTAGAACAGATCGATGAAACCAGAAGCTGGTTCTTTGAAAGAATTCACAAAATTGATAAACCACTAGCCAGTTGGATGAAAAAAAAAAAAAAAGGAAAGGAACTAAATAAAAAAAATCAATAATGAAGAAGGAGAGATCACAACCAACACAGCAGAAATAAAAACAATAATAAGACAGTATTATGAGCAATTAAATGCCAATAAAATGGGCAATCTGGAAGGAATGGACAATTTTCTAGAAACATATACACTACCAAAACTGAAACAGGAAGAAACAGAAAATTTTAACAGACCCATAACCAGTAAAGAAATCGAATTAGTAATCAAAAATCTTCCAAAAAACAAGAGTCCAGGGCTGGATGCCTTTCCAAGGGAATTCCACCAAACATTTAAGGAAGACTTAACACCTATTCTCTTGAAGCTGTTCCAAAAAATAGAAATGGAAAGAAAACTTCCAAACTCTTTCTATGAAGCCAGAATTACCTTGATTCCAAAACCAGACAGAGACCCCACTAAAAAGGAGAACTAGAGACCAATTTCCCTGATGAACATGCATGCAAATATCCTCAACAAGATATTAGCCAACCAGATCCAACAATACATTAAAAAAATTATTCACCACGACCAAGTGGGATTTTTACCTGGGATGCAGGGCTGGTTCCATATCCACAAAACAGTCAATGTGATTCATCACATCCATAAAAGAAAGGACAAGAACCATATGATCCTCTCAATAGATGCAGAGAAAGCATTTGACAGAATACAGCATCCTTTCTTGATAAAAACCCTGAAGAATGTAAGGATAGAAGGATCATACCTTGAGATCATAAAAGCCATAAACAAAAGACCCAATGCTAATATCATCCTCAATGGGGAAAGATTGAGAGTTTTCCCCCTAAGATCAGAAATACAACAGGGATGTCCACTGTCACCACTCTTATTTAACCTAGTATTGGAAGTATTAGCCTCTGCAATCAGACAATACAAAGAAATAAAAGGCACCCAAATCAGCCAGGAGGACGTCAAACTTTCACTCTTGGCAAATGACATGATACTCTATATGGAAAACCCAAAAGATTCCACCAAAACACTGCTAGAACAGATTCATGAATTCAGCAAAGTTGCAGGATATAAAATCAATGCACAGAAATCAGTTGCATTCCTATATATCAACAATGAAGCAACAGAAAGAGAAATCAAGGAATCGATCCCATTTAC
Source organism: Panthera onca (assembly GCF_046562875.1). NCBI lineage: Eukaryota > Metazoa > Chordata > Mammalia > Carnivora > Felidae > Panthera > Panthera onca. The sequence continues at coordinate 29,122,345 of NC_138352.1, read as the reverse complement.
AATTGCACCAAAGTCCATAAAACACCTAGGAATAAATCTAACCAAAAAGGTGGAAAATCTATACAATGAAAACTATAGAAAGCTTATGCAAGAAACTGAAGAAGACACAAAAAAGTGGAAAAAGATTCTATGCTCCTGGATAGGAAGAACAAATATTGTTAAAATGTTGATACTACCCAAAGCAATCTACATATTCAATGCAATCCCTATCAAAATGACACCAGCATCCTTCGCAGAGCTAGAACAAATGACCCTACAATTTGTATGGAACCAGAAAAGACCCCAAATAGCCAAAGCTATCTTGAAAGAGAAAACCAAAGCAGGAGGCATCACAATCCCAACTTCAAGCTGTAATACAAAGTTGTAATCATCAAGACAGTATGGTACTGGCACAAAAACACTCAAATCAATGGAACAGAATAGAGAACCCAGAAATGGACCCACAAACGTATGGCCAACTAATCTTTGACAAAGCAGGAAGGAATATCCAATGGAATAAAAAGTCTCTTCAGCAAGTGGTGCTGGGAAAATTGGACACCAACATGCAGGAGAATGAACCTAGACCACTTTCTTATACCATACACAAAAATAAACTCAAAATGGAAGAAAGACCTAAATGTAAGTCAGGAAGCCATCCAAATGCTACAGGAGAAAGCAGGCAAAAACCTTTTTGATCTTGGCTGCAGCAACTTCTTACTCAACGCATCTCTGGAGGCAAGAGAAACAAAAGCAAAACTGAACTATTGGGACCTCATCAAAATAAAACTTCTGCACAGCTAAGGAAACAATCAGCAAAACTAAAAGGCAACTGACAGAATGGGAGAAGATATTTGCAAATGACATATCAGACACAGGGTAGTAACCAAAATCTATAAAGAACTTATCAAACTCAACACCCAAAAAACAAATAATCCAGGGAAGAAATGGGCAAAAGACATGAATAGACAATTCTTCAAAGAAGACATCCTGATGGCCCACCGACAGACACATGAAAAAATGTTCCACATCACTCTTCATCAGGGAAATACAAATCAAAACCACAATGAGATACCACCTCACACCTGTCAGAATGGCTAACATTAACCACTCAGGCAACAACAGACGTTGGCAAGGATGCAGAGAAAGAGGATCTCTTTTGCATTGCTGGTGGGAATGCAAGCTGGTGTGGCCACTCTGGAAAACAGTATGGAGGTTCCTCCAAAAATTAAAAATAGGAATACCCCAAGACCCAGCAATTGCACTACTAGGTATTTATCCAAGGGATACAGGTATGCTGTTTTGAAGGGCCACATGCATCCCAATGTTTATAGCAGTGCTATCAACAATAGCCAAAGTACGGAAAGAGCCCAAATGTCCATCGATGGATGAATGGATAAAGAAGATGTTGTGTATATACATATGATTATTACTTGGCAATGCAAAAGAATGAAACCTTACCATTTGCAACTACGTGGATGGAACTAGAGAGTAATATGCTAAGCAAAGTTAGGCAGAAAAAGACAAATATCAGTGACTTCACTCATATGAGGACTTAAAGACACAGAACAGATGAACACAAGGGAAGGGAAGCAAAAATAATATAAAAACAGGGAGGGGGACAAAACAGAAGAGACTCTTAAATATGGAGAACAAACAGAGGGTTGCTGGAGGGGTTGTGGGAGGGGGGATGGACTAAATGGGTAAGGGGCATTAAGGAATCTACTCCTGAAATCATTGCTGCACTATATGCTAATTTGGATATAAATTAAAAAAATAAAATTTAAAGAAAAAAAAGGGAGTTAGTAGTTTGAAAAAAAAAGAAAAGCAGGAGATATGTAACAAAGATCTAAGAAATGGGAATACATTTTAGTTGAGGGTAAAAGAAAGTAATTTTGTCCTAAAGGAGACTGGTTCTTTGGAGAAAAGTGGCTTAGGTCAAAATCTGAATGCAAAAGAAAGTTGTAGAAGGTCTGTAAAGAGAAAGCCTTAGAAAGAATTTTGTGTGGTCAGACTAAGATTTAAAATATGAATTTTAGTGGCACCTGGGTGGCTCAGTCGGTTGAGCATCTGACTTCGGCTCAGGTCAAGATCTCACAGTTTTGTGAGTTCTAGCCCTGCATCAAGCTCTGTGCTGACAGCCCGGAGCCTGGATCCTGCTTCACATTCTGTGTCTCCCTGTCTCTCAGCTCCTCCCCTGCTCATGCTCTGTCTCTCTCTGTCTCTCAATAATAAATAAATGTTTAAAAATTTTAATAAAATTAAATAAAAAATTAAAAAATGAATTTTAAAAGCACACTGTCACAAAATTAAAATTCTGCTTTTCTCTCTATTAAAAAGACAACGTTTTCTTGGAATGTTGGTTTACTCTTGATATGAAAATGTAAACCAAGTTTGTTCGTTTGTTTGTTTTCTTCTATTTTGTCTGCCCAGAAAACCCAAGTTTCTGTGTTTTGTCTTTATCTGGTCTTTGGTAACTTAAAAAAAGTTAAAACTTCTCAGTATTGTCAGAGCTAAGTTTTGGTAACAACTATATAACCCTACATATTTGCCTTAAAAATCTCTTATTGCCACCTTGGTTAAATAAATAATTAAGTTTTATAATGATCCATAACTCTATTTAGGCATGTACTTTAAAACTTCCTGAGGTGGCAATAAACTTCCCTAATATTTGGATTGTAAATGAAGTCTTTTTGACAAATTAGGCTTATTTGGTTACTTCCAAAGCACTGTCAACAAATAATGATAAACCTTAGTTTGTGTTGCACTTGGGCAAATGTTGTAACTGTTCAAATACACACACACACACACACATATATTTATACATACATATATATGTATAAAATTCCTGATGTTTTAATTTGTTTTGGATAGAAGGTCCTCACTTGATATCCTGATCATTGGAATGTTATGTCATAAATAACTAAATTTCTTTGTCAACTGCATTATAGTCTTTTGTCTTTTATAAAATGAATTTCATCTTCAAGAAGATTCATAAAAAAGTACTTTTTAAGACAAATACATGTTTTTGATATCTTTAAAATTGTAAAACTTGGGGGCGCTTGGGTGGCTCAGCTGGTTAAGTGTCTGACTTCGGCTCAGGTCATGATTTCACAGTTTGTGAGTTCAAGCCCCACATCAGACTCTGCTGTCAGCACAGAGGCAGCTTCAGATCCTCTGTCCCCTTCTCTCTCTGCACCTCCCCTGCTCATGCTCTCTGTCTCTCTCAAAAATAAATACGTAAACTTTACAAAATAAAATAAAAGCGTAAAACTGAAATGGGCAAGAACTTCCTGAACTAATGGGAAAAGCTGCATTCAAACTGATCAAGAATTAGTAATATGAAACTAAATGAACTGAAGAAAATTAATATAGTTTTAATGATCTTGTTTTGAAACATTGCTGGTTCTCTAATATTTGCTCTTCCAGATTAAGGAAATTTTCTCTTAGGCTATCTATAATATACAAAAGCGTAATAAAATATTCCTTTGTGAACAATTAGAAGCATTTAACTTTTCTCTCTGCCTGAACGGTCTGAAATTCAGAAACCCTCAGTGAATATTCTTTCTTTCATAGCAATTATAATAATTTGTGTAAGTTCAATAACAATTTGTTCTGCTTGCAATAGGACGCCATTGGAAAGATTGGTTACTTTGCCAAGGCTTTGACTGGAAATGTCATATTTGAGACACATGAATAGACTCAGATATGACCATACAACTTTAAGGAACTGAGGTTGACTTTCTGAAATATGAAGCCATAAAGCCCCTTGGAAATGTTGACCTGATACCTTGCTTATCCAGCGGCCTTACCAAGGTGAATAAAGAATGTCACTTCCTGGCAGGTGCAGGAACCTCGGATATTTTGAGGAATTCACCCAAATCTACAAGTATTGTAGGCATGTCTGAGGACAAGTACTTGGCTTGGCTTCTGGCCTTGAGAGGCTACTAAAATTTCAACAGATTCCTTACAAAAAGTTCCAGAAAAGCAAATTTTAAAAGATTTATATGATCAGTCGCGATTCTTGCTGAACTTACGTACATAATTAGGCCAAGTTTGTTAAAATTGGACCTGTTTTATAAACACATTAGTCTTGCTTTGGCTATCTCTGGAAATAAGGGTGATCATGAAAAATTAGGTTTCGATAACATATCTTTGCAGATGTTAAATTCTAGTTCTGATTGTCTTTAAATGTTTTTTATCAAAGCTAACACCTTGAGGTAAACCTAAGAGAAACTGCCACAAAAACTCACGTATAGACAATCTCTGTGCCTGTTGCTCTATAGACCATTCAAAAAGATCATCAGAGGTATTTGAATTACAAACCAGAAATACCCATCTTGCTTCCTGCTGCTGCCTGTTCCCACTCCATCTGAGGACACTTAAAACCTGACATCTAAAAAATCTTCTCACCTGCAGCACACGAGACTAAGATACTGGGTTTATAATTTGCTCTAACCATTAACCTATATTTTTCTTTTGTTTCCATAGAAGTGCCTCTTAGTAATTACCTCATTGTTTACTAAACAAATCATTTTGATAGTTAACACCACCTGCTACACAATTAAGGCCTTAAATGACACTCAAAACTGCATTATATTATTAAACACTGAAATAAATGCATGAAGCAGTTCTACAAAATAAAATGGCATTAGATGTTTTAACAGCTGCACATGGTGAAACTTGTGTTCTCATAAAAACAGAACACTGTGTATACATTTCAGATTACCACAAAAATTCTTCTGGGTTTCTGACATAAATACTCAAAGTTGGTGTTTTAAACAATCCCTCTCTTTCCTTTAATAATTGGTTAAATTCCTGGACTAAAGGAAGATGTTTGTCAGCTATCAAAAGACTCTTTTTTTCCTAATGTTTATTTATTTTTGACAGAGGGAGACAGAGCATGAGTGGGGGAGGGACAGAGAGAGAGAGAGAGAGAGAGACAGAATCCGAAGCAGGCTCCAGGCTCTGAGCTGTCAGCACAGAGCCCGATGCGGGGCTCAAACTCACAGACCGTGAGATCATGATCTGAGCCGAAGTCAGACGCTCAACCAACTGAGCCACCCAGGGGCCCCTCAAAAGACTCTTATTTGGGCTTCTTTTTTCTTTTTGTTATTCCAATCATGTTTTGATGTTTTTTCCCATGTCTCTCCACCTGGTGCTGAGACTCCCTCACTGCCTTAACTTCAAGCTGACAGATGATCCTTTCTACTCAAGGAGATACCCATAGGTTATCAACTCTAGATACAGCTGCCTTAACCTTTCCTAATCCTATTAAATTCTCAACTGACCAACCTTGACCCACGAGTAAGGATGAGGACATCTCTACCCTCCTGTTCAACAGGAAGGAGTTACAGAACTTGAGACCTTCCACCTTCAACAACCTTAAAGATTTAAGGGTCAAAGTTGTTGGCGAGGAGGGAAATGATGAGAGAAACAAAGGCAAGAGAAATAGAGCTTAAATTAAATCTTACAGCCTGCAGCCCACTGACAGATACCTGAAACATGCAGAGCGTGACCTTCCTCAAGGACCTCATGGCTGCATTCATGCCTTCATGTTCATGTTTTATTAAAGACTAAGATAAAAATCGTCTTATCTTAACAGCAGCTAGCCCCTCAAGGTCCTGAAAGCCTCACTTCCAAATTCTTTAGAGACTTACACTATCCTAACCCCCACTAATTAAAAGTATACAATCAGGGGCACCTGGGTGGCTCAGTGGGTTACAGTGTCCCTCTCCTGATCTTAGCTCAGGTCACGATCTCACCATTTGGGTTTGTGAGATGGAGTCCCACGTCAGAGCTCTGTGCTGGCAATATGGAATCTGCTTGGGATTCTCTCTCCCTCTCTCTCTGCCCTCCCCCTGCTCGCTCTCGCTCTCTCTCAAAATAAATAAACTTTAACCAAAAAAAAAGTATATAATCAATCACTCCTCACAATTCCAGTGCAACTCTCTCTGCCCACAGGTCCTGTCCCTATGCTATAATAAAATGACCTTTTTGTACCCAAAATATCTGAAGAATTCTTTCTTAGCCATTCACTTTCAAACCCAAAATTTGCAAAATTTCGTAATTTAATCATCTTCCACCTTCTTCTTTCTCAAGATTGCGTCAACTTTTCAGGGTCTTTTGTGGCTCCATACAAATTTTAGAATTATTCTATTTCCGTGAAAAATGCCACTGGAATTTTGATAGGGATTGCCCAGAATCTGTGCATTGCTTTGGGTAGTGTGTTTAACAACATTATTTCTTCCAATCCATGAGCAAAGAATATCTTTCCATTTATTTGTGTCTTCTTCAATTTCCTTCATTAATGTCTTATACTTTGCAGTGTATACGTTTTCACCTCCTTGGTTAAATTTATTCCTGGGTATTTTGTCCTTTTGGATGCCATTGCAAATGGAATTGTTTCCCTTTTAGTTGTATATGGTAGAAAATCAGTATGACTGTCTTCATGAACAGGTCCTGCTATAAAAGATGAGCTTCATTTCCATTCTGTTTATGATATGTTCCATTAAAACTGGAATACTTTTGGGGGCACCTGGGTGGCTTATTCGGTTAAGTGTCTGACTTCAGCTCAGGTCCATGAGATCTGGCGGTCCGTGAGTTCGAGCTCCGCATCCGGCTCTGTGCTGACAGCTCAGAGCATGGAGCCTGCTTCAGATTCTGTGTCTCCCTTTCTCTCTGCCCCTCCCCCACTCGTGTTCTCTCTCTCTCTCTCTCTCTCTCTCTCAAAAATGAATAAGTGTTAAAAAAAAAAAAACTGGTATAGTTCCCCATAGTTATCTCCTGAATAAAAGCAGTAATAGAATAAATAGATCCCTTTTGGGGCCAAGTTTCCAGTGAAACAAGAAGCTTATATAGCCTTAGGATTAAAGAAGACTGGAAAACAATTATTCCATGAAGCTAATGTGAAATCATCATCAAATGAAATGCTCCTTTGATCTGTACAATTAGTAAAATAATGGAAGTTTTTCTCTTTTTCACTGGAGAGTCAATTCATGACTTGTCTGCATAATCACTATGAAAGACGCTATAAATATCCAGTGCTTTTTATTAGCTTCACACAGCTCATACACGTGTTTAAGCACACCAGACTCAAAAGTTTCAACAAGCCCATTATATGAAGTGCAAGTTGTATGTACAATAAAAGGAAAGAAAATTATCTGTAGGCTCCTTGTCCAATGTGGGGCTTGAACTCATGTGTCACATGAGCGTCATATGCTCTACCGACTGAGCCAGCCAGGTACTTAGAAAATCCTTTGTGACAATAAAATAATAGTTTGGGATTGGTGGCTTTTCAATTAGAAAGTAGCAGTGAATCCTTCTGCTACTTTACACTTTTTAAAGAAAGCCTTTCGTCTACTAAGATTTTACAAGGTAATAAGTTGTCTGGGGCGGTATAAATTAGCTCCTGCTAAAATTTACTGGTTTAAAACAACTATTTAGGTCATGCTTCTGTAGGACGGACAGTTTTAGTCTGGGCTCAGCTGGGTGGCGCTTCTCCTTTCAGCTGGGTTCTTTCACGTGTCTAAGGTCAGCTGCAGCTTGAGACATACTGGAGGCACCTGAGCCACGTGTCTCAGTATCCAGGAGGCTAGCTCAGTCTTCAAATGGGGTTCTAAGAGAGAACAAAAACTTGAGGTCTATGCTTGAAACTGGCACAAGTCACCTCTGTCGCATTCTATTTGTTAAAGGAAGTCACAAGGCCAGCCCTGATTCAGGTGGTGGGGAGACAGACTTCATGACTTAACGGGAAAGTCTTCAAAGTAATACTGTAAAGGGATTTAGACACAGAGGGAAAAATAACATACCATCTTCCTCTCCTCGACCATAATTATTCAAATAAGTCCCACATACAAAATATACTCCCTTCCTCTCAAGACCCCAGAGAGGTTTACCCAATCTCATCATGTTTCAAGTCTAGGATCTCGTCACCTACACTGGGTCTGGCTGCCACTCTCGATCGGAGGACTAAGTGATTGAAAACGCAAGTTATTTTCCAGTATGTACACTTGACATATAATAGTGAGACTGAGACAAAGTAAGCACATAGATCCTCCTGGTTTTTTTGTTTAAAATTTTTTTAACGTTTATTTATTTTTGAGAGTGCGGGGGGGGGGGGGTGCATGCATGCGCATGAGCAGGGGCAGAGCAGAGAGAGAGGGAGACACAGAATCTGAAGCAGGCTCCAGCCTCCAAGCTGTCAACACAGAGTCTGACGTAGGGCTTGAACTCATGAACTGTGAGATCATGACCTGAGCTGAGGTTGAACGCTTAACTGACTGAGCCACCCAGGCGCCCCTAGACTCTCCTGTTTTGAAGGGGGATGAATAGGTAGCATGTGCAAGTCACTGATCCATAACAGTTATGAAATTTCACTAGACAACTGTTGCCAAATCTCCCTACTCTATAGGCAGAAACTCTTTCTTTCTTCCTTTCTTTTTCTTCTTTTCTTCTTTTCTTTCTTTTTCTTTCTTTCTTCCTTTTCACAAAAAGTTCTATCCAAAAAAATATGACAAATTTCTTAGTATAATGTTAAATTGCAGAATAAGAAACGTATAAAACTAGAATTTAAACAATAGATCCTTTCACTGTGATCTTTGGTATACTTTTATTTTATATATTTATTTTATATAATTATGTGTATATTTATTTTATTTTTATTAGTATATATATTATCCTATTTATACGATTATTTTATAATTTTATTGTATCAATTTTATATAATTTTTAATATAATTATGTAACTTTTATTTTCATATCATTGCATTTTTTATTATTTTATATAGTTGTTTTATTTTGATTTTACATCATTTTTATTTTCTACTTTGGAGAATTATCGATGGCCATTAGTTAGCTTGTGACAAATCATTGCTGATTTCTTCCATGTTATTCATGTACCTTTTTAGCCCTCACTGCAACCTTCACTCTCCACCTGTGTTCACCTTCCTGCTTCCCCTCCCTTCATCCTAGCCAGCCATACATTGTCATGAGAGAGCATATTCAACTCTTAATTTTGATTTAGGTAAAATCATGAAACTGGGTCACTTTTTTCCTCTCTTCACCTCAAATAACCCCTACTGATACCTTGCTTTGCAACAAAACTTTCTTGTCCATGCAGACCAATTAATGGACACTGGTTACACATGCTCACCACAAAATGTAAGTAAAATTTATAATATATTCATCAGAAAACGTAAAGTGTGCAACAATCTTTAAAAAATAGTGATACTTAGGGCACCAGTGCGGCTCAGTCAGTTAGGTGTTAGACTTTGGTTCAGGTCATGATCTCATGGTTCATGGGCTTGTAGCCCCATGTCAGGCTCACTCCTGTCAGTGCGGAGCCCACTTTGGATCCTCTGCCCCCCTCTCTCTTTGCCCCTCCCCCACTGGTTCTCTCTCTCTCTCTCTCTCTCTCAAAATAAATAAATAAACTTAAAAATTGATTTTAAATGCCATAAAAATAAAAAGTCATACTTCACTGACTCATTTATATGTAAGGAAATGATCAGATTCGAAGCACTTGTCTCCTCTCTCGTTCTCTATTTCTCTAAATTACAAACTTCAAATTCACACTACAGATGATCAGAAATAACATCAAGTGTTCTGTGGGCCGTGTCAGATTGTGCAGGATATTCTAGTGAAATTGGGCCCACGAGTTACAGAGATTTATCATCGAGGGCAATTTGTTTTTCAGATGCTAACTCTGAGTATGTTATCATCAAAGGCATTATATTTCAAATTTGAAGATGCCAGTATTTGGATGTGGTTTCTAAATATGTCGGGGCGCTTGAGTGTGCCGACAGCACAGAATTATTTGTTTCCTAAACATGAGAAAAGATCATCACGTTGTGAGCGGTCAGATTTTTGGTGGTCAGGTTGGTTTTCACTACGGTTTAGTTTCATTAAGAAATATTGGTATCTAAACCTCATTAATAAATATCATGATTGTTTAGTCGGGAGATGCTGTTGTTTGTCTTGTTTTGAGAGAGAGAGAGAGAGAGACAGAGACAGAGAGAACCAGTGGGGGAGAGGCGCAGAGGGAGGAGAGAGAAAATCTTAAGCAGGCTCCATGTTCAGCACGGAGCCCAATGTGGGGCTTGATCCACAACACTGGGATCATGACTGGAGCAAAAATCAAGAGTTGGGACACTCAACCATCTGAGTCACCCCAGTACCCCTGTGTGAGATGCTGTTTAATATCCTATTCAAATATCTGAGACCTGCCATTCAAAAACATAACAATGCCTTTCTTGGTCTTATCAGGGCCATGAAATAATCATACCTCATTTCTCATTTCAAACACCTGTTTGGGGCACTTGGGTGGCTCAGTCAGTTAAGCGTCAGACTTCAGCTCATGGTCTCACGGTTTGTGAGTTCAAGCCCCATGTTGAGCTCTGTGTTGACAGCCCAGAGCCTGGAGCCTGCTTCAGATCCTGTGTCTCCCTCTCTCTCCCCCTCCCCCACTCACGCTCTGTCTCTGTGTCTCTCAAAATATATACACGTTAAAAAAAATTAAAAAAAAAAAAAAAACCAACCCAAAACACTCGTTTGAGCCTGCTTCACAGCCAGAGCTCCTTGTGAGGGAGTAGCAATCTTGTACCTGCTGCTGTGGTGGTTGAAAACGATAGACAAAATACAAAGTCGTATCAGTGAAAACTGAGTAACAATTTTGTAAAAATTATATGTACGCATATACAATTTTCTTAAAGACTAACAAAAAATTACCAAAATGTTAACAATGGCCATCTCTGCATAGGAAAAATTTTATTTTCTCCTTTACACATGTTACATGTTCCAGATAGTCTACACTAAACACATATAATTTTGCACTCCTTAAAAAGAAAGAAGAAATGAGTGCTCCAACATAAGAAATAAAAGCCACAATGGGGAAACATTCCGGGAAGCCTACCAGTCACAGGTGTGTGGATTTGGGCAAGGTGCCTGATTGTGCCTGGTCACATTTATGCTGGTTGATCATTATTTTATATATATATATATATATATATATATGTGTGTGTGTGTGTGTGTGTGTGTGTGTGTGTGTGTGTGTGTGTGTGTGTGTGTGTGTGTGTGTGTATATATATATATATATATATATATAAAGTTCTCAAGAGATCATTTCTTCATTAGAACCATTGTCTTTTGCTAGCATCAATTGGGAGCAAAAATTTAAGATACTTCACTGCCTTTCCCCAAAACAAGTCATGATCAAATTTCTTCCTGCATCACTAAAACTAAACTCTTCAGCATGCAGTGTAGATACTTGTATATAAAATTTGCAGTTGAGGGGCACCTGGGTGGCTCCGTCAGTTAAGCATCCAACTTTGGCCCAGATCACAACCTCAGGGTTTGTGGGTTCAAGCCCCACGTCGGGCTCTGTGCTGACAGCTCAGAGCCTGAAGCCTGCTTCAGATTCTGTGTCTCCCTCTCTCTCTGCTCCTCCCCTGATCGTGCTCTGTCTCTGTCTCTGTCTCTAACTGAAAAATAAATAAAAATAAAACTCTGCAGTTGAAACCAGGAGCACTTGTGAATTCCTTAGGGAAGACCATCAGGAGCCTGAGGATGACTGGTGATGCCCACACATGTGTGAAGTGCAGAACTGGAAACCAGTATCACTGGGCATCTACAAAAGACCCCGTGACGGTCATCTGTGTGCACAGGGAAAGGGAATTCGGAGTGCCAGGAACAAGCGGAAACCAACGCACAAAACACAAAAGGCAGTTGAACTTCTTGTGATTCCTAGACAAGAATTATCTTCATCTGGTTTTAAAGGTATTAACGTAGTTAGCAAATCAAATCTATCCTCTTAAGTGTTCACTGTCAGCTCAGAGCCTGTCACGGGGCTCAAACCCACATACTGTGAGATCATGACCTGCACTGAAGTTGGATGCTTAACCAACTGAGCCACCCAGGCACCCCTGCTTCTTTTTTTTTTTTTAAATGGTACCCCTGCTTCTTTTTTCCCTCTTGTATTGCCTTCCCTGCACTAGGTTCACATTCAATTCCCAGTTTTCCTATTCCTCTCTCCATCTGCTGTGAAGGCTCTGGCTTCTCCTGGGCTGTGATCTGCTCTATGAAATCCTGAACCTCTAGGACATCTCATTCCGCCCTGGTCCCCCTGACCCTATTGGGTAAGACTTATTTGGTCACAAACATCTTTGCCCACTATGCTCATCCTGACTATGCAACATTGCTGGCCAGGTCCCTGCTGATCACTGTACTCTAAAGCTGGGGCTGGCCACGTAACTCACTGCCCCAGACATTCTCAGTATCAGGAAGAAGTTATCTACTTCCTGTACTTAGAGTGAGGAGCAGCAGACGTTGTGATATGTAGGAGGTCCCAGTGAGGCTAGGGAACAGGCAGAGTCAGGGCTGAAAGGACAAGAGGTTGTCTTTGAGGCAAAGCTGACCAGGGAGGCATGGCCAGCCCTTTGTCCATGGACAGCTGACATCCTGCTGACTCAAGCAAGCTCATACCAATCAGGGTTCTGATGTCCAACCCAAGTCAAGGAAAAACTTCACATCTTCAGTTCCCTGTACCAATTAGGTACCTGCGAATCAGGGACAGCCAAGGGGAGTCAAGGAGCACCGAGCCAGGGAGAGGTCAACCCTCCAAGCCAACAGGGAGAGCACAGACAGCCATGGGGCTGGCCAATCACTACCTCTCACTGAGGGGACCTGGTAGGAAGCTGTGGCCTGAACTCATTTCTAAAATGCTCCTAGATGGGGAAAGGCAGAACTGACCATTTCTAGATTCTGTGTAGCAGTGGCCCTGAACTCCTATACCTGGCTCTCAGTGGCCTAAGGTAAAGACAAAAGGAAATGTCATTCATTACAATCACTCATTGTTGCATTTATTTGTTCACTCGTTCAGTATTTAGTGAGCTGTGACCATTCTTATCACTAAGGATACAAAAATGAAACAAGTGCAATCTGTCTCTACGAAACTCACTGTCTAGTGGTGACACAGGGAGTTAAGGCCACCACAGTGTACTAGAGCTACAGCTTGATCTGTCCAGGAACCAGAAGAAGCTCTGAGTTGTTTCTTGAAAGGCAGGGAGAAGTTTTCCAAGCGGATAGAGGGATAGGGGCGGATTTGGAGAGAAGGAGTTTGTGACAATAAATCAGAATCCCGTCACCCTCTCCTCCTCACACACATGCTTCAAACACACTAGTCTCCTTGACATTCTTTGAAATCTCCAGGCACTGCCCTGCTGCAGAGCATTTCCATGTTCACTTTGGTCTGCCTGAAATGTGCTTCTCCTCTTGCATTTAAGTGGCTCGTTCCTTTTTTGTCTTCATAGCTTCTACTTAAATGCCCCCTTTTAGAGCTTCTCCATCATCCACTGCAAATAGCAGCCCCCCATCTCTCTCTGCCCCCTTGTCCTGTTCTACCTTTTCTTGTAGCCTCAATAGCCTCAGAGATGGAATCTTAAGCCCATATGTAGCTTTGGGTGAAGGTGGATATGGAGGGGGTGGTATGGAATTTCTTCCCCCAGGCTTTGTTGGAAGGGAAGCTGCCTTTCATCAGAGATAACGCATAAATATCACCTCTAAGGAAATTTAAGATTAAAGGTGGAAGACAGAAAGCATGAAATCTTTAGAAGTGTACATAAGAGAATGTTATTATGTCAGGGGAATGAAAAATGTCTTTAAGAGTCACACAAAGTGTAAAACATAAAGAGAAACATTGATAAATATGATCATATTATAATTAAGAACTCATGCTCATCTAGAGACATCATGAAGAGAAGGAAAAGAAGAGCCATGAAGTGGGAGGTGATACCTGTAAGAACTTTCACAAATAAATATTAAAAGATGGCAAAAAGAAAAAAAATAGGCATCTCATGGAAGGGGAACTATGGATGGCCAATGAGGATTTTAAAAGATGCTGAATGTTGGGGCACCTGGGTGGCTCAGTCAGTTGAGCATCCAACTTCGGCTCAGGTCATGAACTCCCAGCTCGTGAGTTCAAGCCCCGTGTCAGGCTCTGTGCCAACAGCTCACAGCCTGGATCCTGCTTAGGATTCTGTGTCTCCCTCTCTCTCTGTCCCTCCCCTGTTCACACTCTGTCTGTCTGTCTCTCTAAAATAAAATGCTGGGGCGCCTGGGTGGCTCAGTCGGTTAAGCGGCTGACTTCGGCTCAGGTCATGATCTCACGGTCAGTGAGTTCAAGCCCCGTGTCGGGCTCTGTGCTGACAGCTCAGAGCCTGGAGCCTGTTTCAGATTTTGTGTCTCCCTCTCTCTGACCCTCCCCCATTCATGCTCTGACATTAAAAATAAATAAACATTAAAAAAAATTTTTTTTAAATAATAAAATAAATAAAATGTTAAAAAAATTTTTTTAAAGATGCTGAATGTCATTAGTAATACATAAAATGCAAATTGAAATCAAAGTCAAACACCCTTTCACATTTCATAGTTGGGCAAATGTTTAAGAATAATAATGAAAAGGCAGGCTTGGATGAGGAATAGCAGGAACCGTGATCCCTGTTACCAGAAGCATCCACTGTTGTCATTGTATTCTACGTTTGAATGAGTATCTTGCTTGTTTCATTAATTCTTATCTAAAGCATAAAGCAGATGCATTCCCATAATAGCAACAAGCTGGAAACACTTAAATGTCCATTAAAATGATGAGACAGATTTTGGTATAGCAAAGTATGGACTGGTAAACTGTAAAAGTATGTCAATTGCATGCCACAACATGGATGAATCTCAGAGACAACATTACACACAAAATAAAAATTATGTCACAAAAGGATAGTCCCTATGTGAGGAAAAGCCACTATACTGTTCAAGAATACACATGCAGGGCTGCCTGGGTGGCTCAGTCAGTGAAGCATCCAACTTCGGCTCAGGTCATGATCTCACCAGCTCGTGGGTTCGAGCCCCGCATCGGGATCTGTGCTGATAGCTCAGAGCCTGGAGCCTTCTTCAGATTCCATGTCTCCCTCTCTCGCTGCCCCTCCCCCACTCACTATCTCTGTCTCTGTCTCTGTCTCTGTCTCTCTCTAAAATAAACATTAAAAACATTTTTAAAAAGATTACACGTGCAGGTGAAAATCTGTAGTAAAAGCAAGGAAATATCATAGGCTGAGATACACAGAAGAAGTAGAATATTCTATTTCTGAGGCTGGGTGGTGACAACATGAGTATTTATTTTATTAGTATTCTTTAAACTGTCATTTATGTTACCTATAAACCTTTCTTTATATTTTTCTCAATAAAAACCATGCCACACATCAAAATAAATTCCAAGTGGCATTGAAATATAAACTTTGATACCATAAACATCAAGATGAAACTATAAATCTTGACATGGGGAAGACCTTTATAAACTGTTATGGCCTGACTTGTGTTCCTCAAAATTCATATGTTGAAGCCCTAACTCCCAGTGCCTTAGAAGGTGACTGTGTTTGGGGGCGCTTGGGTGGCTCAGCCGGTTAAGCATCTGACTTTGGCTCAGGTCATGATCTCAGGGTTCGTGGGTTCCAGCCCTGCGTTGGGCTCTGTGCTGGCAGCTCAGAGCCTGGCGCCTGCTTCGGATTCTGTGTCTCCCTCTCTCTCTGCCCGTCCCCCACTTGTGCTCTGTCTCCATCTCTCAAAAATAAATAAACGTTAAAAACAAAAAGAAGGTGACTGTGTTTGTAGATAGGACCTTTAAAGAGATGAGTAAAAAAAAAAAAAAAAAAAAAAAATGAAGTATCATTAAAGTATACCTTACTTCAATATGCCTGGTGTCCCTAGAGGAAGAGGAAATTTGGACACACAAAGAAACACCACGGATGAATATACAGAAAGACTACATGAGGACACAGTGAGAAGTCGTCATCTGCAAGACAAGCAAAGAGGCCTCAGGAGAAACCAGCCCTGACCACACAGTGATTTTGTGCTTCTAGAGTCCAGAACTGTGAGAAATTCAGAATCTGTTGATTAAGCACATTGGTCTGTGGGATTTTGTTATGGCAGCCCCAGCCAAATCATACGTAAGCATCATCCTGAATGCTGAACTACATAGAAAAAAGCTTAATGGGTTTTGCTAAACAACACTGTTAAATATTTTCATGTCAAATATAATAGCAACACCACAAACTCAAAATGCTATTTGGGACATATTTGATAGAAGTCTGATATTCCTAATAAACAGCTTCTACAAATCTATAATAAAATAAACATTCCAACGAGAAAAAAATGGTAAGACACATAAGCTGGAAGTTTCTCATAAACAAATACAAATGCCTGCAAGAAAAGAGCAAAAACATAAACCTCTTGAATGAATGGAGACTGAGATGATGTTCTCTTCTATTGAAAGATAAGAATCTTTTGATATAATACCATACCACTTGACAAAGACTGGAGCTATATATTCTACAGCCCTTCGGGCTCGGCCCATTGGTGATATGTACAAATCACAAAGCTTTAAAAGGTTTCTGTTTGGCCTAAAATTGAAATTCTCATTTCTGGAAATGTGTACCAAATAAATAATTAGATACACTATTGTAATTATAAGAATATTTACTCTAACGTGAGAAATAACCTGAACCAAATCAACACTAAGGATTTGGTTAAAGAAAGCATAGTCTCTTTTATATCATGCAAATATTTAAAATGGAAAGGAAATAAACCAAAACATGAAGACAGAAAATCGCTGACATACAGATTCTCTGGACTGTGGAATTACAGGAGAATGTAAATTTTTTCTTTAATGTATGTCAATATTTTCAAAGTTTGCTACAATAAACATACAATACTTTGGTAACAAGAAAATATACAAAAGCTAGTTCAAGAGAAACAGGAACACACTGGCTGAATTGTGGGTGAAGACAGTAGTAGAGCTTTGTGAGACATGAACTTTGTGTGGCTGTGAGGGCCCAGGAATCAGACTCACCTCAGGCTGAGTCTTGGTCACTTCCTCCCCCTGTGGTCCTGGACAAGTCCTAAACGCACCATGGCTCAGTTTTGTCATCTAAAAAGCAAGGACGGTGTTAGTACTGGCTCAGAGCATTGTTAGTAAGATTAAATAAGAGACCCGGAACTTAAGGACTCAGGGTGGGCACGGAGGGGGCTGCATGCCGCCCAGCCCTCCAAACACACAAGGTCAGTGTGGATCAAGGGGGGCCTAGAAGTAGAAACAGGCCATGAGACACGAAAAAGCACAGAAGCAGGACCAGAACCAACAGACCCCAAGACTGGTCACCCCGTGCCATTTAGGCAAGTGACTAAAAATGACCTCTAATCATTCGCTGACATTATTGGGGATTGCTACCTGTCCTTAGATATGTGCTGACGCACGCTCTGCCTCAGGTAAGTCTCGAACAGCTCTGTGGTGGAGGGATCATCGTCTCTGATTGAGAAGGAAGGACGCCAGGGTCAGAGAGGTCAGGTGACCCGTACAACATCACACAAGGAGGAAGGCATGGCACTGGGACTGGCGTTTTGTCTAACCCAGGGCCAGCTTGTGTATTTCCTGTAAGCATCCCCATTTCTAAATGGACAAGCCACATCTAACACACGTTGTTCCATTCTGGTTTGGGGAACTGTGCCGATCAATGGTCTTCCACTCAGAAAGCTTATTCTTACTTTTTGTAAAATAAAAAATTACAGACGTAGGGTTAAGTATCAAATCAAACATGCTGTCACTTTCTCCTAAGGATAATATGGAATAGAAAGAAACGGACTTTAAATAAAGCATAATTTAATCAATTAATTAATTTCCAAGGTTAACTCCCTGTCTTCTGTCAGCGGGCCATCTTCGAAGCTTCTGGACGCTCATCGCTTAGGGACTGTGCTCAGCTGCTGCTGAAGGTACAGATGCACAGACCTCAGGAGGCCCTCTTGGGATCTCCCTCCCCCAGCTCAGCTGCCCTCAGAAGCCCTCAAGCAAGGTCCCGGACACACAGCCCCTCTTTGCTTGGCCTGTCCTGAGGCTCCTCTGCTCATGGTCCCTGCCTGTCCACAGGGGAGGATCCTCAGCCTCTGCCCACAGCTCCCCCCTCTCTCTCCCAGGAGAGTGACTTCTCCATTGATTCTCTGAGGAAACATATGATCAGGGTTACCCTTTTTCATTTGAACTTCCTGGTACAAGGAAGCCCCACTTACCAATAGGACAGTATCTGTGCTGTTCAAAAAGATGCACCTCACTGGCCTCTGTTAGTTTCCGATCGCTGCTGCAACAAAACACAACACATATTCTCTTGCAATTCTGGAATCCGGAGTCCCGTGTGTCTTACGGTGCAAACCTCAAGGAAGGTGCTGACGCTTGGCAGGGCTGCACTCCTTCTGCAAGTTCTAGGGCAGAATCTCTTCCATGCCTTTACCAGCTTCTAGAGGCCACCCACAGTCCTTCCTCAGGGCCCTAGCCAGCTCTCACCTCACCCCTGCCTCTGCTTCTGTACTCATGTCTCCCGTGACTCTGATCCTCCTGTCTCCCTCTTTCACCTATGAGGTCCCCATGATTTATATCACACACACACACGCACGCACACACACACACACGCACGCACAATCACAATCCAAGAGTGTCTCCTCAGGTCCACATTCTTAATTAAATCACATCAGGACATTTTCCTTCTGCTATGCAAAGTAATACGTTCATAGCTTCTGGGGATTAGCACATGGACATCTTTAGGGAACCATTATTCATGCCTACCTACCCTACCTGCCCAACTTGAAAGAAAATTATCTTATACAATTCAGAATTAATTTACGGGAACACCTGGGTGGCTCAGTCGGTTAAGTGACAGACTTCAGCTCAGGTCATGATCTCACAGTTCCTGGGTTCAAGTCCCATGTCAGGCTTTGTGCTGACAGCTCAGAGACTGGAGCCTGCTTTGGATTCTGTGTGCCCCTCTCTCTCTGCTCCTCTCCCACTCATGCTCTCTCTCAAAAATAAACATTAAAAAAATTTTTAAAGACTCAATTTGCCAAAGTATGAGTGGCAGATAATAAAACAATGGGGAGAATCAGCATAGATCACAACAGATGGATCTAGAACAGTGCTTTCCTAATTTTGCTCCAGGAGGCAGCAAGGAGACAGAGACTCTAACAGATGAAACCTGTCAGGGCAGGTTCATGCAGGAGAAGGTGGGGAAGGGCGGGGGGGGGGGGGGGGGGGGGGGGGGGGGCAGCACAGCCTGGGATGAGAAAGGACAGGACCCGGGTATACACAGGCCCAGAGTCCAGGAAGACGGCCAGTCCTGCTCCCGGGTGTATGCAGGAGGAGACCAAGACATTAGGGTCGATGAGCAGGGCTTGGCACTAAGCAGCTTTGGGTGTGGATTCTCCCCGGATGCTATACGCTCCTCCCTTCAGTTTATTTGTGCAAGTACCCTGCCCTCTTTTACCTCTGCTCTCCCCTTGAGTCTCTGCTCTAGAATACATTCAAAACAAAGACAAAAACACAAACAATGACCAGTAGCGTATTGAGGGCCACAGAGGGAGCTCAGGACCACTAGGGTGGAGGAGAAAGACTGGGAAGAGGCAAAAAGCCGTTAGTTAAGACCGTGAAAACCTACTTTCTTTTTCTGCCGCGGAGCCAGGAAAGGGCAGGGAGCCGAGACTTGCTCCTGACCTGGGTCCGGGGGCGAATGGCCTTGGCAGTCACCAGCTCCGTGCGGGCTCCGGGCAGGGTCCGTCCCAGACTCCCCGAAGACCACGCAGCGCAGCCACGGGGAGGCGAAGGCAGCCGCTGGGGCCGCCAGGCTTTCGGCAGCACCGGGCGCCAGCCTGTCCAGGGGGGGAGTGGGGGCTCCGGGTTCCACCTGGGACTGGAGCCCGGCGGTTCGGTGAAGCAACGCGTGGCGGTGACGCAGGAGCTCCAGGTTCTCCGTCCGCGGGACGGGCGGCCTTCGGCTCCTCTTCCGCAGGGAGGCTGCGCCCGGCCGGCAAGTTCGCCCTTCACCGCGCGGGAGGAGTCCCTCCGCGGCGGGATTGCGCGGCAGCGCTGTGCGCGCGGGACGAGTGTCCTGCTGTAGGACGGCGTCCTGGAGACCCGGGGGCGCATCCGCGGAGCTCGGAGGCCTTGACCTGTCTCCTTGGGGACACCCCGCCGCCCAGCCTGGCCCGCGGGAAGCCCTGCAGCGAAGCCTAAGAGCCGCAGGTGCCGCCGCCGCACGCCCTGCCTCCGCCGCTTCCCTCCGCGCGCCAAGGGCCCGGAGCAGCTCAGGGTCCGGAGCTGGCGGCCTTCTTCCCGCCACCTTCAGAGCTCTGGTCGCAGCGCCGGTGGAAGCAGCCTGAGTCCCCAGGCCCTTTGGCGCTTGGGATGGTGGAGGTGACGCGCTCCAGCTGGGTGCCGGCTGCCCCGCTAATTTCCATATGGGGCAAAAAATGTTCTTTCACATATTTTGTAGAAGGCGTTCTCTCCCCCTGCCAAAATAAGATGTTTGGTGACCCTCCAAAAAGCAGTAAAATTTGGTCCACCCCCGCCCCCCCCCCAAAAAAAAAGATATTTGGTGAACTGAAATGTCACAGTTAAGATTAGGCCCTTCCCTGTGAGCCCTAGGGCCCGTCACAGACCCCAACCCCATTTGTGGAGACAACGCACAAATGACCCGTAGGCTCCATTTGGCCCTTAGCAGTGAGAGAAGCTGTACTCAGTGTCTGAACTATAAGCACAGGAGATGGAGGGTGGAAAGTGTCTTTCTGTTCCTCCTGGAGCCCCAGAAGGAGGCGGTGACTTGATGGATGCGGAAACTATGCCCAGTAAGTAAACGGTGTCAGAACTACATGGGCACCCTGCACTCTGCAGAACTGTGGGCACCAGGTCTGGGCACCTGCACTCACTCCTAGAGGCTGGGGATGCCAAGATGAGGTGGCCATGCGTGAGCAGGGTAGATGGGCATCCTGGGTGAGGACTTGATCCTTCACACCCTGGTCAGGTCTTGGTAATTTGTCTGCTCTCAGTGTTTATGTTTTCAGCACGTGGCTACTGTAATCCATTCATTGTGGAATGGTAGTCTCTAGGGACGACTAGTTTGGCTCTTGCTCTGTAGCCAAATTCTTCCTATGGCCTGTTTTGGTAGGACCTACAAGCTACGAACTGCTTTCATGTTTTTTAATAGTTGAAATAATTTTCAGAAAGAAGCCTGAAGAATTGTATCATGCTTAGATGTCAGGATTCATAAATAAAGTTTTCTTTGAGCACAGCCATGTTCCTTCATTTACCTTTTCTCCATGGCCGCTTTCTGGCTACAATGGCAGACTTCAGTGGATGCAGCCGAGGTCATGTGGCAAGCTCCAAAATATTTACAAAAGTTTGCCAAACACTGCTCTAGAAAGTAGTAATTTTTAAGCTTTATATGCTGAAAACTGTACTTAAAAAGCAGCTAAATTTTTAGTGAATTTTGGCACTTACAAACCACCTTTGGGTAAAGGTAAAAATGTTTACATTTCTCAGGAATCCTGGGTGGCTCAGTCAGTAGAGCATGCAGCTCTTGATCTCAGGATTGTTGTAAATTCAAGCCCACTTTGGGTGTAGAGATTACTTACAAATAAAGTCTTTGAAAATGTTTCCTTTCTCTCAGTGAGGTCGGTTAAAATAAATAAGAAAACACCAAATGTGCAATTATTGCTGTACTGGGGAGGGGAATCTCCCTGCTGCCCTGTTTCATCTAAGAAATAATCAGTGTAACTGAAATATAGCATCTGCATTAGCATCAACTACAAAAGCTGCCAAATACTTCTGTCCATCAAAACCAGGTGTCTGAATTGTAGAATTATTTACTTTTCACTCTGGTTTGGAGTCATCCTTTTCGACTGTGGCAGTGTTTGCCTAAATTCATTGATGATGGTGAATTTCTCAAATACTAATTTTTTGATAGAATACTGTTAGAAATCATTGAATTAGAACTGACACTTTGAGTAAAGCATGCTATACAATATGTTCACATCCAGCGGAAGAACAATTTACATAAGCTTATAAAAATTTTGCAACAGTGAGAGGCACCTGGGTGTCTCAGCCAGTTAAGTGTTGGACTCTGATTTCAGCTTGGGTCATAGTCTCATGGTTCATGATCTCAAGCCCCACATTGGACTCTGTGCTGGCAGCATGGAGCCTACTTGGGAATCTCTCTCTCCTCCTCTCTGTGCCTATCCCTGCTTATGTGCGCTCTCTCTCTCTCTCTCTCAAAATAAATACATAAACATTTTTAAACATACACACACCCAAAGTACAACAATGAAAATAACCGATTATTAGAATTATATCATTTTTCTGTTAGTAAATGCAAAAGGATTCAAGCGTTTTCATGCACCTTCTAGGTATTCTTGAGCCTGATACATTTCCTCTTAAAAGTTCATTATAGATCAATACATTTTGTATTTATCTTAGGCATTTATAAATACATTTTGCTTCAACATTATCAATAGTGTAGGTAAACTATAAAACAGTTTGTGAAATGCTAGTTTTTATGGTAAGAGTGTGTTCTTTTGAATTACTTTGGATTACTTAAAATTAAATTAGAATGACATTAGGAGCCCAATATACTGATCCAAATAGACGTCTTCTTTTCTAGTACCCTTTAAAATGGGAACACATTGATCCTGAGTAAAATATAGGATAAATGGAACTTTTAAAAATGTTTATTTTTGAGAGAGAGAGAGAGCATGAGAGGAAGGGGCAGAGAGAGAGAGAGAGAGAGAGAGAGGAGACAGACTACAAAGGATATCCTCACCTCTTCAGGAAAATCTGCATGTCCCCTCCGGAGCTCAGAGGCAGCCCCCACCTGCAGAGAATTACACGGAGAGGCTCCCGGTAGCCATCTCTGCAGAAAATAAATGTCTCAAGGACCTCCTGAAAAACATTTCCAAGCCCTTTCTCTGCTGCCAGGATTGGCCGTGTCGGCCAAGGTCCTGGAGGTAGACAGCTACGTTGGTGCTAGAGACACTCCACTTTTGTCTGGCTGAGAGGCAACAGGTGGGCGAGGGCCAGATGGGGTGTCTGAGGAACTCACCGTTCACCACTAACCCCTCCATCCGGATCCACCCCACTGATATGTTACCAAGTGTCAGGCAACACCTGCTGTGTACTTTTATGTAACTAGTTCCTCCAGAGCGCTGGTGAAATTAGCAAGGGATGGGATTCGCCGCGTGGGAAGCAGCTTCCAGGAGGCTGTGCTGTGGTGTTGGCACATTTGCCCCAGTTGGATGTGTGGCAGTGTGCGCTGTGTGGCCCACACCGTGCTCTGAGGTTGTTAGGGGTTGGCATGTGTTGCTCAACCAGCAGGCTCTGGCGCCCCTCTGCCTGCAGGGGGACTAAGAGTACTGCCACAGGCCAACAGGAGACAGTGTCCAAGCCCTATGCCCTCCTTCGTGGGTCCCAGTGGTCCTTTCGTTTCCAATCTTTCCACAACTTATCTGGAGGTGGGGCCTCCCCCCGGGGGTTGGGAGAGCAGCAGTAGCACGACAGTGGTGGATCCCAGTCATGGGAACGTCAGATTTACCATAAGTCCCCTCTCCCTAGCAGTGGAGGCAACGTGGCATGGCGGAGGCAAGGGACCGCGCAGAGGACCTCCCAGGGCCTCCCTGTCTTTCTAATGATGAGACTCTAGAAGACCGTGGTCCCACCTGGCCATGTATTCCCCTCACCTCCTGTCCTCAATCCATCCAGTGCCGACTTACTAGGTCGTAGTGCGTTACCTGTCAGCAGTTCGGAGATTTCCCCAGAGCTCCCCGGGAAACATTCGTGGGGGTGGACCTGAATGCTTTGCCAGAGATTGACTTTGGGAGGCTGTCTGCAAGGGTGGGATCATCCTAGTGGCATCCTGGGATCCTCCTGGTGACATTCTCACCAGCTGGGTGTGACCTGGTGGCTGGTCCAGAAGAGCCCCTCGATAGCTGGATAGCAGTGGGGGGTGAAAAAAAAGGGAGTGATTTAAGAATTTTCTTGCTGATATGAAACAAACAAGAAACAAGGTAGACATTAGCAAGGTGGCAAATCCTGAAGTTTGTGGTACTACCAACGACTATTGTCATTGTTTCATCATTATTGCTTGCAGTTGATGATAAAAACACTGAATAAAATTTCTGTATCCACACGGTTTCTGATTGAATGAAGATAACGAAGGAGGGACTTTGGTATGCAAAATGTTCTAATCCCCCCAGAGACCAGGGAATATCTCTTCTTCTCTCTCTTTTTCTTTCCCTCTCTCTCTCTCTCTCTCTCTCCAATCCCCAGGCCCTGACAATAATCTGCACCATCGGCCCAGAAAGCCAGACCAGCACAACGTGTGCAGGGACAGCCCCAAACTGTCAGGACTTGCCCACTGACTGACAGCTTCCTCACTTTTAATCCTTCTTTCCATTTAAAACCACATGAGGGAAAGCCAAATCTGTTCCCCTAAGCCATCGGGTCAGATGCCTGCCTTGTAAGTCAGCCCGTCTCCAGCTTCTCCACACCACAACCTGAGATCAGCACAGGCTTCCTCCTTTCCCATCACAGAGCTGTCCCTCTCCTCCGCCTCCCTTGGCTTCTGCCAAGCGCACATGTGATGGCCGACTCCCTTGCTACGTGGAATAGCTCTGAATAAGCGCCTGGTCTTCGGGAAATCTTCACGTCTGCATTGGTTAGTAGAGTGGGAACCAAGACAAGCACTCAGGATAATATGCATTTCTCATGTTAATACTTTTTTTAAGAGTTATTTTATTTGTGCATCCCAGTGTTTCAAATGGGGACGTAATTCACATACGATAAAATTCACTTTTGAAAAGCACACAATTCATCTCTCCCTAATCTAGAACACTTCACCTCAAAAAGCAACCCACTATCCATTAACAGTCACTTTCCATTCCACCCTCTCGCTTCTCTTGGCAACGACCAGGGTGTTTTTGTCTGTATGGAGTTGCCTATTGTTCTCACAACCAAGTACTGACTACGTCTGACCTTGCCTAGCTTGTGAGATCAGGAGCCATTGGGTGTCTTCACAAGCAGAGATACCGGCAGCTCAGGCACCCTAAGAGTCTATGCTACGCAGCCCTGCCATGCCAGGCTCCACCCACGGATGAGTGCTTCAAGGAGCCCTGTGATCTTCAGCTGCTGTGGGCAGGGTGCTGGTAACACCTCCTCCATTGCTCTGCGGGCCAGATCATCGGGTTGTGCCTTCTGAGTTCCTAGGAGATGGTGCACACTCAGGGTTTGTGGTCAGTGGTGTCAGTGATGGCATTTTGGAGTGGTGGGGGTCTGGAGCTGACTGCCAGGAAAGAATTCTTGAGAGGTCCTTGGTGTACAAAGGTGATTTTATTAAAGCAAGGGGACCCCTGGGCAGAAAGAGCTACACTGGGGTTGGAGAGAGTGACTGGTTATATACTCTGGAGTTGGGGGAGGTAAAGGTAAAAAGGAGGCCTCCAGAAAGACTTTCATATGCTAAAGAGGACTCCAAAGATATCTGAGGCCTAGCTATTGTCAAACTAAGGTGGTTTTTTCCTCTAGTAAGGCATTAACATTATGACAGTAAGGGGTTTCTGGAGAAATGTTATACTTTGTGTTTGCCCCAAGTATTTGTCAGTGGGCTGCAGGTTATAAAGCGATTTAATTTTACCCGCCATTTCCTTCTTGCCTTTGTTCCCCACATCACTATGGAGGGGAGGGTGATGTTGGGACTCCAGGAAATTGAATCTGTAGGTTTCTGGAGATTCAGCTATTGATAAAGTTGACCTTTTCTCGTAATTCACTAAGGTGTCTGTAAACTGATGGAGACTCTGTCTTGCCTGACTGACATCTCTATCAGTTAGCAACTTGTTTTCCTTTCTTTCCTGTGTTCTTGAGCAGTCGGGGTACCGGAGGGCTATCACACATATCCCACCTGGGGGTGGTGGTGATTGTGGGGTGTCAGCTTGCCTTCTGGCCCCTCATCATCAGGGCCTGGGTCAGCTGGAAACGGTTGAGGAAAGTCAAGTCTCCTGGGTTTCAATGCTGCCCCAGAAGCACCTGCGCTTCTCTGACTCACTCCTGCACTGCCCCATCCCGGCATTCCCCACGCATAGCTACGTTGCAGGCTGGGATTCCAGGGACAGTAGTCACAGGGTACAGCAAGAGTGGCAGCCTCTCACAGTGACCAGCGACCTGCCTCTGCCCCGCCCCACTTCCAGCAGCTGGTCCAGCACAGCATCACTGTCAGATTCACTTAGGATTAGAACAGAGGCTCCAGAGTTGCCAGCAACTGGTCCTAAGTCATACACAGGGCTTTGAACCTAGGTCAGGTGGCCTCTAAAGCTGTCCCCAAAGAACAGATCGTCTGCCAAGGACACGGGTTGGTCGCCAGGTAATTACAGTTAGGTTGGTTCGATACAAAGAAGGAGGCAGGTGTCACGATGGGGGAGGGGGAAGGGGGGAGCTTCTGCCTCCAGCTGTTTGTTTCCCCATTTCCTGCTGCCCTGAGACCCAGCCACTGAGCCATCTCCTCCTCAACATTCTAAGCTTCCATGTTGTCCAGTGTTGGCTCAGGCACCAGACACAATAGGGGGATCCCTGCCCTTAAGTGATCATTAAGTTTCTCAATATCGAGGGGTTCAGTCATGAAATGTCTTCAAAGTAGAAACAACAAGTAAAGTTAAAGATAAAAACCCTTGGGGCGCCTGGGTGCCTCAGTCGGTTAAGCGTCCGACTTCGGCTCAGGTCATGATCTCGTGGTTTGTGAGTTCGAGCCCCGCGTCAGGTTCTGTGCTGACAGCTCGGAGCCTGGCGCCTGCTTCGGATTCTGTGTCTCCTCCTCTCTGTGCCCCTCCCATGTTCATGCTCTGTCTCTCTCTGTCTCTCAATAATAAATAAACGTTAAAAAAAAAAAAAAAAAAAGATAAAATCCTCAAGAGGAGATGAGGGTGAGAGCAAGTCCCTTGGTCTGCTGGTCCTGCAGGAAGGGAAGGAGAAGAATCTGACTTTTGGTGAACTTGACCCATAAGTGGCCTACATTAAATCCTTTCATCTTTCAGTCACTGAGGCACCAGCACATTTTCCTGAACCCCTTTCTGCATCTGGCCCAGTGTCCTCACAGAGTTTACAGGCTGAAGAGGTCATCAAAGTGCGATCACAACATTTAGGGGTCCCACACGAGGCCAGAGGGTGCAAGGAGGAGGGGTGGGGATCAAGAAAGGCTTCAAGGAACAAGTGACTTCTGAACTGGGTCTCCCAGATGAGTTATCATTTAAATTTTTTTTTTTAACGTTTTATTTATTTTTGGGACAGAGAGAGACAGAGCATGAACGGGGGAAGGGCAGAGAGAGAGGGAAACACAGAATCGGAAGCAGGCTCCAGGCTCTGAGCCATCAGCCCAGAGCCCGACTCAGGGCTCGAACTCACGAACCGCGAGATCGTGACCTGAGCCGAAGTCGGACGCTCAACCGACTGAGCCACCCAGGCGCCCCGAGTTATCATTTAGACAAAGCATGGCACTGAGCAGTAACCAAATACAAGATGAATGAATGAATGAATGAATGAATGGATGAATGAATGAATGAATGAATGAATCAGTGCTTGAACGAATGAATGAATGAATGGCATTTCCCTAACACAACATGAGGAAGACCAGCTCATTCAGGCCGAGCCATGGAGACACAGGACACACTGGGGGAACAGAGGGGAGGGGCTGCAGCATGATGCCAGCCTCACCCCCTTTGTGGGCACCTTGCTGCCACACTAGCTTGAGCCCTGGTGGCTCAGGGAGCCCTCGTCTGTCCTCTTCCCTGGGATACTGCTTCTCGTTCCCAGCAACCCTTGACTGTGTAGACTCAGTGTCCCCACGTGTAATTGTACTCCCCTCAAGGGAAATTGTCCCCACTTTCTGCAGAGTGGGGGTTGATGTATAGCCCAAGTCAACCAAAGGAAAGAGAGAGTGACAGTGGTGCAGCAGCACAATTATGGCAGGGGACGCGCTGGGGTGGGGGTGGGCAGAGCCTGGGCCTGGAGGCTTGAGGATGAGGCTATCAGGGGCTTCCTGCACTGAGAGGAACTTCCCAAAGAGGAGGCAATGGTGAGGCAAGGGAGGAGGTCAGGTTGGAACACACAAACTTTGAGAAGCTCTAGGGACGATTGGGCAGAGAGGGCTGGGAGCAGCTGAGCATAGGGGACAAAGCTGGGGACAACCCTGACAGAGGGCAGGGTTGGAGATTGTGACCCATGTGAGATGGGGAGGAGGCACAGTGGAAGGGGCCTGAGGACACAGAGGAGGTTCATTAACTGCAGTCATCAAGGTGGGGACCCATCCCTTCCATTTCACAGCCTCCTAGTTCCTCCTGGAGCACCAGGCTCAGGAAGGCCACTCAGTGAATATGTGTTAACCAGACCAAGTCCACCTCTGTTTCCACTTTGAATCACTAGAATAGAATTTGCTGAAATCAAGAGATGTTTCACAAAGCTCAGGTTATTCAGCCAAGAAAGTAATACCAAGGATTACAAATAAAAGCATTTTATACAGACTCAAGAGAAAACTAAGAATCCCGACTAACAACCAAGACTCTAAACATGCAGCTCACCATGGCCTCAGGGCCTTTGCACTTTCTTTTCTCCCAGCCTATAAGTCTGTTGAACAAACAAAAAACACCTGAGTAAGTTTTACAGTTGTTGTTGTTGTTGTTGTTGTTTTGATAATGCATACACCCAACGTGGGGCTCAAACTCACCACCCTGAGATCAAAAGAGCTCATGCTCTTCTGACTGAGCCACCGATGCACCCCTAAAGATCTTTCGTTTTATTCAAGTTTTCATGAATCAGGCAGCAACCAATCTGGCAGATAGAAAGGAGCTCCAAGGAGCTGTACATAGTGAAAGACGTTTATACGAAGAAAGGAATGGGAATCAGAAAGTTATGCTCCTAAAAAAGCTGGATGGTTACCACAAGGTTACTTCCCTTTGGGAAATCAAGGTCTACCAGGCAGATTACCTGACTTGTGCTAATCAGGGAAACCTGACTAGCTGGTTTCAGTTTCCTTTTCTGGGAGAGCTGAAACTGTTACAAAGTTAATTCTCAATTTGGTGATGTGGGGCTTACCGGAGCAACTCAAATTGGGGCCTATTGCCTTGTTTTTAACAGTCTCTTGAGTGCAGTAACCCTGTTTAGCATTGGTGGGTCCTTGTGTTAAGCACAGTGACTGGCATATTCATTCCCCATAAAGCTTGGCGAGTATTCAGTATGTGCCAGGTCTGTGCTAGGGGCAGGGACATCACAGTCCTGATGTTCCGGACGGCACAGACATTCACCCAACAGGGAAACCACAAACAGGAACGTTTCAAGGAGAAATAAGGGTTGTTCATTCGCTGTTGATTGAGCCCCTGCCATGTGCCTGGCACTGGCCTAGGCCGTAGGCAAGGCAGAGAATGAGACAGACCACCCCCCTGCTGCTCCTGTGAAGCCAGGCTGTGGAGGGGAGACGAACATAAGCAGCCCGCAGCACGTTGGAAGGATCTGTGCTGGGGAGACACAAGCGGGGTCAGGAAATCAAGAGTGCGGGGTGGGGGGGAGGGGGTGCGGGGAGTGGGCGGAAAGAGGAGCCGGTGGGGGGGGAGGAGACTGTGCAGAAGGAGACTGTGCAGAGCCTTGCTCTGGATTTGCACTTCCCTGATGATTAGTGATGCGGGGCACCTTTTCATGTACCTACCTGTTGGCCATCTCGACGTCTTCTCTGAAAGTTTTCTATTCCATTCCTCTGCCTAAACTAAAGTTGGATTGTGTAGACCTTTTTCTATTGAGTTGTACGAGTTGTGTACTTGGATAGTAACCTCAATTTGTGGTACATATCAAGCAATTCTACTTTTGAGTCATGTCATGACTTTAATCTGCTTCCAGAGAGCCGTTCAAGGATCGCTAGTGGCACCTTGTAGGCGTCCCCATGTTCTTTCCAGGTTTTCGGTATTGTGCTGACGACAATGAAAAGTATGTAAGACCCATCAGAGATGACTTTTTACTGCAATTAAGAATTTTCCGGAGAGACAAGCTTCTCACGTGGAAAGATTAGTGTCCCAGTGTTTTAAGCAGATACTCCCAACACCTGAGCTCTCAGTAATAGCGCTAGGAGGGAGTTATGAGGGGCACCGGCGTGGCTCAGGAAATTGAGAGACTGGCTCTTAATTTTTTTTTTTTAACATCTATTTATTTTTGAGAGACAGAGAGAGACAGAGCACAAGTGGGGAGGGGCAGAGAGAGAACGAGACACAGAATCGGAAGCAGGCTCCAGGCTCTGAGCTGTCAGCACAGAGCCCGACTCGGGACTCAGACTCGCAAACCGTGACATCACGACCTGAGCCCAAGTCAGATGCTCAACCCACTGAACCACCCAGGCGCCCCAAGAGACTGAGTCTTGATCTCAGCTCAAGTCTTGATCCCAGGGCAGTAGATCGAGCCCCACATACAGGCTGAGCTTGGAGCCTGCTTGAGGTTCTGTCTCCCTCCCTCTGCCCTTCTCCCCAGCTCAAGCTCTCTCTTTCTTTGTAAGATAGAAAATAAATAAACAAAAACCATGAAAACAGGAGGTGGTTATGGAATGACTGCAGCACAGTGTGACTACCGTGAATTTTATGCAGTTATGAGTGGATTCTGCACCTTTACCCTTGTGTACATTCCTCTAGACTAAGAAGGGCCCCCAGATGGTCTGTGTTTGTATGCAAAGGATTTAAAAAATCCTAACTTTTTATGATGGATTTGTGCGTATTTTATGATAGTAAGTGATAAAATAGATTCATATCGACATATATTTTTTGCATTCATCACATACCTCTTCTTAATTTTTAAAATATTTCTCGGTTATGTAGTTTATCCGCAAGTTTTTTCAAATTGTCACAATGCTTCGAAACATTTTCCTGTGCCTTTACTGGGGAAAATTCCCGATATAAGTGAATCTGCCCTCTTCAAACCTGTGTTGCTCAAAAGTCAAACGTACTTACAAATTATTGAAGGGATAAATATTATGTGTATTTCATTACAATGAGAAAGTAAAAAGTCGAAGAGAATTTGCAGTAGCAGCATGTATGAGTGCATGGAAGCAGAAAGGGTCTTTAGCAGGAAGAATGAGCAAAATGGGTGACAGGGAGTGGGAGATACAGGCTTCCGGTTCTGGCATGAGTAAGTCATGGGGATAAAAGGCACAGCAGAGGGGATACAGTCAATGGTGTTGTCATAGCGACGGATGGTGACCCACGGTAGGCACACTGCAGTGGGCACAGCATAATGCATAGACTCGTCGAATCACTATGTTGTATACTGGAACCTAACGTAACATTGTGTGCCACCTCTACTTTAATTTAAAAAAATAAAGAAGGAAAATGTCGTTAACGTTTCAAGACAGCAAGGCAATTTATCTGGGCTTTGAAATGGGATCTGTCCTTGACACATGGCACACATCTTAGTGTCTATCCTTTCAAGTTTCACAATTTCCAATTGATTACATTCCCTTAAGGTAGAAGCCAAAGGCCCCTTTTCTCATTTCCTTCCTGCACCTGTCCCGTGCCTTCCTTTATCCACCGAGGAGATAAAGGAGGACAGACCGGCAGCACGCAGCCCTTGCCTGTTAACCACCCACCTCCGTCCCCTGGCTCCCAGGCCACATCAGGCAAAACTCCCCGAGTAGCTCCTGAGCAGCGCCACCAATGCGCTGACAGTTTCTCTGCATCCTCTAATCCCCCCATGGGGGCCTGTGGCAAAACCTGCCTGGCGACAGGCAAAGGAAGAGGTTCCATCTCTGCCCAAGGCAAGCTTTCCTTTCCTTGTCTGACATAGAAATGCTGCTCCATTTCCATCTTTTGCAATCGGATGCAGATTGCATTTTCTGCATCACGCATGCAGAAGATCTGACCGTGGACATCATAGATGATATCCATGACTTCCTTGTTTGGGAGAATGTTGAGTGAAAATCTAGAACCAACTGAAACAAAATACACGTGAGAGATCTTCCAGGAAAAGCTTCTTCTCTATATTTTCTCCCCGGGCCATTGACTGTACCACTATGTCCTGTCTTGTCTGATTTTATAACGTCATCGAGAGAACAGAGACCTGTGCCGACAGTGCACAGCACAATGGCATCCTCACAGGGGTTTTTTTTTTTTTTTTTTTTTTAATTTTTTTTTTTTCAACGTTTATTTTATTTTATTTTTGGGGCAGAGAGAGACAGAGCATGAACGGGGGAGGGACAGAGAGAGAGGGAGACACAGAATCGGAAACAGGCTCCAGGCTCCGAGCCATCAGCCCAGAGCCCGACGCGGGGCTCGAACTCACGGACCGTGAGATCGTGACCTGGCTGAAGTCGGACGCTTAACCGACTGCGCCACCCAGGTGCCCCACAGGGGTTTTGGTTTTTATCTAATCACGGGTGGAGGAAAGAATAAGCGGAAATAGTACATATTCTGGAATCACTCACTTTCTGAAGTAAAATCGAGGTGATGAACAAGGTGGGGCTTTCTTGCCTGCTTTGGTCTAGAGAGAAGCCCTGATTCCACCTTTCTGCTTTCAGAGAGGACCGGGGATGTAGTGAAAACATGATTATCCAGTAAAGAGCTACAGCCAGCCGTGTTCTACAGTCCCTGAAAACAACTATGACACGGAGGTGGTGTGGGTTCTTGTGTCTGAGGTTGGGGACTGTCTAAGGGACGTAGACTAAGGGACACTGGACAAGTTTTTTACTCTGATTTCGGGTTCATCCTCTCTAATGGTTCCAGGAACGTTTGGTCTTGTCTAAGGTTAAGATGTCTCCCAGGTGAGGTCACCGCAGGCACAGAGCAGACACTGCACAGGTGGAGTTGGTTGTCAGTCTGTCCCTCAGGTCCACAGGAATCCCAGCCCCCTTACCAGTGCTCCGGACACAGGAAGGGATGGATGGGTTTATTGGGGTAGGTAGTGGTGTCTCTTTTACCTTTCCTCCAGTGTTCCCACAGTGGACAACAAAATGATTGCTGGAGGTGGACAGGCAGAAAGCAAGTGGACCATAATTAGGAGAGATGAGAGGAAGGTGAGCAGTGGGGGCAGAGAGCCAGGAGAGAGGAAAAACAATGCTCCCTCCCCCCCCCCCCCCCCCACACACAGAAGCCCATGGGGACCGTGACTGCCTGTAGGAGGGACAGGAAGACCCAGGCATTCACTCCCGGTCATTTAGAGAATGGGAGGGCTGAGATCAGAGATCACCTCCCTCATTGCAGAGGTGAAGGGACCGCGACCATAGGAGGACTGCACGGCTGAGGACGTAATCCCAGGAGCAGTGGGAACCTGAGTTCTCACCTCAACAAAATCTCTTCCCGTTCCCTTGGCCACCCCAACACTGTTGCTGCCTGGACACCTGAAGACCACTCGTGGGTTTGGATGACTCCAGCGGCAGGAACAACATCCTTCAGGTGAGCATTTCTTCCCTCATCACTTTTTCATTTGTCCTTTCCATCCATAAGCTCCTCCTTGTAGCTCTTCCCCTTTTCCTCCCCTTATGATGCTCATCCTGAAGGACCAGGGCTCAGTCAGGTACTTGAGGTCCTTGAATCTTCAATGTCCATCAATCGCTCTGCAGCACCCCTCACCCACACTCACGGTAGTGTCCTGGCTCCCGAGCCTGGGTCTGAACCACTGAATCCTGCTGAGCAGCCCTGACTGTCCCCAGCAGGGAACTGGGCTGGGAGCCAGAAGAGGGAAGCCCATCCCTGCTGGGGCCCCCCGGGAAGTCTGCTGTGCCCTGGGCACTCCCCACATGGTCTTTTCCTGCCCTGGGTGGCTCTGGATCTGCCCCCTCTCCTCTTCCTTCGGCTTGTCAATTCTGGATTCAAGAGGAGAGAACAGGAAGGAATCTGCAGTGAAGAAGAACAGGACAAGGAAACGAGAATGTGGGGTGTTTGGGATGTGAAGGGTAAGGCCAACAGGTGCACATATTCTCCATCAATTCCCTGACTTTCTGGTTGGCCCTTCTGGGAAACCAGCCGAAACACTGGGGTGGTCTCTGTGGCATGTGGCCACAGAAGTGCAGACAACGGATGGTGATGATCTGCGCAGGCAACTCAAGGATGCCGTGAGCACATCTTCCCCAGGGAAGGGGTGCCCCATGCATAGGAGCCCACTGAGGTGCTGGGCTACCTCCCCCGATGGCTGCTTCATTTGGAGGGAGGGCTGTGGGTGCCTGGAGGGCCACCATGGGCAGGACCGGAGGATGAGCTGTGCATTACTCCGTGTGAGGAGTGCCCCTGCACTTGCCCAAAGTCTTAGTCTGCTCCGTCCAGCCCTACCCTCCCAACCTGCTCGCGTCAGCAGGGAGCATCCCCAGTGAATCATTAGGTGTGATGAGACTCCCCCAACTCAGGCCTCCTGCGAACAGCATGAAGGAGACACGGGACCCCAGCGCTCATGCAGACAACTCACCTAGCCCCATTTGCCTAGCGCCCATTTGTGGGCGCTTGGTAGGGCCTGGTATCGAGGAGGGGACACTGTAGGGTCCCAGCCTGACTGGAAGCTAGGTGTCCCATTCGTGGTCCTCTCAGCCTCCCTGAAGCCCCAGGGAGGGTATGGGCTCACCTGATGGCACCGTTCCTCAACCTGAGGTTTGAGGTTCTATAGTTTCGTTTGCGTATTTGTCACAGTGAAACAAAATGATAAACTAATTGTAATCATATACATGTTGTTTGAGAGATGTAAATGTTAATATCTATAAAATTGTATAATCTATATTTCTATCACACAACTTTATAATACATATGTAATTATACATATTTATAATTATGATAAGGGCACCTGGGTGGGTCACTCAGTCAAGTGTCTGGCTTCAGCTCAGGTCATGATCTCACAGGTCATGATTCATCTGAATCACGATCTCATAGTTCATGGGTTCGAGCCCCTGCATCGGGCTCTCTGCTGTCAGCGCGGAGCCTGCATCGGGTCCTCCGCCACCCTCTCTCTCTGCCCCGCCCCCACTGCCTCTCTCAGAAATAAATAAACATTAAAAATTTTTATAATAAATATGATATTTATGAGCAATGTACTAAATTAATCAAGTAGTTGGTAAATCAACAAAGTGATAATCAAATTTTTATAATAAAACTCATTGGCGCACTGGCATCAGAGATGCTGCTTTTTGCCCCCTTGTTCCGAGCTATTCTCAGTACTTCGGGCTGCCAGATGTCTGCTCTCCAATAACTGAGGTGTTTCTGTACATGGATTATCAGTATTTTAGAGCACCTTGCTGTAAGGGACCGCCACCTCCATGACCAGACTAGGATCTGATTTATGGAGGCCTCAAGAACTCTGGCGAGACCAGTGTGTGGTCAAAGTTCCGTAGCGAAAGCCCTGACAGTGGTCGTGCTGACCACAGATTTTGTGTCAAGGCAGTGCCATTGGAGAATGTCCTCTTGAGGGCTGCCTGGCTGGCTTAGGCGGTGTGGCACACAACTCTCGATCTCAGGGTGCTCCCCACAGCGGGTGTAGAGATTACTTTAGAAACAAAGTGAGAATACCATTTGAATGTAAGAAAACTTGAAGGGGGATAATATCTTGAAAAACTGGAAATACTTCCAAGGATCTCAGAGGTAATAATTGTGTGTCAGTGCCTCTTGGGAAGATGACTGAGAAATGCTAGAAATGAACTGCACTCAGCTGTTGTGCACCCACAATTATACAATGTATCCCTTTTCTTATTTACCAATGGTCCAAGACAAGCCATGTGCTCACTCAGTACAAGAGGCCAAAAGTATTTTGAATTTGAATCGCTGGTATGTGGAAAATGCTGGAATCTTCAGCTCGACTCAGCAGATGACACGGCTGCACCGAAACACAGCTTCTCTCAGTTGATGAATTCGTTACAAGAAAAACATCAGTGTGAAGCCGGGAGAATGCAAAATCTGACAAAGAAAATGGGTTCCCCAAGGTCGTGAACCTATCATGTTAGTTTCTCATGATGATTTCATTTTGATACCAAGTCTAGATTGCTTTCAATATGCGTCTACTTATCTCAGACTCTCCTCTCTCTATTCAAGTGAATATTCTGTAAATCGGGCGATTTATCATTGGCCTTAACATTAAGCACAAACAACCCAGAGAGAATGGATTCTCTGCTTACCACTGATTATCCTCACCGCGTGCCTCCTCCTTCTGTTGTAAGTTTTTCCTCTAAATTCTGTGCTCCAATGGATGGCTTTTGTGGCTCAGGAAAATCAAATCCCTTATGAAGAAGTCAGCCTAGGTCTGTGGGGGGAGTGTGCTGTGACCGGTGCTTTCCGTGCTATCTCGATTGGTTTCAAGATCTCTTGGGTTTTCATTGTTCATTTTTGGTATAGGAGCCTTATATGTCAGGAGAAAAATAAGTGCCAAAAATGTCAGTGAATCGCTTTGTCAGAAGGAGCATCCCGCCTTAGTAAAATTCACTTAAAAAGCCTTAAAGACAGCATGTCCATTTCCTTGATTACATCGGAAGCCTCACTCCACTCCTCAGAGCAGACATAGTTTAGTTTTGGAGAGGAATTAGAGGAAACTCAGGCACAATGCATGTGGCATCACTAATTACTATTACATGACCTTCAAGTATTTTTTAATGGACTAGACCACTCCGCATATCACATAGGTATATTTGCCTAAAAGTCTTAAACGTTTGAAATAGAGAAAAATGATTTTTTTTTTTAATTTTTTTTTTTTCAACGTTTTTTATTTATTTTTGGGACAGAGAGAGACAGAGCATGAACGGGGGAGGGGCAGAGAGAGAGGGAGACACAGAATCTGAAATAGGCTCCAGGCTCCGAGCCATCAGCCCAGAGCCTGACGCGGGGCTCGAACTCACAGACCGCGAGATCGTGACCTGGCTGAAGTCGGACGCTCAACCGACTGCGCCACCCAGGCGCCCCGAGAAAAATGATTTTTAAAAGAATAGGTAAAAGAATTTTTTTACACCGCCAAAGGGAGGATAGTTTATACGAGCTAAAGTTTAAGCCGGCATGGATTTCACAGAGGTAACAAAGGTAGAATCACCTGTGTATTTATCCATTAACGGCTAGTGTATTTTACTGAGCTCTCCAGCCCGCACTGGCTGTAAAGGTGCAACACCCACAACCAAGGGGGCCTTGGAAAATTTGTCCGTGGGGCCCCGGGCCAGGCATGTCGGCCAGGTAAAGGATGGACTCTCCCAGGCACATCCTGGTCCAACTTGGACCGTTTCTTGCCCCCCCCCCCCAACCGGTGTGAGTGGTCCCCGGTCTCACGGGTATCATTCAGAAATTTCCACAGACCAAATTTCCACAGACTCATTCTTTCTTCCTCACCTGCAGTCCATTGCATACCCTTCGTGGGTAGAGAAACTAACAAATAATATTCCTAGTCATCACGATAATGTGATTAGAGCAATGACAAAAATCATCATTCTTTACTATTTCTAGTATTCCATATTTATAGTTTTAGAAATTCATAGAATTCCTATGTATATAAAATGTCTACCATTTGTGTATTTATAATAAACTATGTTGGTAATAAAAATGATCATTGATGTGAATCTCAGGACACATACCTATTCCACCTGCCAAACAAATCTCACCCTTAACTGTCAAAGTGTCTATTTGGGGTAACAGTCCCTCCATCTGGTCTACCTTCCGTGTGTGTGTGTGTGTGCACGCGCGCGTGAGAGAGAGACAGAGACAGAGAGAGAGAGACCAAAAAAGTTTTGGATGCCTCATTTTGGCACCAGAGAGGAAGTCCGCTTATTTCGAAGGCATCTTGGAGCCAGAGTTGAAGACCGATTTTCCAATGACCCAGGGGGTGACTGTGTGCAAAAAGTTATTTGAAACCTCAAATATATGGAAATAATCCATGCACGAATCCTGACGGCTTGCTGGTCAACCGCCCAAACCCCGCCCCCCCAAGCCCCAGCCTAGCAGACTGCTGGTCAACCTGGACTGCGGAGGGAGGCATGCAAGGCAGCGTCCAACCCGGCTCTTTCCTCACACTCGCACCGTGCAACAGCCACATCAGTCGCACACTACAAGTCTCGAGCCGCCCCCCATCCCCTTTCTCCATCATTGCCAAGGCTCCCCAACCCCGTCCCCGCCCACGTTGAGCCACGGCGAGGTGGGGAAAGAAGCGGGAATCCAGGAGGATTCGCGCTCGCGGGTAAGTGCGACGGCAGTGGTCCACGTAGGACCACGGGAAAACCCGTGGCGCCCGGTCCCCGTCTCCGAGCCTGGGCCGCCCTCTCCCCTTACCCGCCGCGGCCGCGGTCGCTTCCCGCGAGCCGACAGGCGGCGAGCGGCGTGTGCTGGTCGACCCGTCTGGGCAGCCCCACAACCCCTGCCGGAGACGCGACGACAGCCTCCCTAAGAGACCTACTCGCCCAATCCCCAGCGAAGGCAAGACCCGCCGACGCCGTGGCACCGCCGAGCAGATCCTGCTGGCGCTGCCGGCCCCCTGGAACTCTGCGGCGCTGACTGCGGCCGAATCCCAGCCGTCGCTAGTGTTGCGGAGCTCCGGGGGAAAAGGCTAGAGAGGCGGGCGCCAGGTGGCGCTAGACAACCGGGCCGGCTCCGGACCGCAGGCGGGCGAGGGCGCACCACCGGCCGCCTGCGAGTCCGATCTCGTCCCGGTCCCCTCGGAAGGCGCTTCCCCGCGCCAGGTGAGCGGAGGGTGTCCCGCGGGGCCCCGGGTAGTATCCGCCTCCGCCCTCCCCCCAGGAGTTCCCTGCCTGGATGGATCGGCCCTGCCTGACAGGGCTTGGCACCTACAGCAGAAGGGGGAGTTTGAACACCTTTTTCTGGAAATCTCCCTGGAATCGCCTTCCCCTGCCTGGGACGGCGGGCGGGAAGGGGATAGACTGGAGGCGGCGGCTCGTGAGCCGGCACAAAATTCCCCAGAGTCGCCGGCACGTCCGCGCCCCCAGCCCACCTTCTTTCTCAGAGCGACAGCGGTGCTTCTCGGTGTCCTAGATGGACAGGACATCTGCGGGGGTAGGGTGGGCCGGGACCGAAAAACTGAAACCATCAAAGTACTGGTAGAAAGCGTGGAGGGACGCCTCCCATTCTATGATGCTGGAGTGGAGGTCTCCCGAAAGCATAAAGCAAAGTCCAGAATCCATCAAAGAAATGATTCGTCAACTTGCGCGCGTAATGAGTAAACAAAATTGACCTTTGCATATACCACAGGGAAAGTCCCGTGGCAACAAGGGGGCGTGAGGAGCATTTGGGCACACGCATGGGCGATAAGAATATTGATGTCAGCACTATTTGTTACAAGAACAAAAAGTTGGGAAAAGATCATAGCCATTAAGGGGAGCCACGTGGAATTCTGGTGTACCGCATCCAATGCCATACAATCGATTGTCTTCTGGTTTAGGGATTCGTCTACCCAGTCCTCTATAACAAGTATTATACACTTGGTGACTTATACAACAACGGAAATGTATTGCTCACATGTCTGGAGGCCAGAAGTCCAAGATCAGGGTGCTGGCATGGTTGGGTGAGGGCCCTCTTCTGGGTCACAGGCTTTCCTTGGAATCTCATATGGTGGAAAGATCTAGGGAGCTTCTTCTAGGATCTTTTATTTTTAGTTTTTCATGTTTCATCTTAGTTTTTAAACGTTATTTTTCTATTCTATTGTATTTTGTAGTATCTTAATTCATTTTTTGCATTTTATTTTATATTTTTCATTTCATTTATTTCCTGTAGAGGAACATACAATGTTGATTCCTTTCCGGTGTCCGATGCAGTGATTCGACACTCCATACATCACCCAGGGCTCAGCAGGACAAGTGCACCCCTTAATCTCCATCACCTGGTTCACTCATTCCCCCAGCCACCTCCTCTCTGCTCACCATCCTTCTGTTTTTTACAGCGAAGAGTCTGTTTCTTGGTTTGTCTCTCTCTCTCTCTTTTTCCTTTGCTCATTCGTTTTGTTTCCTAAATTCTACATACGCGTGAAAACATAGGGCATTTGTCTTTCGCTGCCTTATATCACCCAGTTCCATCTATGTGTTGTTTTTCTCCCCCTGTGAAGGAAATTCTTTATTTTTTTTCTTTCTTTTTTTCAGGAATAGAATTTAGTGAGTCATCATTTACATGTAACACCCAGTGCTCATCCCAGTAAGTGTCCTCCTTAAAGCCTCTCTCTCCTTTAGGGGTTCCCCCCACCCAAGTCCCCACCAGCACTCCTCAGTTTGTTCTCTGTATTTAAGAGTCTCTTATGGTTTGTCTCCCTCTGTGTTTTTACATTATCTTTGCTTCTCTTCTCTTACGTTAATCTGTTTTGATCCTTAAATTTCACGTATGAGTGAAATCATATCACGTTTGTCTTTCTCTGTCTGATTTTGCGTAGCATAATACACTCTACTTCCGCCCAATTTGTCACAAACGGCAAGATTTCATTCTTTTGGATCGCCAAGTACTATTCCACTGGGTCCATATACTACATCTTCTTCATCCATTCACCACTTGGTAGACATTTGGGCTCTTTCCATTCTTTGGCCATTGTTGATAGTGCCGCTAAGATCATCGGTGTGCATGTGCCCCTTCGAATCAGCGCTCCTGTATCCTTTGGGTAAATACCTAGTCGTGCAATTGCTGGGTCGCAGGGTAGCTCTATTTGTAATTTTTGGAGGAACCTCCATACTGTTTTCCAGAGTGGCCGCACCAGTTTGCATTCCCACCAGCAGTGCAAAAGGGTTCCTCTTTTTCCGCATCCTCGCCAACATCTGTCGTTGCCTGAGTTGCTCATGTTAGCCATCCTGACAGGTGTGAGGTGGTATCTCGTTGAGGTTTTGATTTGTAGTTCCCTGATGATGAGTGACCTCGTGCATCTTTTCATGTGTCTGTTAGCCATCGGGATGTCTTCTTTGGAGAAGTGTCTGTTCGTGTCTTTTGTCCATTTCTTCCCTGGATTATTTCTTTTTTTTGGACGTTGAGTTTGATAAGGTCGTTCTAGATTTTCAATACTAACCCTTCATCTGATACGTCATTTGCAACATCTTCTCCGATTCTGTCCGTTGCCTTTTAGTTTTGCCGATTGTTTCCTTCGCTGTGCAGCTTTTTATCTTGATGAGGTCCCACTAGTTCATTTGTGCTTTTGTTTCCCTTGCCTCTGGAGACGTGTCAAGTAAGAAGGTGCTGCGGCTGACGCCAAAGATGCTTTTGCCTGCTTTCTCCTCGAGCATTTGGATGGCTTCCTGTCTTATGTTTAGTCTTTCCTCCGTTTTGAGTTTATTTTTCTGTCTGGCGTAAGAAAGCGGTCCAGGTTCGTTCTCCTGCGTGTCGCTGTCCAGTTTTCCCAACACCACGTGCTGAAGAGACTGTCTTTATTCCATTGGATATTCTTTCCTGCTTTGTCAAAGATCTGTCGGCCATACGTCTGTGGGTCCATTTCTGGGTTCTCCATTCTGTTCCATTGATCTCGGTGTCTGTTCTTGTGCCAGTATCATACTGTCTTGATGATTACAGCTTTGTACTACATCTTGATGTGTGGAATTGGGATGCCTCCAGCTGTGGTTTTCTTTCTCAGGATTGCTTTTGGCTATTCAGGGTCTTTTCTGGTTCCGTACAAAATTTAGGATTTTTTCTTATAGCTCTGTCAAGAAAGCTGGGTTTCTTTCGGTAGGAGTTGCGTCGAATATGTAGATGGCTTTGGGTAGTATTGGCATTTTAACAATATTTGTTCTTCCGATGCAAGAGGATGGAATACTTTTCCATTTTGTATGTGTGTCTTCTTCAATTTTTTTCATAAGCTTTCTATAGTTTTCAGTGCATAGGTTTCTCGCGCCTCCGGTTAGGTTTATTCCAAGGCATTTTATGGACTCGGTGCAATTGGAAATGGGATCGATTCCTTGATTTCTCTCGCTGTTGTTTCATTATCGGTGTACAGGAATGCAACTGATCTCTGCGCCTTGATTTGATATGCTGTGACCGCGCTGAACGCACGGATCAGTTCTAGCAGTTTTTTGGGGGAATCTTTTGGGTTTTCCGTACAGACTGTCACGTTGTTGGCAAAGAGTGAAAGTTTGACTTCCTCCTTGCCAGTTTGGATGCCTTCTAGTCCTTCTTGTTGTCTGATTGCTGAGGCTAGGACTTCCAATACTAGGTTGAATAACCGTGGCGAGAGTGGACATCCCTGTCGTGTTCCTGACCCTAGGGGGAAAACTCTCAATTTCCCCATTGAGGATGATATTCGCATTGGTCTTTCCCATGTGGCTCTTATGATCTCGAGGTATGATCCTTCTATCCCTACTTTCTTAAGGGTTTTCATCAAGAAAGGATGCTGAGTTTTGTCAAATGCTTTCTCGGCATCTACTGAGAGGATCATGTGGTTCTTCTTCTTTCTTTTATTAATGTAGTGTATCACACTGATCGATTTGCAGACATGGAACCAGCCCTGCATCCCGGGTATAAATCCCACTTGATCGTAGTGAAGAATTCTTTTCACGTATTGTTGGATTCGGTGGGCTAGTATCTTGTGGAGCATTTTTGCCTCCATGTTCGTCGGGGAAATTGGTCTCCAGTTTTCCTATTTAGTGGGGTCTTTGTCTGGTTTTGGAATCAAGGGAATTCTGGCCTCATCGAATGAGTTGGGAAGTTTTCCTTCCATTTCTATTTTTTTTGGAACAGCTTCAAAAGAATAGGTGTTAATTCTTAATTAAATGTTTGGTAGAATTCCCCTGAAAAGCTATCAGGCCCTGGACTCTAGGTTTTTGGGAGATTTTTGGTTACGAATTTAATTTCTTTGCCGGTGACGAGTCTTTTCCATGTTTCTATTTCTTGCTGTTTCAGTTTTGGTGGTTTGTGTTTCTAGGAGTTTGTCCATCTCTTCCAGAATGCCCCATTTATTGGCATGTAATTGCTCATAATATTCTGTTGCGACCGGCGCAACAAACACCAAGATCAGGGTCCTGAGGATAGGGGAATGTAAGAAAGAAAAGAAGAGAAGCCAGTTTGGGAACAGGAGGGTCCCCTGGGCTGATGGCCCAAGTGACGGCTTTATTGTTGCTGTACACAATCTTTTATATCAAGACTCTTACGGGTCAGGTCATTCTACGAATACACAGGTTTCGCATGATCGCTGCCAACCAAAACATTTAGTTCTGTGTACATTGTGAACTTTCTAAACGGGTCACAGCAAGGTCCTGTTGGTAGATTGCTAGCAAAACACAGTTCCCATGTTTGTTTCTATTTGACCCGGGGTAGAAAGGGGGGTAACATTACTGCCAACACCCACAGACCACAGGCTTCAGGAATTAGATTTCTCAGCCTTGGCAAGGCTTTCGTATGCCTTTGCAAGTGGGGGAATGGGAGGGGGAACCACCGGGTTGGCTGAGTCAACAGGGAGCCGTTGCTCGACCCGGTCTCAGCCTGGCACAGGGGTCCGGCCTCCTACAATATTCTCTTATTATTGCTTGTATTTCTGCAGTGTTGCTTGTGATCTCTCCTCATCCATCCTTGATTACATTTATTTGGGTCCTTTCCTTTTTCCTTTTGATCAACCTGGCTAGGGGGTTATCAGTTTGGTCAATGCTTTCAAAGAAACAGCTGCTGGTTTCATTGATCGGTGCTACTGTTTCTCTTTTGTATTTCGAAAGTGTTCATTTCTGCTCTAATCTTTCTTGTTTCCCATCTTCTGCTGGTTTGGGGTTAGCTTACACTTCCAAGCTAGTTCATTTCATCTGGGACTGTGTCATCTGCCTTGATCGACACTTCAGGTCCAGGGGCTGGCAAGAGACAAATTAGAGTCCCTGGGTCCCAGTGCGAATTCCCTGAAGATTACCCACATCTGGCTGCGTGTGGTCAGCACCCAGCCTTTCTCCAGTTTGGAGTGCAGGCCAAGTGAGAACCGGGGACAAAGGGTAGAGAGATATCAAGAACACCGTTTCGTTTCTGGACAGCTAGACTGTAGGATGCCTCCTGTTCCTACTCATGGAATGGGAACATTCTGCTCTGCCCTTGCTGAAGGGAACAGACTCACACATTGGCTTACCGGGCTACTGGAACGTGTGGGCTGGTGGAGACTTCAGGATAAACTGGCAGAGCAGGGAGGACAAGAAGAGTACACAGCATGCAAACCAAGATTGAGGC
Organism: Panthera onca; assembly: GCF_046562875.1. Taxonomy (NCBI): domain Eukaryota; kingdom Metazoa; phylum Chordata; class Mammalia; order Carnivora; family Felidae; genus Panthera; species Panthera onca. The sequence continues at coordinate 29,078,401 of NC_138352.1, read as the reverse complement.
AGAGACCCAACGGCAGGAGCCCCTTAAGAACTTGGCCATCGTCGATCCCATCCGAGTGGCCTAAGAGGCCAGTGGAGGCCAGTGGACTTCCGTCTCCCCTCAGCACTATGCTTCCCTCCTTGTGTAGGCAGATCGGAACGAGAGTGCGGCACTGACGAGATTGCCCCCACACTGTTTTCTCTTGAAAGTGACCATGAAAGCACACAGGTAAAGAGATCGCTTCCTCAAAATCCCTTATCCAACTGGCGTCGTCTTCTCAAGAGGCGTTACGGAAGCAGGAAGTTCTCTTCACATCTGGAGAGTTCTCCCAGAATGGTGCGTGGGTACATGGACACTCCACAGGGTGTTCACAACTCCAGCCTTTGTTTTTCCCCTCGGTGGTGCCGGGGCCTTATCGATGTTATCGTTTCACACACCAATTGTTGACTTTTTTATTTTCTCTGTGGCTTATCTTTTTCCTGTGTAATTGATGTGCCCTTTGTCCTTCTTTTCCCCTCTGTGGGTCTGATTTGTTGGTGGGTTTTCTAGCTCCTCAAAACGGAACTCGAACAAGTGATTTTCAACCCTTGCCCTCTGCTAACAGAAGCATTTGAAGCGACGGGCACTGCCCGAGTGACATCTCACCACCAAATTCCATGTTGTATTTTGATTATCAGCCTGTTCTGTTTTACGTGTTCCATGTAATTTCCTCTCTAAACCGTGAGCCTTCAAGCAATCTACCGTTGTGCAAATATTTAGGGATTCTCTGGACGTCTTAGTATTGTCGATTTCTGCTTTATTCCCGATGTGTCAGAGAACATAATTTCTGATAGTTCGTTATCCCGATGATTATTGGGCCCGTGTCATGGCCCAGAATATCTGGGTGAATGTTCCATGTTTCTAGGAAAAAGTATGTTTTCTGCAACAGTGAGGTGGTTGGTCTGTAAACGTCCGTTTCATTCAGGCCAAGGGTAGCAGTCAGATCTCCTGTGTTGTCCCTCGTGGCACGAGCTGGTGTCCCTGGGATTTGGCACCTACCAGTGCTTCTCAGACTTCTTTCCACATCAGGTGAGAGAATGCTAGAGGGAGCTGCGTTCCTTCCTGCACAGGGAAAGCTGGAGGGGACTGGATTTGGGCATCTCCTTTCCCCCAGGCCGGCTGTGGATGGCAGAGGCAAGGTGGTTGCTCTGGGAGAACCGTGTCCCTCCAGGGAAGGCTTCCTTAAGGAGACCAAGGGCACCCTGGGTGTGTTCAGAATGGTGGTTTCCTTCTCCCGCTGCCAGATGTACTGAGGATTTTGCTTTGCACTCTGAATGCGGTGGAGCTCCTGGAGGCGAGCTCATGAGTGTGGAAGTCCCGAAAGGCTGCGTCCCCCTGGGGTTTAACCTGTCCGTCTTGCGGACACGGAACCTGCACACAGTCATCAGCCACCGCGCGAGTGCTGCTGCCCAGATCCCGCTCCACCAGCGGCCTCTGCTCCGTGAAGCCGTGAGCCTCTGTGTTCACCCGTCTCCCCACTTATCGCGGTGATGCTCACCCTGTGGTCTCAGTTCTCTGACGGATTTAAGGATTGTTGGTGTCCACGCCGTTCAGGTTTCTCTCGTGATGACAGAGAAACCCCATTAAGAAGGTCCAAGGATACAAGGCGTAAATTAGGTTACGGGGACAGGGAGCCAAAATAAGCTATAGGCCTGTTTTTATTATGTGAGATTTTCACAGACATAACTCCATGATGGTGAACTTGGAAACAGATGAGATAGTTGATGTCTAGCAACACACAAATTATACGAATATTGTTGCAAGCAGCGGAGAGGAGTCCACCCACAACGTGGGGCCACTGAAGGGGCTGGAGGGAGTGGCCGCGGTCTGGAGACCCCTGGACCTGGAGCTAGTCGCACATGGCAGAAGGGGCTGGTGGCCCCGAAGGGCAGTAGGGTGGGGCCAGTGAGGCGGCCAAGAGTCCTGTGGTCCTGCAGCAGGGGCGGCGGGGACCAGCTGGGGCAGGGGAAGGATGGGGATGAGACAGGAAGCCCAGGGTTTGAGGAGAACGCAGGGTGCGACCCTGCGGGGTGAGGTGAGCGGGGACGCAGGCCCGTCCTCTCTGCGAGGGCACAGGCAGGTCTGGCTGCTGTGGTGATGACGCCCTGGGTGAGTGGGCTCAGGGGGCCAGCCTCTCTGAAGTGCCACCGGTCCCGTGTGTCAGCTCTGTGACTTCATGTCTTAGAGGGTTTCCTGCAGATACACCAGCCTAGGAGACCCAAGATCTAGCTCTATCTCACCATTGTCCAAACCATGGGAATGAAGGAACACAGAAGAAAGAATTCAGTTGGGAAGTCAAAGACCCAAGGACAATGTCCCAAATGTAGGGACTCTGAAGGAAGTCCTAAAAGCCTTGCTAGGGGAACAAAGCAACTGAAGAAGTCCGTGTGGTAAAATCCTTGTTGGGTTGGGTTAAAAACACGTTTATAAAGGTATATAGAGACATGCTTGAATGGCATGGAGAATTTATGGAGCGCTACCCAAGTAAATGCTTTTAGAAGATACTCTGTGCAGGGAAAGGGGAGACTTACATTTTCACTGTATGTCCTCTAGACTATAATCTCTTTATTAAAGATATATTATTTTTATGTATTTGCTACACACAATGGGGGCTCAAGAGTTGAATGCTCCCCCTGAGTCATCCAGGCGCCCCTAGACTATAATCTTTTATGAATGAAACATCGTTTAAAGGAAACACTCTTTCTCTTCCCCTCTTCCAAGGGATATCCTGCCTCCCAGGAGACCCCATGGACCCCGGAGCACAGTTAGAAACGTTGTGTGAGGTGTGGACAGTCTGTAACACAAAGCTAGGTATGCAAACAGACCTCCCCTCATTTTCCAAAAGTTCCATTCATTTCTCTTTCTAGTGTCCAATTCTACTGAAGACAGGCAAGTATTCTGAAACCCAGGGAGTTATTTGTCTTGCATCTGAGACATCACCCGCCTCTCCGCTGCTGTCCATCCTGGGCTCGGGGGCTGCAAGGAGGGAGGTTCTGTGTGCACAGTGAGTCTCCCCCTACCCCCCGCCCCCCGCCCAGCGCCGATGGAGCCGGTCCTGACGTGCCTGCTGGTCCTGGGTCCGCCCTACCATGGCAGGCCACGTCTTGCATGGACTCGTCCCTGAGGCAGGTCCCAGCAGGGCAGAACCCCTCGCAGCTGCTGGGGTCCACGTGTGGGACCCCAGGCCCCTCTGCTGGCTGCACTGCTGTCCACTCGCTAGAGCTGTCATCGAGGACAGGAAACCGTAAAACCGTCTGCAGACCCAGCTACATACTTTGTAGGGACCGTGGCAAAGCGAACTTTCAGATCCCTTGTGCAAAAAGCAGGGGGAATATACAGTTACTGGAACTAAAATATAAGGCATTTTCCTTAATACTATATTACTTATGAAACATAATAGGTTATAAAAGGCACATGAGCAACAACTAGGGTGACACGTTAAAAGCAATATTTCCAGGGTCTTCTTTTATAGAATACACTACATAACACCTTATCTATGTTATACGGAAACGTGGTATCATTTTAGGGCCCACTGCTATGCAAGTTCCCTTACTGTGTCATGAAAACATGTAGATACTTTTAGCAACGTTTATCTTTGGTGGATGTAGCTGAGAGTAGTGTTGGCCTCTACTGGCACGTGGAAGACCCCACACACGTGTAGTTCATGGTTTGGGGAAGCGTCTTTTTGGTGGTGTGAATGCAGGTGGAGCTGTTCAGAGTATCTTTGAGGCTGTGGTAAATTGGATGGGTTTCCGATAACTTATTTCAAAATATGAATTGCATCACCCGCAGAACTCATGATCCTTGAGGAACAAGTTTTCTAAAAAGAAAGTCAACTTCGAACAAAGCAAGCCAAACCATCGATTTTGGGCATTCCGGATGTAATTTGAGGTGTAAATTCATATACTTTGGCATTTTAAGGTTTCCGCTGACCTTTCTCATCACGTGTTGAGGGTGTACAAATACCCCAAACTGGGTTCCAGGTTGGTATATAATACAAAATGCCCTTCAATTCATTCTAACACTGTACCTTCAATTTTCTGGAATGTTACTTTTAAAATTGTCTTCCTCCTTAACAGATGGTTCTTCTGAAGCTTCCTAAAAAATAGTGTTCTTTTCTGCTGCACGCAATGATCTTTAAATGTAATCTATGATTTCTGAGGTTGTGGATTTCTGGATTTGTAATGTTGTAGCAGTTTTCATACCAGAGATACTCAGCCCTTGAAGAATTCTAATATTCTTCAGTGGTCCCCGATATGATTGATGTATTGCAATGAATTGTGATTTTGCAGCAAGCTACTGACCTAGTTTGCTGCCCAAGTAGCACAGTTCTCGTGCCAGCATCCAGGGTGGGCATTCGTATTCGTGCAGATGCCATGGGGACAGGCTAGCGGGACAGCCAGACCAGCCAGCCTGCCACTGCGGGTCCCGGCACACCCCCTTGCAGAGGTCCTGGTCCTCTCTCCTAAGGCTATAACGGCTGCCACCTCTGCTGCGATCACTGCTTGGGGACCCACTGTCCCAGGACTGTCCCCCTCATACACGTGTGCACCAGACAGCCTGACCCACCCTTCGGCTCCATGCCGGGTGCTTCCTGCTGCGTCTGCGTGTGTGAGGACACAGTACACCCCACGTCATCCACCAAGGCAGCCAGTCTTCACCCAGTCTTTGGGACAGGTGGCCTGTTCGGGGCTGCAGGGGTCAGGGGCTTGAAGGCCTTTGCATTATGTAGCTCTTCCCTTTTGCTAAGGAGAGAAGCCAAGAAGGCGTTTCCGATGCAGGTGTGAACCTGCTTCAAACACAGTCCGTGGCCAGTGAGCAGCAGGACGTACCCCCGTTAGGGGAAGCCTGCGAGTTGCATTTCTGAAATCCTGAAAGGTAATCCCATTGGTACGAGACCAACAGTTTGTTTCTGCAAAGGAATCCTCTGTTTATATTCATGCTTTCAAATTGTTCCATAATAGGATTCATAGCACAATATGGGTCACGTGTTTTTTATATGTGGGCTTCGATTTTTAAAAATCAGTAGAACTTTAAAGTTGTTTCATTTAGACGTTATTTCTAAAATTCTGCTTTTAGAGGTGCCTGCGTGGCTCAGTTGGTTAAGCCAACTGAGCGACTCTTGATACTGGTTCAGGTCAGGATCTCACGGGGGTGAGATGCCTGCAGTCGGGCTCCACATGCGGGTGGAAGCTGCCTGGGGTTCTCTGTCTCCCTCTCTCCCTGCTCCTCCTCAGCTCGCACACATGTTCTCTGTCTCGCAAAATATATAAATAAGCTTAAAATTCTGCTTTTAAATATAACATGGGCAAGCATTTAAGGACAACCCTGGGGGAGTCTGTGACACTCACCAGGCACCATGGCGAGCCTGCTGTCTGTGACTGGGAATAGCAAAGCCATTTGCTGATGGAACTGTAGGTCCAGGTAGAAGTGGCCCTCTGTGCTTGGAGCTAGGAATCTAACGGGCTAGAAAGAAATAACAGTCACTTACCAACCAAAAGTCCATTCCCACAGCTAAAGCCAGATCGCTCTGAAAATAGAGACAGCTAACAATAAAGTGACAACGAATAGCTATAAAGTCAAATGCCTCAAATGTGAATCTCAAAAAGCAAAGGCATGCCATGACTGAGATAAACCAGAAGACACGAAAAATTAGTAGCTCTAAGAGTGAAACACTGGCAGAGATAACGAACATAAGTAATTCAGACGTAATAAGGTTTTAAATAAATAGTGAAAAGTAACTAAACTGTAAATGACTGTGAGAATGCAGATCCATCAAAAAATCGCCATCTGATGGGGCGCCTGGGTGGCGCAGTCGGTTAAGCGTCCGACTTCAGCCAGGTCACGATCTCGCGGTCCGTGAGTTCGAGCCCCGCGTCAGGCTCTGGGCTGATGGCTCGGAGCCTGGAGCCTGTTTCCGATTCTGTGTCTCCCTCTCTCTCTGCCCCTCCCCTGTTCATGCTCTGTCTCTCTCTGTCCCAAAAATAAATTAAAAAACGTTGAAAAAAAAAATCGCCATCTGAGTCCCAATTTGGCGAGAGGGAGCCGTTCCCTGCCAAGACAGGCTCCCACACGGGGAGCAGGGGTCAGAAGCAGAGTCAAACCAGAGAAGGCCAGGTGCCACGGAGGAGGTGACGGGAGAGAGGCCCCAGAACAGGGAGTGGGAGAAGAATGGCCACAGCGAATATCTGGAAAGAGGCCGCCACATTTATGAGCATTTTCCAGACCCATCAGAAAGAAACCCTATGAGGTTGGAAATGCTTTTCGGAAGCATACTGCTTTCCACAATTGTCACATAAACGACTGGCAGAAAAATACTATTTCTCTAGCAGTATTTTTGCTAGCATACTGCATGCTCTAGCAGCGTGGGAATGGGCTCACCCCACACAAAGGTACCTCAGGGGTAAGAGGAGGAAGTACAGAGTAACCACTGCAGAACACGAAGAGTCCCCATCTCGATGAACCTTATGTGCTGTGCAGCTTTTAAAAACGAGAAAAAAGTCGGGGCACCTGGGTGGCTCAGTCGGTTAAGTGTCTGACCTCGGCTGAGGTCATGATCTCAGGGTTTGTGAGTTCGAGCCCCACAACGGGCTCGCTGCTGTCAGCGCAGAGCCTGCTTTGGATCCCCTGTCCCCCTCTCTGTGCCTCCCCTGTTCGTGCTCTTTCTCTCAAAAATAAAGAAACATTTTTTTTTTTTTTAAATAAGATAAAAGTTACTAAGAAAGCAGGGCACCTGGGTGGCTCAGTGGGCTAAGAGTCTGACTCTTGGTTTCAGCTCAGGTCACGATCTGACAGATTTGTGAGTTTGAGCCCTCAATGGGGCTCTCGTGCTAACAGTGCGGAGCCTGTTTGGGATTCTCTCTCTCCCTCTCTCTCTGCCCCTCTTGCACAGGCACTCTCTCTCTCTCAAACATAAATAAATAAATAAATAAATAAATAAATAAACAATTTTAAGTTATTAAGAAACTGATTCAGTGTAAGATATACATCATTAATCAGAAATAGAAAAATTTAGTAATGAAGGGACAGAACCCAAGAAAGAATAAGAAAAAAAAAAGGGAAGTCGCTTCTTTTTTTTTTTTTAATGTTTACTTATGTTTGAGAGAGAGAGACAAAGTGCAAATGGAGGAGGGGCAGAGAGAGAGGGGGACATAGAATTTGAATCAGGCTTCAGGCTCTGAGCTGTCAGCACAGAGCCCGACGTGGGGCTTAAACACAGGAACCTCAAGATCATGACCTGAGCCTAAGTCAGAGGCTTAACCCACAAAGCCACCCAGGTGCCACTCCTGGAAAAATCATCTCTTAAGTGAAGTTCAAACCAGAAGAAACAATGCCAAATAAGCCTTACAAGCAACAGAAGGCAAAACAGAGGAAACTATTGAAAAAGCAATTAAATAAGAGATTGTAAGAGATTTGATAAAAGTGTCAAAAGTTGAAGATAATGAAAAGAGATAGGCCATATGAATGACTGAGGTGCTTGAAAGAGCAAAGACAAAGCCAGCTGAGAGTAAGTACAAGTTAGCACCAACCACCCCCCAGCCAGGTGGAATGTGTGTGATATTCCTCAGACACTCCCAGCTTCACAAGAACAAAGAAAAGGGGTTTAAGTGCTTGCCATGGTGACGCGGGAAACTAAGGCAAATGAAAACTTAAATTTCCTTACTGCCCACAGCCCACTGACAAGTCCTTGAGACAGGCAGAGTGACCTCTCTCTAGGAGCTCAGCTGCCTCAAGGACGACACTTTGCTAGGGCCAAAAGGGAATCTTGGCTTAACATTATCTAGCAATGTGGTAATGGAACTTGTCTACTTCTCTCTCTCTGGGAGGAGCATGGGAGCTCCTTTTCGGTCCCCAAGGACTCTTCCTCGGGATGCCTTTTTAACCCACTGGAAACAATTAGGCTTGCAAAATGTAGAAAAGGGCTGATCTCCTGGAACACTGCATGGCCTTAGTAAACAGGGAAAATGGACAGAGGTACCCTAGGTCCAGGCCTGCACGGTCTGGTCAGTAACCAGGCCAGTAAACTCCCTCCTGATAATATTGGATGATAACTATCTAGCTAGGCCTCCTCCTGATAGAACTCAGTCGCTGGAGGAAACACAGGCCACCCCTGATAAAGGGGACACTGACTGTCTCTCTTCTTCCTCCTAATACATGTGAGGGCGTCTCCCTCATTCACTTCCCGGGCTAATGGCTGTGATAATTAGAGCCAACTGTGCTTAGTCTACCTCAGGACGGGGACTTTAAGGAATATTTGCAAGCAGCTGCCTAAACTCCATTCATTTCCCTGTCTTCTCCAGCCAGACATGGATTCCATATTTCCCCTTTGGTGGAGAAAAACAAAAACAAAAACAAAACAAAAAACAAAAAACAAAAAAAAAAAAAAGAAAAAGAAAAAACCAAATAAACCATGCTGTCTGCTCCTCTGTCCAGGCTGACAAGGTTTAGAGCCAGGAATCTTCCTTCTGTGCCTTCTGCTGGCACCTCGCCTCTTCTGCCTTCCCCTCCCCATCCTGTTTCTGCACCACCTTGGGTGGGGCTTACATAACTGGTTCTTCTGCCATGTCACTGACTCAGGCACCACTGGTTCCTCCTCCCAGCTTCCTGTCAAGGAACAAAGAGCACCCACTTGGACCGCCCACTTCAGATCCCCCCACTGGCGTCCCAGGTAAAGATCGACAACGGGGAACAGATTGTCTCTTAAGTGGACCCAAATGGAACATATTTGTTTAAACTAACTTAAGCTTTTGCTTTAATTAAGATAGACATGTCTTGGGGCGCCTGGGTGGCTCAGTCGGTTAAGCGTCCGACTTCAGCTCAGGTCATGATCTCACGGTCTGTGGGTTCGAGCCCCGAATCGGGCTCTGGGCTGATGGCTCAGAGCCTGGAGCCTGCTTCCGATTCTGTGTCTCCTTCTCTCTCTGCCCCTCCCCCATTCATGCTCTGTCTCTCCCTGTCTCAAAAATAAATAAAAATGTTAAAAAAAAAAAGACATGTCTTTAGCATTATCAACATTAAATATGAAACTTTTTATTCTACCTAGGTTTGCTGAAGGTCAAGAAAGCTCATGTTCTCTCTGCAAGTTGTTAGCAAGAAGATGACTAATGGTAATGGTTAATCTTGTCTCAAAGTTTTCATGGGTAATTGTTAAGATAGCTTTCAAAGTCTTTGGTAACCTGAAACTTTAAAGTTTTGCTTGCACAATAAATGGGATTGAATTCATTGGATAGCAAATGAGATAAAAAGCTAAAGCACTGATTACTAGATGTAGGTTTGTGCTTTTGACTTATTGCACGGTAACTAAGACTATTTGGGTCTGGTAAGCGTGCTTTGTGCTTTATGAAGCTTTTACTATGGAACACCTGCTTTGTGCTTAACTGATAAATTTACCATCTTAAAAAAAAACTGGTGTAACAGTTCTCAAGTGATTACTAACTTCTCATTGGAGACTAAGGTTTCTAGAGTTAAAAGTCTGTTAAGTATAATTAAGACTGATGGAAATAAGGAAAGCAACTCTGTATATAGGAAAGTAGGAGATACATAAGAAAGAAGGAATGGCAAATGCATTTTTTTGTTGGAGGTAAAAGAAAGTGATTTTGTCCTAAATGAGACTGGTTCTTTGGAGAGAAATGGCTTGGGCAAAATCTGAATGCAAAGGAAAGTTGTAGAAGGTTCCCAAAGGGAAATCTTTGGAAAGGAATTTTATGTGTGGTCAGGATGGACTAAGATAGAGGCAAATGGATTTTAAAGGTGCACCACGTATAAGATTAAAATTCTGCTTTTCTCTCTGTTCAAAAGACAAAGTTTTCTTGGACTGTTGAGCTGCTCTCGATAAGAAAATGTAAACAAAGGTTTGGGTTTTTTGGGTTTTTTCCCTCTCTTTTCTCTGCCTGAAAAACCAAAGCTTACGTTTTGTCTTTTTCAGGTACTTGATTACTTTGTTAAAACTTCTCAATGTTAAAGGAGCTTAGCTTTGCTGACAACTGTAGAACCATACCTATTTGCCTTTGGAATCTCTTATTGCCACCTTGGTGAAAAAAATAATTCAAATAAATACTGATCTGCAATCCTATTTAGGATGTGCTTTATAACTGTCTGAGGTTTTTAACAGACTTCCAAGATTTAAATTGTAAATGAATTTTTTTTTACAATTAGGCCTTTTTATTTGGGATGCTAAGTTACTTGGAAAGGCACTGTCCAATAATGGTAAACCTTAGGTTGTATTGCATGGGTAAATGCTGTAACTGTCAAATATATGTGCAATTCCTAAAGTTGTTGTTTTGATATTCTGATTATTGAAGTGTTATGTGCCACAGAAATAACTGAACTCCCTTGTCAATTGAATCACAATGAACTCTCATCAGATCTTTACCAATGTCCATTTTGTCATTTGTCATTTAGAATTGTTCTTATTCTCTCACACAACGTATTTCATCTTCAAGGAGATTCATAAAAAGGACTTTTAGGACAATTACAGGTATTTGACATCTTTAATATTAATACTAAAATGGGTAAGAATTTCCAGAACTAAAAAGCTGCATTCATACTGAACAAGAATTAGGAACATGAGACTAAATGAATTGAGGAAGATTATAGTTTTGTGACTCTTGTTGGACATATTGCTGGTTCTCTAATGTTTCCTCTACAGATTAAGGAAACTTTCTCTTAAGATATCTATGATATACAGAAATGTCATAAAGTATTCATTTGTGAACTGAAGCATGTATCTTTTCTCTCTACCTAAACCCTCTAAAATTCAAAAAGTCTCAGTGAGCATTCTTCTAGCAATCATACTTATTTGCATCAGTTCATTAAGAGTCTTGTCCTTATAACAGGACACCATTGGAAACACTGGTGATTTTACCAAGGCTTTGCCTGGAATGTCCTATTTGAGAGACATGCATAGACTTAGATATGACCCGATAGCTCTAAGGAACTAAGGTTGACTTTATGAAACATGGAGCCATAAAGCCCCTTGGAAATGTTGGCCTGATACCTTGGTTACAGGGTTCCCAGAAGTCTCACCAGCTGAGTAAAGAATGTACCGTCACTTCCTGGCAGGTGCAGGAACCTCAGGGTACGTTGGGGACCTCGTGAAGAGGGATTTGCCCAGTTCTACAGGTATTGCGGGCATGTCTGACGGCAAGTACTTGGCTTGGCTTCTGGCTTGGAGAGGCTACTAAAAATTCAATCTGGAGATTCCTTAGAAAAGTTTGCAGCAAAGCAAACTTTAAGAAATCCTTATGATTAGGGGCTCCTTGAGTGGCTCAGTTGGTTAAGCGTCTGACTTCAACTTAGGTCATGATGTCTCCATTTCTGAATTCAAGCCCAGCGTCAGGGTCCGTGCTGACAGCTCAGAGCCTGGAGCCTGCTTGGGATTCTGTGTTTCCCTCTCTCTCTGCCCCTCGCCTGCTCACGCTCTCTGTCTCAAAGATAAATATTAAAAAAAAAAATTTTAAAGGTCCTTATGATCAATCGCTATTCTTGCTGAGCTTATGTAAATAATTAGGCCAAGTTTGCTAGAACCGGACTTGTTTTACAAACGAATTAGTCTTGATTCGGCTGTCTCCGAATATGAGGGTTTATAGACAGAAAAACTATTTTCTATAATGCACTTTTATGGATGTTAAACTCTAGTTTTGATTGTCTTTAAATGTTTGTTGTTTGCCTAAACTGGACAACTTGAGGTAAACTTCAGAAAAATGGTCACAATAGCACAGGCATGGACAATCTTCTTGCTTGTTATTCTGTGGTAATAATAACCCCAGGGGCATATGATTTAAACAACTGGAAAATGGTATGGATTACCCCAACAATTGTATATGAAACGACTTTTCTCACTGTAAGTCTATCAACAGATAAAGACCATAGTGCCTTATTAAATTATTCGCTTGCGGCAGGATTGAATCATGAGTCTCTAAATATGCAAACCATAGCCTCTAAACCTGATCTGACAGTTACTAGCAACCCATGCCATATAAAACCCCAAAGCCTGCTTATTTAAAGGATCGAAAGTCTAATACAACAGGGAATTTAACTCCAAAATGAAAGGGTCATATTATGTACTTCCACTGCCATAAAGTTAGAGGGCACTCTTCATGGGCTCCTGCATCTAAATAAAACCTGTACCCCTTTACAAGAAATCAATGAGGGAACTAATGTGACCTCTAATTCCTGTGAACCTGTGGGAGAAATCAAACTTCTCTTACGATGGCTGTACCTTTCTTTTTCATTCTCCTTTCCCCAATTTCTAATAATTCCTTCTTACAATGGGCCACTCAAAAGGATCACCACGGATATTTGAGTTACATACCAGAAAGACCAATCTGATTCCTGCTGCCCGTTCCCACTCCCATGTGAGGATGCTTCCAGCCTGACATCTAAAAATCTCACTGGCAGCACTTATTGCCTGATTGCTTACTAAACAAAACATAATCTATAGGATGGCTAACCACCACCTGTTACCCAGTTAAGGCCTTAAATGACTCTCACAATAACATTATATTGCTAAATACTAAAATAACTCAAATGCATGAAACAGTTCTACAACATAGAATGACATTCGATGTTTTAACTGCCGCACAGGTGGAACTTATACTCTCATAAAAACAAAGTGCTGCGTATACATTCCAGAATACCACAAAACTATTTCTGGATTTCTAACTGACATGAATACTCACACTGGCGCTTTAAACAATCCCTCTCTTTCCTGAATGATTGGTTAAACATCTAGACTGGAGGCTTTTTGTCAGCTACCAAAGGACTTTTATTTGGGCTAATCTTTCTAGTTATTCTAATTATGTTTTGCTGTTTTCTCCCATGTCTGTCTGCCTCGTGCCGAGACTCCATCACTGCAATAACGCCAAGCCAACAGATGATCCTTTCTACTCCAGGAGCTTCGTGTACATTGTCAGTGTTGGATTCAGCTGCCTCTGCCTTTCATGACTCCCCTATACCTTCCCGACCGACCGATGTTGACCCATAGGTGGGGACATCTCTACGCCCCTATTCAGCAGAAGGAAGCCACGGAAAATGAGACCTCCACCGTCAGCAACCTTAAAGATGTAAGGGTCAAAATTGTTCAGGAGGGATATGATGAGGGAGCATAATGCAAGCTGAGGGCAAAGTACAAGCTAACACCAGCCCCTCCCACCTAGGTGGAATACGTGTGATATTCCTCACACACACGCCCAGCTACCCAAGAACAGAGTAAAGGGGTTTAAGTGCTTGCTGTAGTGATGTGGGAAACTAAAGCAACATGAAAACTTAAATTCCCTTACTGCCTACAGCCCTTTGACGAGTCCTTGAAACAGGCAGAGTGACCTCCCTCTAGGAGCTCAGCTGCCTCAAGGACGACACTTTGCTAGGGTCAAAAGGGAAACCTGGCTTAACATTATCCTGACCCACCCTGATCCTGTAAATCTACTTTAACATATAAAAATTCCTTTGGAAATGTCCTTTATCTCAACTCCCCCAAGATATATGCTGGCAATCATACTCCAAGCTTATGGCCCCCGATATACATGTGAAGGGTCTCATGACTGAGGTTTTACTAAATGGTAATAAATGGCATTTTCCTAACAACAGCTAGCCCCTCAAGGTCCTGGAAACGTTGCTTCCAAAATACCTTAGAGACTTAGTGTATCCCTAATTCCCTCCCAACCTGAAGGACTATAATCAGTTACCTGTCACAATCCCAGTGCAGTTCTTTCTGCCCATGGGTCCTGTCCCTGTGCTTTAATAAAATTACCTTTTTGCACCCAAGACATCTTCAAGAATTCTTCCTTGGCTGTTGGTTCCAAACCCCACCATCACCCAAAACATCATCACCTGACACTTTTAGGAAAGAGAACACTGAGCATCTCTTGTAATAACTAACAGCAATATGGGTATTCAAGTAAAATCAGTGGGCTTTAACGAAAAAGAACAATCTTTTTAAAAAAATATTTATTTTTGAGAGAGAGAGGGAGGAAGCATGAGCGGGGGAGGGGCAGAGAGAGAGGGAGACACCGAATCCAAAGCAGGCTTCAGGCTCTGAGCTGACAGCAGCAAGCCCGATGCGGGGCTCAAACCCACAAACCGTGAGATCATGACCTGAGCCAAAGTCAGACACTCAACCAACTGAGACACCAAGGTGCCCCTAAAGAAACAGAAAAATCTTTGGGTATCTGGAATACAAGAGCAAGTGACATGTACAGAAACAACATTGAGAATTTCATCAACCATTGTGAGAGAAACACTAGGGCAACATATGGAAGATACTCAAGGAAAGAACTGATGAGTCATGAATTTCATACCAGCCTAGTTGACTTCTTAGTATCAAAGACCCTGACGTCCAAGTCATCAGGAAAGACCTAGGTTAACATTGTTCCCAAGATCAGTGAGATGAACAGACTTGAGTACAGGAAATCCCTATAAAGACATTGACATCAGAACAGAGGCAAGTACTAAATTTGCAATTACTTTGTTTAATTAGCCTGAATGAAGATTATCTGAGAGAGGGAGTGACCTTGGTGATGCCCTGAGTCACTATGGTGGCTGCCTTATATGGATTCAGTAAATTCTAACTTCCGTTGGGGTATTTTTCTATATATGTTAGTGATTTTATAGAAAAATATTTTAAAAGCGAGTAGTAGTACATAAATAGTATTTAGTATAAAGCCTTCCATAGGAAATACAGATCATACATCTAACACTAATGTATACTAATGTATAATATATACTTCACGTATACAATAAAACCCTAAATGTACTACATTAGGTGCCCAGGGAGACAAAAGGCAGTGAGGCCATTCTTGGTGTCTGTTGGGAGTGAGCCTGTCAGCCCTGTGTGAGCTCCACCCCCACCCCCCAGGAGGCCCAGGCTGAGGACCCCAGGGCCCCTCCCTCACAGGTGTCAGACCAGAATCTGCATCGGAAACAGGTGCTGGAATGACTGGGGAGGCACAGAGACAGATGGAGGAGGGCTCCCCGGGGTGGGTGTCTGGGACCCAGAGGGCGCCACATCTCTGGAAAGTGACTCTGTGCCCTGGCATCCCCAGGAGTCAGATCTGCTGGGCACTAGGACCTTTTGTGGCTCTCAGCTGACTGTGTTGTCTGTCAGCTGAGAATGTCTAGGAATGTCCTCCAGGAGTGATCTCTCCTGGGCATTCGGCCAGGCCGACTTAAGTAACTGGACCCTGGATGGTGAACTGCCACCCAGGAAAGGGGAGCCTCTAGACTCAGGATGAAAAGGCCAGTCGCACCCCTGGGCTCCCTGAGCAGCAGCAGGTCTGAGGACACAAGGTCGGGGGTGGGAACCCCGCCCCTGGTCCCCACACACAGTAAGACCCAGCGTGGGACGTGCACAAAGTGGACAGGTAGTTCCCTGGAGCTCCTCCTTTTTCTCCCACTAATCCTTTTCTTTCTAAGACCCCAGCCTAACCTGCCTGTGCTTTTTAAAGTTTAGGAAAAAAAAAAAAAAAAGCATTATGCTGTGGTAATGAAAACATAGCTTTTATCTCGAATATATTCCAACACGAAAGCTTGCAAGTGATGTGACCTTTTATTTTATTTTTATTTTTTTAGCATTGGCAATTTTGTTGATTTTTGAAATTTTATATATATTTTTTTAATTTGTAGATTTTGGTTTTGGGGTTTAGTTCTTGTTTTTATTAATTTTTTGTTTTATATTTTTCATCTTATTTTGTTTACTTCTTTTTTAAATTTTATTTAAATTCAAGTTAGTTAACATATAGTGTAATAATATTTCCAGGAATAGAATTTAGTGATTCATCACTCCATACAACACCCAGTGCTCATCCCAACAAGTGCCCTCCTTAATGCCCATCACCCATTTAGCCCATCCACCCACCCAATACCCCACCACCAACTTTCAGTTTATTCTCTGTATTTAAGAGTCTCTTATGGTTTATCTCCCTCTCTGTTTCTATCTTATTTTTCCTTCTCTTCCTCTATGTTCATCTGTTTTGTTCCTTAAATTCCACAGACGAGTGAAATCATATGATACTTATCTTTCTCTGACTCATTTCACTTAGCATAATACATTCTAGTTCCATCCACATTGATGCAAATGGCAAGATTTCATTCTTTTTGATTGCCCAGTAATACTCCATTGTATATATACACCACATCTTCTTTATCCATTCATCCATCAATGGACATTTGGGCTCTTTCCATACTTTCCATACTACATACAAAATGTAGGACCAAGTGCTGGCAAACATGTGGAGACACCTGATCACTCGCACACCGATGGCGGGGACGTAAAATGGAATGGCTGCTCTGGAAAACAGGGTGACAGTTTAAAACAACAGCAAAAAACAACAAAACAAACAAAAACCATGCAAATTGCATAACCCTGCGACTATCCCAGACGAATGGAAGAGATTGTGCAGCAAAGGGTTGACTCAGCAGGTCTGGGATGTTCAGGAAGGAAATTGCACATTCCAGAGAAAGGCCTGACCTTGCCTGTCTCCTTGCCCATCTAAGCCCTTGGAAGGTCCTGCCTGGACCTTTGTTTAGCTGGGGCCTTGGGTCATCTAGGCCCACAATGTGACTTCTGGTGGGGGGCCTTGGGCCATGTGGTATCAGGATGACCTCCAGGAGGTCAGCATCTTGGAATTTTGTGAGAGTCCTGCGAGTCCTTCTAGGGAGTGAGACATCCAGCCTGACGGTGGTCTGGAGGACCCCCATCCCAGGCCCGACAACACTTACGTTCCCACAAATTCCTGGACATGAATGATCTCAACAGCTCTGTACCTCACAGCCCCAAACTGGAAACAACATGGATGTACTTCAAGGGGTGAATACTTGGGGGAGGGTAGGAGGGTATAGGGCAGGTAGTGGCAAAAATGTAGGGAAGCGTTTGGAGACACACGAGAGGAAGAATGGACAGGAGGGGGCCATGCATTCTCTATAACGTGGGAGAGACCGAATGAGGAAAGGCTTCTGGAAGTTGGAACAGGGTCACTAAGTGAACAGTGCTACCATCCATTCTGATGGGGAGTCTGGAGAATGGCCAAGGTGAGGGAGACCCAAGTTTTTGTGTCATTTTTTAATGTAATGTCCAGGAGGCATCCACATCAGAAAATCAACCAGGCAGTTTATGTATGATTATGGGTGGAGATAAATCAGGCTTATAAGCACTGAGGTGGGAGTGCCTTAGAAATGGACTAGATCACACAGAGATTATTTAAAATGATGAAAATGTAGAGAGAAAAGACTAGTGCCCAGACTTGTACCATGATGCACTTCAAATTTAAAAATCTAGGCGGGGAGCCTATGCAGGCAAACAGCGCTGTGAGAAACATCCAGAAAGTTAGGAATAAAAGGAGAGGATCCTAGAGTCAGGAGCCAGAAATGAGAGTGTCCTCAGACACAAAAATGAGCCCCACCTGCCTCTCTGTCCCCGTCACCACAAGCCCAGTCATGCAGTGGCGTCCCAACTTCTGAGCCCCACTGCTCCCTCCAGGTCTGGAGCCAACCGGGGTGGACAGGACCCCAACTCCCTACGTCTTCGGCCGCTTCCCACACCTCGAGCCCCTGGCAATTCAGTCGGCAGCCCAGACCATCCAAGCCCCAGGGCGGGTGGCCCCCACCTGTGGCAGCACAGCCCCCACCTGGAGACTTGGGCCACCTTCTGGGGGAAGGGCATGCCCTCCTGCAGCAGGGATGAGCGAAAGGGACAGTGTCTCTTTGCTCCTGGACCCTATCTTACAAACTTTGTGTGCCCCCCACTCTGGAGAAACAATATGACCAAGGCCTTCCCTGGCCCGCTCATCCCCCCTGCTCTCACAGGGCAGCCTGAGCGTTCAGTAGGTCCCAGGTCTCCAGAAGGCAGGGGACAGACACACAAACACACACATTCCCCAGGCTCCAAGGGTTCCTCCTCCTGCGGCCCAGCAGTGCTGGTGGCAGAAAATGTTCGGGAGACCATCGCTGCCACTTCCTGGCCCCTTGAATTGACAACCCCAGCTGATTCCAATCTGGTTGAGTTGTTTCTGTCAGTTTGATGTTACTGCTTCCTGTGGGAAGGGAGCTCGAAGCTTCCTAGTCTGTCATTGTGCTGTGACCAGGAGCCTACATTTCTTCTGTGGTCTCCATTCCTTCTCCTCATCCAACAGTCATAATCAAGAAAACAGTGCTCGGCGTGTATTTGCATTGAGTTTTCAAGCTTGAACAAGGTTAATAACACAGAGAGACAAGTTTTGGAGGGAATTTTATTCATCTTTTTTTTTGAAGCTCTCACAATGTTCAAGTACAATCTATAAAAACTTGAATATGTTAAAGAATGCTCACATAGTGAGTGGGTCCTCACTGCTCCCTCTGGTCTAAACTTTTTTCTCCCACTTCCCAAGGCTGAGAAATCTAATTCCTGAAGCCTGTGGTCTGTGGGTGTTGGCAGTAATGTTACCCCCCTTTCTACCCCGGGTCAAATAGAAACAAACATGGGAACTGTGTTTTGCTAGCAATCTACCAACAGGACCTTGCTGTGACCCGTTTAGAAAGTTCACAATGTACACAGAACTAAATGTTTTGGTTGGCAGCGATCATGCGAAACCTGTGTATTCGTAGAATGACCTGACCCGTAAGAGTCTTGATATAAAAGATTGTGTACAGCAACAATAAAGCCGTCACTTGGGCCATCAGCCCAGGGGACCCTCCTGTTCCCAAACTGGCTTCTCTTCTTTTCTTTCTTACATTCCCCTATCCTCAGGACCCTGATCTTGGTGTTTGTTGCGCCGGTCGCAACAGAATATTATGAGCAATTACATGCCAATAAATGGGGCATTCTGGAAGAGATGGACAAACTCCTAGAAACACAAACCACCAAAACTGAAACAGCAAGAAATAGAAACATGGAAAAGACTCGTCACCGGCAAAGAAATTAAATTCGTAACCAAAAATCTCCCAAAAACCTAGAGTCCAGGGCCTGATAGCTTTTCAGGGGAATTCTACCAAACATTTAATTAAGAATTAACACCTATTCTTTTGAAGCTGTTCCAAAAAAAATAGAAATGGAAGGAAAACTTCCCAACTCATTCGATGAGGCCAGAATTCCCTTGATTCCAAAACCAGACAAAGACCCCACTAAATAGGAAAACTGGAGACCAATTTCCCCGACGAACATGGAGGCAAAAATGCTCCACAAGATACTAGCCCACCGAATCCAACAATACGTGAAAAGAATTCTTCACTACGATCAAGTGGGATTTATACCCGGGATGCAGGGCTGGTTCCATGTCTGCAAATCGATCAGTGTGATACACTACATTAATAAAAGAAAGAAGAAGAACCACATGATCCTCTCAGTAGATGCCGAGAAAGCATTTGACAAAACTCAGCATCCTTTCTTGATGAAAACCCTTAAGAAAGTAGGGATAGAAGGATCATACCTCGAGATCATAAGAGCCACATGGGAAAGACCAATGCGAATATCATCCTCAATGGGGAAATTGAGAGTTTTCCCCCTAGGGTCAGGAACACGACAGGGATGTCCACTCTCGCCACGGTTATTCAACCTAGTATTGGAAGTCCTAGCCTCAGCAATCAGACAACAAGAAGGACTAGAAGGCATCCAAACTGGCAAGGAGGAAGTCAAACTTTCACTCTTTGCCAACAACGTGACAGTCTGTACGGAAAACCCAAAAGATTCCCCCAAAAAACTGCTAGAACTGATCCGTGCGTTCAGCGCGGTCACAGCATATCAAATCAAGGCGCAGAGATCAGTTGCATTCCTGTACACCGATAATGAAACAACAGCGAGAGAAATCAAGGAATCGATCCCATTTCCAATTGCACCGAGTCCATAAAATGCCTTGGAATAAACCTAACCGGAGGCGCGAGAAACCTATGCACTGAAAACTATAGAAAGCTTATGAAAAAAATTGAAGAAGACACACATACAAAATGGAAAAGTATTCCATCCTCTTGCATCGGAAGAACAAATATTGTTAAAATGCCAATACTACCCAAAGCCATCTACATATTCGACGCAACTCCTACCGAAAGAAACCCAGCTTTCTTGACAGAGCTATAAGAAAAAATCCTAAATTTTGTACGGAACCAGAAAAGACCCTGAATAGCCAAAAGCAATCCTGAGAAAGAAAACCACAGCTGGAGGCATCCCAATTCCACACATCAAGATGTAGTACAAAGCTGTAATCATCAAGACAGTATGATACTGGCACAAGAACAGACACCGAGATCAATGGAACAGAATGGAGAACCCAGAAATGGACCCACAGACGTATGGCCGACAGATCTTTGACAAAGCAGGAAAGAATATCCAATGGAATAAAGACAGTCTCTTCAGCACGTGGTGTTGGGAAAACTGGACAGCGACACGCAGGAGAACGAACCTGGACCGCTTTCTTACGCCAGACAGAAAAATAAACTCAAAACGGAGGAAAGACTAAACATAAGACAGGAAGCCATCCAAATGCTCGAGGAGAAAGCAGGCAAAAGCATCTTTGGCGTCAGCCGCAGCACCTTCTTACTTGACACGTCTCCAGAGGCAAGGGAAACAAAAGCACAAATGAACTAGTGGGACCTCATCAAGATAAAAAGCTGCACAGCGAAGGAAACAATCGGCAAAACTAAAAGGCAACGGACAGAATCGGAGAAGATGTTGCAAATGACGTATCAGATGAAGGGTTAGTATTGAAAATCTAGAACGACCTTATCAAACTCAACGTCCAAAAAAAAGAAATAATCCAGGGAAGAAATGGACAAAAGACACGAACAGACACTTCTCCAAAGAAGACATCCCGATGGCTAACAGACACATGAAAAGATGCACGAGGTCACTCATCATCAGGGAACTACAAATCAAAACCTCAACGAGATACCACCTCACACCTGTCAGGATGGCTAACATGAGCAACTCAGGCAACGACAGATGTTGGCGAGGATGCGGAAAAAGAGGAACCCTTTTGCACTGCTGGTGGGAATGCAAACTGGTGCGGCCACTCTGGAAAACAGTATGGAGGTTCCTCCAAAAATTACAAATAGAGCTACCCTGCGACCCAGCAATTGCACGACTAGGTATTTACCCAAAGGATACAGGAGCGCTGATTCGAAGGGGCACATGCACACCGATGATCTTAGCGGCACTATCAACAATGGCCAAAGAATGGAAAGAGCCCAAATGTCTACCAAGTGGTGAATGGATGAAGAAGATGTAGTATATGGACCCAGTGGAATAGTACTTGGCGATCCAAAAGAATGAAATCTTGCCGTTTGTGACAAATTGGGCGGAAGTAGAGTGTATTATGCTACGCAAAATCAGACAGAGAAAGACAAACGTGATATGATTTCACTCATACGTGAAATTTAAGGATCAAAACAGATTAACGTAAGAGAAGAGAAGCAAAGATAATGTAAAAACACAGAGGGAGACAAACCATAAGAGACTCTTAAATACAGAGAACAAACTGAGGAGTGCTGGTGGGGACTTGGGTGGGGGGAACCCCTAAAGGAGAGAGAGGCTTTAAGGAGGACACTTACTGGGATGAGCACTGGGTGTTACATGTAAATGATGACTCACTAAATTCTATTCCTGAAAAAAAGAAAGAAAAAAAATAAAGAATTTCCTTCACAGGGGGAGAAAAACAACACATAGATGGAACTGGGTGATATAAGGCAGCGAAAGACAAATGCCCTATGTTTTCACGCGTATGTAGAATTTAGGAAACAAAACGAATGAGCAAAGGAAAAAGAGAGAGAGAGAGACAAACCAAGAAACAGACTCTTCGCTGTAAAAAACAGAAGGATGGTGAGCAGAGAGGAGGTGGCTGGGGGAATGAGTGAACCAGGTGATGGAGATTAAGGGGTGCACTTGTCCTGCTGAGCCCTGGGTGATGTATGGAGTGTCGAATCACTGCATCGGACACCGGAAAGGAATCAACATTGTATGTTCCTCTACAGGAAATAAATGAAATGAAAAATATAAAATAAAATGCAAAAAATGAATTAAGATACTACAAAATACAATAGAATAGAAAAATAACGTTTAAAAACTAAGATGAAACATGAAAAACTAAAAATAAAAGATCCTAGAAGAAGCTCCCTAGATCTTTCCACCATATGAGATTCCAAGGAAAGCCTGTGACCCAGAAGAGGGCCCTCACCCAACCATGCCAGCACCCTGATCTTGGACTTCTGGCCTCCAGACATGTGAGCAATACATTTCCGTTGTTGTATAAGTCACCAAGTGTATAATACTTGTTATAGAGGACTGGGTAGACGAATCCCTAAACCAGAAGACAATCGATTGTATGGCATTGGATGCGGTACACCAGAATTCCACGTGGCTCCCCTTAATGGCTATGATCTTTTCCCAACTTTTTGTTCTTGTAACAAATAGTGCTGACATCAATATTCTTATCGCCCATGCGTGTGCCCAAATGCTCCTCACGCCCCCTTGTTGCCACGGGACTTTCCCTGTGGTATATGCAAAGGTCAATTTTGTTTACTCATTACGCGCGCAAGTTGACGAATCATTTCTTTGATGGATTCTGGACTTTGCTTTATGCTTTCGGGAGACCTCCACTCCAGCATCATAGAATGGGAGGCGTCCCTCCACGCTTTCTACCAGTACTTTGATGGTTTCAGTTTTTCGGTCCCGGCCCACCCTACCCCCGCAGATGTCCTGTCCATCTAGGACACCGAGAAGCACCGCTGTCGCTCTGAGAAAGAAGGTGGGCTGGGGGCGCGGACGTGCCGGCGACTCTGGGGAATTTTGTGCCGGCTCACGAGCCGCCGCCTCCAGTCTATCCCCTTCCCGCCCGCCGTCCCAGGCAGGGGAAGGCGATTCCAGGGAGATTTCCAGAAAAAGGTGTTCAAACTCCCCCTTCTGCTGTAGGTGCCAAGCCCTGTCAGGCAGGGCCGATCCATCCAGGCAGGGAACTCCTGGGGGGAGGGCGGAGGCGGATACTACCCGGGGCCCCGCGGGACACCCTCCGCTCACCTGGCGCGGGGAAGCGCCTTCCGAGGGGACCGGGACGAGATCGGACTCGCAGGCGGCCGGTGGTGCGCCCTCGCCCGCCTGCGGTCCGGAGCCGGCCCGGTTGTCTAGCGCCACCTGGCGCCCGCCTCTCTAGCCTTTTCCCCCGGAGCTCCGCAACACTAGCGACGGCTGGGATTCGGCCGCAGTCAGCGCCGCAGAGTTCCAGGGGGCCGGCAGCGCCAGCAGGATCTGCTCGGCGGTGCCACGGCGTCGGCGGGTCTTGCCTTCGCTGGGGATTGGGCGAGTAGGTCTCTTAGGGAGGCTGTCGTCGCGTCTCCGGCAGGGGTTGTGGGGCTGCCCAGACGGGTCGACCAGCACACGCCGCTCGCCGCCTGTCGGCTCGCGGGAAGCGACCGCGGCCGCGGCGGGTAAGGGGAGAGGGCGGCCCAGGCTCGGAGACGGGGACCGGGCGCCACGGGTTTTCCCGTGGTCCTACGTGGACCACTGCCGTCGCACTTACCCGCGAGCGCGAATCCTCCTGGATTCCCGCTTCTTTCCCCACCTCGCCGTGGCTCAACGTGGGCGGGGACGGGGTTGGGGAGCCTTGGCAATGATGGAGAAAGGGGATGGGGGGCGGCTCGAGACTTGTAGTGTGCGACTGATGTGGCTGTTGCACGGTGCGAGTGTGAGGAAAGAGCCGGGTTGGACGCTGCCTTGCATGCCTCCCTCCGCAGTCCAGGTTGACCAGCAGTCTGCTAGGCTGGGGCTTGGGGGGGCGGGGTTTGGGCGGTTGACCAGCAAGCCGTCAGGATTCGTGCATGGATTATTTCCATATATTTGAGGTTTCAAATAACTTTTTGCACACAGTCACCCCCTGGGTCATTGGAAAATCGGTCTTCAACTCTGGCTCCAAGATGCCTTCGAAATAAGCGGACTTCCTCTCTGGTGCCAAAATGAGGCATCCAAAACTTTTTTGGTCTCTCTCTCTCTGTCTCTGTCTCTCTCTCACGCGCGCGTGCACACACACACACACACGGAAGGTAGACCAGATGGAGGGACTGTTACCCCAAATAGACACTTTGACAGTTAAGGGTGAGATTTGTTTGGCAGGTGGAATAGGTATGTGTCCTGAGATTCACATCAATGATCATTTTTATTACCAACATAGTTTATTATAAATACACAAATGGTAGACATTTTATATACATAGGAATTCTATGAATTTCTAAAACTATAAATATGGAATACTAGAAATAGTAAAGAATGATGATTTTTGTCATTGCTCTAATCACATTATCGTGATGACTAGGAATATTATTTGTTAGTTTCTCTACCCACGAAGGGTATGCAATGGACTGCAGGTGAGGAAGAAAGAATGAGTCTGTGGAAATTTGGTCTGTGGAAATTTCTGAATGATACCCGTGAGACCGGGGACCACTCACACCGGTTGGGGGGGGGGGGCAAGAAACGGTCCAAGTTGGACCAGGATGTGCCTGGGAGAGTCCATCCTTTACCTGGCCGACATGCCTGGCCCGGGGCCCCACGGACAAATTTTCCAAGGCCCCCTTGGTTGTGGGTGTTGCACCTTTACAGCCAGTGCGGGCTGGAGAGCTCAGTAAAATACACTAGCCGTTAATGGATAAATACACAGGTGATTCTACCTTTGTTACCTCTGTGAAATCCATGCCGGCTTAAACTTTAGCTCGTATAAACTATCCTCCCTTTGGCGGTGTAAAAAAATTCTTTTACCTATTCTTTTAAAAATCATTTTTCTCGGGGCGCCTGGGTGGCGCAGTCGGTTGAGCGTCCGACTTCAGCCAGGTCACGATCTCGCGGTCTGTGAGTTCGAGCCCCGCGTCAGGCTCTGGGCTGATGGCTCGGAGCCTGGAGCCTATTTCAGATTCTGTGTCTCCCTCTCTCTCTGCCCCTCCCCCGTTCATGCTCTGTCTCTCTCTGTCCCAAAAATAAATAAAAAACGTTGAAAAAAAAAAAATTAAAAAAAAAAATCATTTTTCTCTATTTCAAACGTTTAAGACTTTTAGGCAAATATACCTATGTGATATGCGGAGTGGTCTAGTCCATTAAAAAATACTTGAAGGTCATGTAATAGTAATTAGTGATGCCACATGCATTGTGCCTGAGTTTCCTCTAATTCCTCTCCAAAACTAAACTATGTCTGCTCTGAGGAGTGGAGTGAGGCTTCCGATGTAATCAAGGAAATGGACATGCTGTCTTTAAGGCTTTTTAAGTGAATTTTACTAAGGCGGGATGCTCCTTCTGACAAAGCGATTCACTGACATTTTTGGCACTTATTTTTCTCCTGACATATAAGGCTCCTATACCAAAAATGAACAATGAAAACCCAAGAGATCTTGAAACCAATCGAGATAGCACGGAAAGCACCGGTCACAGCACACTCCCCCCACAGACCTAGGCTGACTTCTTCATAAGGGATTTGATTTTCCTGAGCCACAAAAGCCATCCATTGGAGCACAGAATTTAGAGGAAAAACTTACAACAGAAGGAGGAGGCACGCGGTGAGGATAATCAGTGGTAAGCAGAGAATCCATTCTCTCTGGGTTGTTTGTGCTTAATGTTAAGGCCAATGATAAATCGCCCGATTTACAGAATATTCACTTGAATAGAGAGAGGAGAGTCTGAGATAAGTAGACGCATATTGAAAGCAATCTAGACTTGGTATCAAAATGAAATCATCATGAGAAACTAACATGATAGGTTCACGACCTTGGGGAACCCATTTTCTTTGTCAGATTTTGCATTCTCCCGGCTTCACACTGATGTTTTTCTTGTAACGAATTCATCAACTGAGAGAAGCTGTGTTTCGGTGCAGCCGTGTCATCTGCTGAGTCGAGCTGAAGATTCCAGCATTTTCCACATACCAGCGATTCAAATTCAAAATACTTTTGGCCTCTTGTACTGAGTGAGCACATGGCTTGTCTTGGACCATTGGTAAATAAGAAAAGGGATACATTGTATAATTGTGGGTGCACAACAGCTGAGTGCAGTTCATTTCTAGCATTTCTCAGTCATCTTCCCAAGAGGCACTGACACACAATTATTACCTCTGAGATCCTTGGAAGTATTTCCAGTTTTTCAAGATATTATCCCCCTTCAAGTTTTCTTACATTCAAATGGTATTCTCACTTTGTTTCTAAAGTAATCTCTACACCCGCTGTGGGGAGCACCCTGAGATCGAGAGTTGTGTGCCACACCGCCTAAGCCAGCCAGGCAGCCCTCAAGAGGACATTCTCCAATGGCACTGCCTTGACACAAAATCTGTGGTCAGCACGACCACTGTCAGGGCTTTCGCTACGGAACTTTGACCACACACTGGTCTCGCCAGAGTTCTTGAGGCCTCCATAAATCAGATCCTAGTCTGGTCATGGAGGTGGCGGTCCCTTACAGCAAGGTGCTCTAAAATACTGATAATCCATGTACAGAAACACCTCAGTTATTGGAGAGCAGACATCTGGCAGCCCGAAGTACTGAGAATAGCTCGGAACAAGGGGGCAAAAAGCAGCATCTCTGATGCCAGTGCGCCAATGAGTTTTATTATAAAAATTTGATTATCACTTTGTTGATTTACCAACTACTTGATTAATTTAGTACATTGCTCATAAATATCATATTTATTATAAAAATTTTTAATGTTTATTTATTTCTGAGAGAGGCAGTGGGGGCGGGGCAGAGAGAGAGGGTGGCGGAGGACCCGATGCAGGCTCCGCGCTGACAGCAGAGAGCCCGATGCAGGGGCTCGAACCCATGAACTATGAGATCGTGATTCAGATGAATCATGACCTGTGAGATCATGACCTGAGCTGAAGCCAGACACTTGACTGAGTGACCCACCCAGGTGCCCTTATCATAATTATAAATATGTATAATTACATATGTATTATAAAGTTGTGTGATAGAAATATAGATTATACAATTTTATAGATATTAACATTTACATCTCTCAAACAACATGTATATGATTACAATTAGTTTATCATTTTGTTTCACTGTGACAAATACGCAAACGAAACTATAGAACCTCAAACCTCAGGTTGAGGAACGGTGCCATCAGGTGAGCCCATACCCTCCCTGGGGCTTCAGGGAGGCTGAGAGGACCACGAATGGGACACCTAGCTTCCAGTCAGGCTGGGACCCTACAGTGTCCCCTCCTCGATACCAGGCCCTACCAAGCGCCCACAAATGGGCGCTAGGCAAATGGGGCTAGGTGAGTTGTCTGCATGAGCGCTGGGGTCCCGTGTCTCCTTCATGCTGTTCGCAGGAGGCCTGAGTTGGGGGAGTCTCATCACACCTAATGATTCACTGGGGATGCTCCCTGCTGACGCGAGCAGGTTGGGAGGGTAGGGCTGGACGGAGCAGACTAAGACTTTGGGCAAGTGCAGGGGCACTCCTCACACGGAGTAATGCACAGCTCATCCTCCGGTCCTGCCCATGGTGGCCCTCCAGGCACCCACAGCCCTCCCTCCAAATGAAGCAGCCATCGGGGGAGGTAGCCCAGCACCTCAGTGGGCTCCTATGCATGGGGCACCCCTTCCCTGGGGAAGATGTGCTCACGGCATCCTTGAGTTGCCTGCGCAGATCATCACCATCCGTTGTCTGCACTTCTGTGGCCACATGCCACAGAGACCACCCCAGTGTTTCGGCTGGTTTCCCAGAAGGGCCAACCAGAAAGTCAGGGAATTGATGGAGAATATGTGCACCTGTTGGCCTTACCCTTCACATCCCAAACACCCCACATTCTCGTTTCCTTGTCCTGTTCTTCTTCACTGCAGATTCCTTCCTGTTCTCTCCTCTTGAATCCAGAATTGACAAGCCGAAGGAAGAGGAGAGGGGGCAGATCCAGAGCCACCCAGGGCAGGAAAAGACCATGTGGGGAGTGCCCAGGGCACAGCAGACTTCCCGGGGGGCCCCAGCAGGGATGGGCTTCCCTCTTCTGGCTCCCAGCCCAGTTCCCTGCTGGGGACAGTCAGGGCTGCTCAGCAGGATTCAGTGGTTCAGACCCAGGCTCGGGAGCCAGGACACTACCGTGAGTGTGGGTGAGGGGTGCTGCAGAGCGATTGATGGACATTGAAGATTCAAGGACCTCAAGTACCTGACTGAGCCCTGGTCCTTCAGGATGAGCATCATAAGGGGAGGAAAAGGGGAAGAGCTACAAGGAGGAGCTTATGGATGGAAAGGACAAATGAAAAAGTGATGAGGGAAGAAATGCTCACCTGAAGGATGTTGTTCCTGCCGCTGGAGTCATCCAAACCCACGAGTGGTCTTCAGGTGTCCAGGCAGCAACAGTGTTGGGGTGGCCAAGGGAACGGGAAGAGATTTTGTTGAGGTGAGAACTCAGGTTCCCACTGCTCCTGGGATTACGTCCTCAGCCGTGCAGTCCTCCTATGGTCGCGGTCCCTTCACCTCTGCAATGAGGGAGGTGATCTCTGATCTCAGCCCTCCCATTCTCTAAATGACCGGGAGTGAATGCCTGGGTCTTCCTGTCCCTCCTACAGGCAGTCACGGTCCCCATGGGCTTCTGTGTGTGGGGGGGGGGGGGGGGGAGGGAGCATTGTTTTTCCTCTCTCCTGGCTCTCTGCCCCCACTGCTCACCTTCCTCTCATCTCTCCTAATTATGGTCCACTTGCTTTCTGCCTGTCCACCTCCAGCAATCATTTTGTTGTCCACTGTGGGAACACTGGAGGAAAGGTAAAAGAGACACCACTACCTACCCCAATAAACCCATCCATCCCTTCCTGTGTCCGGAGCACTGGTAAGGGGGCTGGGATTCCTGTGGACCTGAGGGACAGACTGACAACCAACTCCACCTGTGCAGTGTCTGCTCTGTGCCTGCGGTGACCTCACCTGGGAGACATCTTAACCTTAGACAAGACCAAACGTTCCTGGAACCATTAGAGAGGATGAACCCGAAATCAGAGTAAAAAACTTGTCCAGTGTCCCTTAGTCTACGTCCCTTAGACAGTCCCCAACCTCAGACACAAGAACCCACACCACCTCCGTGTCATAGTTGTTTTCAGGGACTGTAGAACACGGCTGGCTGTAGCTCTTTACTGGATAATCATGTTTTCACTACATCCCCGGTCCTCTCTGAAAGCAGAAAGGTGGAATCAGGGCTTCTCTCTAGACCAAAGCAGGCAAGAAAGCCCCACCTTGTTCATCACCTCGATTTTACTTCAGAAAGTGAGTGATTCCAGAATATGTACTATTTCCGCTTATTCTTTCCTCCACCCGTGATTAGATAAAAACCAAAACCCCTGTGGGGCACCTGGGTGGCGCAGTCGGTTAAGCGTCCGACTTCAGCCAGGTCACGATCTCACGGTCCGTGAGTTCGAGCCCCGCGTCGGGCTCTGGGCTGATGGCTCGGAGCCTGGAGCCTGTTTCCGATTCTGTGTCTCCCTCTCTCTCTGTCCCTCCCCCGTTCATGCTCTGTCTCTCTCTGCCCCAAAAATAAAATAAAATAAACGTTGAAAAAAAAAAAAAATTTAAAAAAAAAAAAAAAAAAAAACCCCTGTGAGGATGCCATTGTGCTGTGCACTGTCGGCACAGGTCTCTGTTCTCTCGATGACGTTATAAAATCAGACAAGACAGGACATAGTGGTACAGTCAATGGCCCGGGGAGAAAATATAGAGAAGAAGCTTTTCCTGGAAGATCTCTCACGTGTATTTTGTTTCAGTTGGTTCTAGATTTTCACTCAACATTCTCCCAAACAAGGAAGTCATGGATATCATCTATGATGTCCACGGTCAGATCTTCTGCATGCGTGATGCAGAAAATGCAATCTGCATCCGATTGCAAAAGATGGAAATGGAGCAGCATTTCTATGTCAGACAAGGAAAGGAAAGCTTGCCTTGGGCAGAGATGGAACCTCTTCCTTTGCCTGTCGCCAGGCAGGTTTTGCCACAGGCCCCCATGGGGGGATTAGAGGATGCAGAGAAACTGTCAGCGCATTGGTGGCGCTGCTCAGGAGCTACTCGGGGAGTTTTGCCTGATGTGGCCTGGGAGCCAGGGGACGGAGGTGGGTGGTTAACAGGCAAGGGCTGCGTGCTGCCGGTCTGTCCTCCTTTATCTCCTCGGTGGATAAAGGAAGGCACGGGACAGGTGCAGGAAGGAAATGAGAAAAGGGGCCTTTGGCTTCTACCTTAAGGGAATGTAATCAATTGGAAATTGTGAAACTTGAAAGGATAGACACTAAGATGTGTGCCATGTGTCAAGGACAGATCCCATTTCAAAGCCCAGATAAATTGCCTTGCTGTCTTGAAACGTTAACGACATTTTCCTTCTTTATTTTTTTAAATTAAAGTAGAGGTGGCACACAATGTTACGTTAGGTTCCAGTATACAACATAGTGATTCGACGAGTCTATGCATTATGCTGTGCCCACTGCAGTGTGCCTACCGTGGGTCACCATCCGTCGCTATGACAACACCATTGACTGTATCCCCTCTGCTGTGCCTTTTATCCCCATGACTTACTCATGCCAGAACCGGAAGCCTGTATCTCCCACTCCCTGTCACCCATTTTGCTCATTCTTCCTGCTAAAGACCCTTTCTGCTTCCATGCACTCATACATGCTGCTACTGCAAATTCTCTTCGACTTTTTACTTTCTCATTGTAATGAAATACACATAATATTTATCCCTTCAATAATTTGTAAGTACGTTTGACTTTTGAGCAACACAGGTTTGAAGAGGGCAGATTCACTTATATCGGGAATTTTCCCCAGTAAAGGCACAGGAAAATGTTTCGAAGCATTGTGACAATTTGAAAAAACTTGCGGATAAACTACATAACCGAGAAATATTTTAAAAATTAAGAAGAGGTATGTGATGAATGCAAAAAATATATGTCGATATGAATCTATTTTATCACTTACTATCATAAAATACGCACAAATCCATCATAAAAAGTTAGGATTTTTTAAATCCTTTGCATACAAACACAGACCATCTGGGGGCCCTTCTTAGTCTAGAGGAATGTACACAAGGGTAAAGGTGCAGAATCCACTCATAACTGCATAAAATTCACGGTAGTCACACTGTGCTGCAGTCATTCCATAACCACCTCCTGTTTTCATGGTTTTTGTTTATTTATTTTCTATCTTACAAAGAAAGAGAGAGCTTGAGCTGGGGAGAAGGGCAGAGGGAGGGAGACAGAACCTCAAGCAGGCTCCAAGCTCAGCCTGTATGTGGGGCTCGATCTACTGCCCTGGGATCAAGACTTGAGCTGAGATCAAGACTCAGTCTCTTGGGGCGCCTGGGTGGTTCAGTGGGTTGAGCATCTGACTTGGGCTCAGGTCGTGATGTCACGGTTTGCGAGTCTGAGTCCCGAGTCGGGCTCTGTGCTGACAGCTCAGAGCCTGGAGCCTGCTTCCGATTCTGTGTCTCGTTCTCTCTCTGCCCCTCCCCACTTGTGCTCTGTCTCTCTCTGTCTCTCAAAAATAAATAGATGTTAAAAAAAAAAAATTAAGAGCCAGTCTCTCAATTTCCTGAGCCACGCCGGTGCCCCTCATAACTCCCTCCTAGCGCTATTACTGAGAGCTCAGGTGTTGGGAGTATCTGCTTAAAACACTGGGACACTAATCTTTCCACGTGAGAAGCTTGTCTCTCCGGAAAATTCTTAATTGCAGTAAAAAGTCATCTCTGATGGGTCTTACATACTTTTCATTGTCGTCAGCACAATACCGAAAACCTGGAAAGAACATGGGGACGCCTACAAGGTGCCACTAGCGATCCTTGAACGGCTCTCTGGAAGCAGATTAAAGTCATGACATGACTCAAAAGTAGAATTGCTTGATATGTACCACAAATTGAGGTTACTATCCAAGTACACAACTCGTACAACTCAATAGAAAAAGGTCTACACAATCCAACTTTAGTTTAGGCAGAGGAATGGAATAGAAAACTTTCAGAGAAGACGTCGAGATGGCCAACAGGTAGGTACATGAAAAGGTGCCCCGCATCACTAATCATCAGGGAAGTGCAAATCCAGAGCAAGGCTCTGCACAGTCTCCTTCTGCACAGTCTCCTCCCCCCCCACCGGCTCCTCTTTCCGCCCACTCCCCGCACCCCCTCCCCCCCACCCCGCACTCTTGATTTCCTGACCCCGCTTGTGTCTCCCCAGCACAGATCCTTCCAACGTGCTGCGGGCTGCTTATGTTCGTCTCCCCTCCACAGCCTGGCTTCACAGGAGCAGCAGGGGGGTGGTCTGTCTCATTCTCTGCCTTGCCTACGGCCTAGGCCAGTGCCAGGCACATGGCAGGGGCTCAATCAACAGCGAATGAACAACCCTTATTTCTCCTTGAAACGTTCCTGTTTGTGGTTTCCCTGTTGGGTGAATGTCTGTGCCGTCCGGAACATCAGGACTGTGATGTCCCTGCCCCTAGCACAGACCTGGCACATACTGAATACTCGCCAAGCTTTATGGGGAATGAATATGCCAGTCACTGTGCTTAACACAAGGACCCACCAATGCTAAACAGGGTTACTGCACTCAAGAGACTGTTAAAAACAAGGCACTAGGCCCCAATTTGAGTTGCTCCGGTAAGCCCCACATCACCAAATTGAGAATTAACTTTGTAACAGTTTCAGCTCTCCCAGAAAAGGAAACTGAAACCAGCTAGTCAGGTTTCCCTGATTAGCACAAGTCAGGTAATCTGCCTGGTAGACCTTGATTTCCCAAAGGGAAGTAACCTTGTGGTAACCATCCAGCTTTTTTAGGAGCATAACTTTCTGATTCCCATTCCTTTCTTCGTATAAACGTCTTTCACTATGTACAGCTCCTTGGAGCTCCTTTCTATCTGCCAGATTGGTTGCTGCCTGATTCATGAAAACTTGAATAAAACGAAAGATCTTTAGGGGTGCATCGGTGGCTCAGTCAGAAGAGCATGAGCTCTTTTGATCTCAGGGTGGTGAGTTTGAGCCCCACGTTGGGTGTATGCATTATCAAAACAACAACAACAACAACAACAACTGTAAAACTTACTCAGGTGTTTTTTGTTTGTTCAACAGACTTATAGGCTGGGAGAAAAGAAAGTGCAAAGGCCCTGAGGCCATGGTGAGCTGCATGTTTAGAGTCTTGGTTGTTAGTCGGGATTCTTAGTTTTCTCTTGAGTCTGTATAAAATGCTTTTATTTGTAATCCTTGGTATTACTTTCTTGGCTGAATAACCTGAGCTTTGTGAAACATCTCTTGATTTCAGCAAATTCTATTCTAGTGATTCAAAGTGGAAACAGAGGTGGACTTGGTCTGGTTAACACATATTCACTGAGTGGCCTTCCTGAGCCTGGTGCTCCAGGAGGAACTAGGAGGCTGTGAAATGGAAGGGATGGGTCCCCACCTTGATGACTGCAGTTAATGAACCTCCTCTGTGTCCTCAGGCCCCTTCCACTGTGCCTCCTCCCCATCTCACATGGGTCACAATCTCCAACCCTGCCCTCTGTCAGGGTTGTCCCCAGCTTTGTCCCCTATGCTCAGCTGCTCCCAGCCCTCTCTGCCCAATCGTCCCTAGAGCTTCTCAAAGTTTGTGTGTTCCAACCTGACCTCCTCCCTTGCCTCACCATTGCCTCCTCTTTGGGAAGTTCCTCTCAGTGCAGGAAGCCCCTGATAGCCTCATCCTCAAGCCTCCAGGCCCAGGCTCTGCCCACCCCCACCCCAGCGCGTCCCCTGCCATAATTGTGCTGCTGCACCACTGTCACTCTCTCTTTCCTTTGGTTGACTTGGGCTATACATCAACCCCCACTCTGCAGAAAGTGGGGACAATTTCCCTTGAGGGGAGTACAATTACACGTGGGGACACTGAGTCTACACAGTCAAGGGTTGCTGGGAACGAGAAGCAGTATCCCAGGGAAGAGGACAGACGAGGGCTCCCTGAGCCACCAGGGCTCAAGCTAGTGTGGCAGCAAGGTGCCCACAAAGGGGGTGAGGCTGGCATCATGCTGCAGCCCCTCCCCTCTGTTCCCCCAGTGTGTCCTGTGTCTCCATGGCTCGGCCTGAATGAGCTGGTCTTCCTCATGTTGTGTTAGGGAAATGCCATTCATTCATTCATTCGTTCAAGCACTGATTCATTCATTCATTCATTCATTCATCCATTCATTCATTCATTCATTCATTCATCTTGTATTTGGTTACTGCTCAGTGCCATGCTTTGTCTAAATGATAACTCGGGGCGCCTGGGTGGCTCAGTCGGTTGAGCGTCCGACTTCGGCTCAGGTCACGATCTCGCGGTTCGTGAGTTCGAGCCCTGAGTCGGGCTCTGGGCTGATGGCTCAGAGCCTGGAGCCTGCTTCCGATTCTGTGTTTCCCTCTCTCTCTGCCCTTCCCCCGTTCATGCTCTGTCTCTCTCTGTCCCAAAAATAAATAAAACGTTAAAAAAAAAAATTTAAATGATAACTCATCTGGGAGACCCAGTTCAGAAGTCACTTGTTCCTTGAAGCCTTTCTTGATCCCCACCCCTCCTCCTTGCACCCTCTGGCCTCGTGTGGGACCCCTAAATGTTGTGATCGCACTTTGATGACCTCTTCAGCCTGTAAACTCTGTGAGGACACTGGGCCAGATGCAGAAAGGGGTTCAGGAAAATGTGCTGGTGCCTCAGTGACTGAAAGATGAAAGGATTTAATGTAGGCCACTTATGGGTCAAGTTCACCAAAAGTCAGATTCTTCTCCTTCCCTTCCTGCAGGACCAGCAGACCAAGGGACTTGCTCTCACCCTCATCTCCTCTTGAGGATTTTATCTTTTTTTTTTTTTTTTTTTAACGTTTATTTATTATTGAGAGACAGAGAGAGACAGAGCATGAACATGGGAGGGGCACAGAGAGGAGGAGACACAGAATCCGAAGCAGGCGCCAGGCTCCGAGCTGTCAGCACAGAACCTGACGCGGGGCTCGAACTCACAAACCACGAGATCATGACCTGAGCCGAAGTCGGACGCTTAACCGACTGAGGCACCCAGGCGCCCCAAGGGTTTTTATCTTTAACTTTACTTGTTGTTTCTACTTTGAAGACATTTCATGACTGAACCCCTCGATATTGAGAAACTTAATGATCACTTAAGGGCAGGGATCCCCCTATTGTGTCTGGTGCCTGAGCCAACACTGGACAACATGGAAGCTTAGAATGTTGAGGAGGAGATGGCTCAGTGGCTGGGTCTCAGGGCAGCAGGAAATGGGGAAACAAACAGCTGGAGGCAGAAGCTCCCCCCTTCCCCCTCCCCCATCGTGACACCTGCCTCCTTCTTTGTATCGAACCAACCTAACTGTAATTACCTGGCGACCAACCCGTGTCCTTGGCAGACGATCTGTTCTTTGGGGACAGCTTTAGAGGCCACCTGACCTAGGTTCAAAGCCCTGTGTATGACTTAGGACCAGTTGCTGGCAACTCTGGAGCCTCTGTTCTAATCCTAAGTGAATCTGACAGTGATGCTGTGCTGGACCAGCTGCTGGAAGTGGGGCGGGGCAGAGGCAGGTCGCTGGTCACTGTGAGAGGCTGCCACTCTTGCTGTACCCTGTGACTACTGTCCCTGGAATCCCAGCCTGCAACGTAGCTATGCGTGGGGAATGCCGGGATGGGGCAGTGCAGGAGTGAGTCAGAGAAGCGCAGGTGCTTCTGGGGCAGCATTGAAACCCAGGAGACTTGACTTTCCTCAACCGTTTCCAGCTGACCCAGGCCCTGATGATGAGGGGCCAGAAGGCAAGCTGACACCCCACAATCACCACCACCCCCAGGTGGGATATGTGTGATAGCCCTCCGGTACCCCGACTGCTCAAGAACACAGGAAAGAAAGGAAAACAAGTTGCTAACTGATAGAGATGTCAGTCAGGCAAGACAGAGTCTCCATCAGTTTACAGACACCTTAGGGAATTACGAGAAAAGGTCAACTTTATCAATAGCTGAATCTCCAGAAACCTACAGATTCAATTTCCTGGAGTCCCAACATCACCCTCCCCTCCATAGTGATGTGGGGAACAAAGGCAAGAAGGAAATGGCGGGTAAAATTAAATCGCTTTATAACCTGCAGCCCACTGACAAATACTTGGGGCAAACACAAAGTATAACATTTCTCCAGAAACCCCTTACTGTCATAATGTTAATGCCTTACTAGAGGAAAAAACCACCTTAGTTTGACAATAGCTAGGCCTCAGATATCTTTGGAGTCCTCTTTAGCATATGAAAGTCTTTCTGGAGGCCTCCTTTTTACCTTTACCTCCCCCAACTCCAGAGTATATAACCAGTCACTCTCTCCAACCCCAGTGTAGCTCTTTCTGCCCAGGGGTCCCCTTGCTTTAATAAAATCACCTTTGTACACCAAGGACCTCTCAAGAATTCATTCCTGGCAGTCAGCTCCAGACCCCCACCACTCCAAAATGCCATCACTGACACCACTGACCACAAACCCTGAGTGTGCACCATCTCCTAGGAACTCAGAAGGCACAACCCGATGATCTGGCCCGCAGAGCAATGGAGGAGGTGTTACCAGCACCCTGCCCACAGCAGCTGAAGATCACAGGGCTCCTTGAAGCACTCATCCGTGGGTGGAGCCTGGCATGGCAGGGCTGCGTAGCATAGACTCTTAGGGTGCCTGAGCTGCCGGTATCTCTGCTTGTGAAGACACCCAATGGCTCCTGATCTCACAAGCTAGGCAAGGTCAGACGTAGTCAGTACTTGGTTGTGAGAACAATAGGCAACTCCATACAGACAAAAACACCCTGGTCGTTGCCAAGAGAAGCGAGAGGGTGGAATGGAAAGTGACTGTTAATGGATAGTGGGTTGCTTTTTGAGGTGAAGTGTTCTAGATTAGGGAGAGATGAATTGTGTGCTTTTCAAAAGTGAATTTTATCGTATGTGAATTACGTCCCCATTTGAAACACTGGGATGCACAAATAAAATAACTCTTAAAAAAAGTATTAACATGAGAAATGCATATTATCCTGAGTGCTTGTCTTGGTTCCCACTCTACTAACCAATGCAGACGTGAAGATTTCCCGAAGACCAGGCGCTTATTCAGAGCTATTCCACGTAGCAAGGGAGTCGGCCATCACATGTGCGCTTGGCAGAAGCCAAGGGAGGCGGAGGAGAGGGACAGCTCTGTGATGGGAAAGGAGGAAGCCTGTGCTGATCTCAGGTTGTGGTGTGGAGAAGCTGGAGACGGGCTGACTTACAAGGCAGGCATCTGACCCGATGGCTTAGGGGAACAGATTTGGCTTTCCCTCATGTGGTTTTAAATGGAAAGAAGGATTAAAAGTGAGGAAGCTGTCAGTCAGTGGGCAAGTCCTGACAGTTTGGGGCTGTCCCTGCACACGTTGTGCTGGTCTGGCTTTCTGGGCTGATGGTGCAGATTATTGTCAGGGCCTGGGGATTGGACAGAGAGAGAGAGAGAGAGAGAGAGAGAGAGAGGGAAAGAAAAAGAGAGAGAAGAAGAGATATTCCCTGGTCTCTGGGGGGATTAGAACATTTTGCATACCAAAGTCTGGAGGAAGTAGTTACATAAAAGTACACAGCAGGTGTTGCCTGACACTTGGTAACATATCAGTGGGGTGGATCCGGATGGAGGGGTTAGTGGTGAACGGTGAGTTCCTCAGACACCCCATCTGGCCCTCGCCCACCTGTTGCCTCTCAGCCAGACAAAAGTGGAGTGTCTCTAGCACCAACGTAGCTGTCTACCTCCAGGACCCTGGCCGACACGGCCAATCCTGGCAGCAGAGAAAGGGCTTGGAAATGTTTTTCAGGAGGTCCTTGAGACATTTATTTTCTGCAGAGATGGCTACCGGGAGCCTCTCCGTGTAATTCTCTGCAGGTGGGGGCTGCCTCTGAGCTCCGGAGGGGACATGCAGATTTTCCTGAAGAGGTCAGGATATCCTTTGTAGTCTGTCTCCTCTCTCTCTCTCTCTCTCACTCTCTCTCTGCCCCTTCCTCTCATGCTTTCTCTCTCTCTCAAAAATAAACATTTTTAAAAGTTCCATTTATCCTATATTTTACTCAGGATCAATGTGTTCCCATTTTAAAGGATACTACAAAAGAAGACGTCTATTTGGATCAGTATATTGGGCTCCTAATTTCATTCTAATTTAATTTTAAGTAATCCAAAGCAATTCAAAAGAACACACTCTTACCATAAAAACTAGAATTTCACAAACTGTTTTATAGTTTACCTACACTATTGATAATGTTGAAGCAAAATGTATTTATAAATGCCTAAGATAAATACAAAATGTATTGATCTATAATGAACTTTTAAGAGGAAATGTATCAGGCTCAAGAATACCTAGAAGGTGCATGAAAACGCTTGATTCCTTTTGCATTTACTAACAGAAAAATGATATAATTCTAATAATTGGTTATTTTCATTGTTGTACTTTGGGTGTGTGTTTAAAAATGTTTATGTATTTATTTTGAGAGAGAGAGAGAGCACATAAGCAGGGATAGGCACAGAGAGGAGGAGAGAGAGATTCCCAAGTAGGCTCCATGCTGCCAGCACAGAGTCCAATGTGGGGCTTGAGATCATGAGCCATGAGACTACGACCCAAGCTGAAATCAGAGTCCAACACTGCAGCATCATAGAATGGGAGGCGTCCCTCCACGCTTTCTACCTGTACTTTCATGGTTTCAGTTTTTCGGTCCCCGCCCACCCTACCCCCGCAGATGTCCTGTCCATCTAGGACACCGAGAAGCAGCACTGTCGCTCTGCGAAAGAAGGTGGGCTATGGGACGCGGACGTGCCGGCGACTCTGGGGAATTTTGCGCCGGCTCACGAGTCGCCGCCTCCAGTCTGTCCCCTTCCCGCCCGCCGTCCCAGGCAGGGGAAGGCGATTCCAGGGAGATTTCCAGAAAAAGGTGTTCAAACTCCCCCTTCTGCTGTAGGTGCCGAGCCCTGTCAGGCAGGGCCGATCCATCCAGGCAGGGCCGATCCATCCAGGCAGGGAACTCCTGGGGGGAGGGCGGAGGCGGATACTACCCGGGGCCCCGCGGGACACCCTCCGCTCACCTGGCGCGGGGAAGCGCCTTCCGAGGGGACCGGGACGAGATCGGACTCGCAGGCGGCCGGTGGTGCGCCCTCGCCCGCCTGCGGTCCGGAGCCGGCCCGGTTGTCTAGCGCCACCTGGCGCCCGCCTCTCTAGCCTTTTCCCCCGGAGCTCCGCAACACTAGCGACGGCTGGGATTCGGCCGCAGTCAGCGCCGCAGAGTTCCAGGGGGCCGGCAGCGCCAGCAGGATCTGCTCGGCGGTGCCACGGCGTCGGCGGGTCTTGCCTTCGCTGGGGATTGGGCGAGTAGGTCTCTTAGGGAGGCTGTCGTCGCGTCTCCGGCAGGGGTTGTGGGGCTGCCCAGACGGGTCGACCAGCACACGCCGCTCGCCGCCTGTCGGCTCGCGGGAAGCGACCGCGGCCGCGGCGGGTAAGGGGAGAGGGCGGCCCAGGCTCGGAGACGGGGACCGGGCGCCACGGGTTTTCCCGTGGTCCTACGTGGACCACTGCCGTCGCACTTACCCGCGAGCGCGAATCCTCCTGGATTCCCGCTTCTTTCCCCACCTCGCCGTGGCTCAACGTGGGCGGGGACGGGGTTGGGGAGCCTTGGCAATGATGGAGAAAGGGGATGGGGGGCGGCTCGAGACTTGTAGTGTGCGACTGATGTGGCTGTTGCACGGTGCGAGTGTGAGGAAAGAGCCGGGTTGGACGCTGCCTTGCATGCCTCCCTCCGCAGTCCAGGTTGACCAGCAGTCTGCTAGGCTGGGGCTTGGGGGCGGGGGGGGGGGGGGGGGGGGGGAGGGGGGTTGGGCAGTTGACCAGCAAGCCGTCAGGATTCGTGTATGGATTATTTGCATCTATTTGAGGTTTGAAGTAACTTTTTGCGTACAGTCACTCACTGTTGATTGTAAAATTGGACTCACTTCTGGTTCCAAGATGCTTTTGGAATAAACAGACTTCATCCCTGGTGCCAAAATGAAGTGTTAAACAGGTGTGTGTGTGTGTGTGTGTGTGTGTGTGTGTGTGTGAGACAAGGACTCTGAGGCACCTGCCTATAAAAACATCATGAAATGAGATTGCTCTAGGCCCTAATCTCCTTGCAGTTTCAGTCTGTTTCAAAATGAAAGCTCTTTATCTGCCCATTTGCAATTCTTTTTTCTGAGACATTTCTTTCCTAGAAAGTTTTCCTAGAAAACTTTGGGCCCCCTCACATAACCCATTTCTCTAGCCCACCGTGCAGGTGCTGCATACAATCAAGAAGGTAAACCCACAAGCTTGAAACGGGCTCTGGGGCTCAACTTACAACTGGCCTGCTGGGACAAAGACCACACCAGACCAGTCAGAGCGACAGTGGACCCCAGCACCTACCTCTCCCTGACTTTTCCCCTCATAAGGCTAAAAATCACACCCAGGGGCAGAGAGTTATCACGCAAATAAAACATACCACGTATGAAAAAGCATGTTCTGTCAACTGCACCTGCACACCCAACTTCCTATATTTCTCCACCCTTACAGGGTTAGATGTCACTCCTTTCCTGCCTTCTACCCTTCGAAAACCTTCCCTGGGGGCACCTGGTGGCTCAGTAGGTTAAACATCCAACTTCGGCTCAGGTCATGCTCTCGAAGTTCATGGGTTTGAGCCTGCGTCAGGCTCTATGCTGACAGCTCAGAGCCTGGAGTCTGCTTCAGGTTCTGTGTCTCCCTCTCTGCCTTTCTCTCTCTCTCTCTCAAAAGTAAACATTAAAAAAATAAAAACTTTCCCTGGCCATTGTTCAGGGAGCATCCTAGTATTCCTTACCAAGACTGTCTCCATCATGCCCGGGCATGAGCTTGTACTAAATGCTATCCACACCATCCCTGGCCTCATGTCTCTTTCTACGCTCTAGAGTCAAAGATCCCCAAGGTCAGTAACATATATATGCATATGTGCATGTATATATTATTAAGCGATAAAAAAAAAAGAAGGAAATCCGCCATTTGTGACAACATCCTTGACGACACGGTGCTAAACAAATAAATCAGACATAGAAAGACAAATACTGTATGGCTCACTTATATGTGGAATCTTAAAAAGTCAAAGTCATAGAACCAGAATGTAAAATGGTGGTTACCAGGGTTTGGGGGTAGGGGAAACGGGGAGACATTGGGCAAAGCATACAAAGCTCAATCGTAAGATGAATACGTTCTGGAGATCTAATGTACAGCGTGGTGACTATAGTTAATAATACTGTAGTATTTTATACTTGAAATTTGCTAAGAGAGTAGACCTTCAGTGTTCTCACCACACCTACAAAATTTAAACTAACCATGTGAGGTGACGGCTATGTGAATTAACTTGATTGTGGTAATCATTTCACAATGTACACACAGATAAACCCTCACATCATACAACCTAAATATACACGATTTTTGTCAATCATACCTCAGTAAATATGTTTAATAAAAGACATAATTGGGTTATTAATAACATATAAAGTGACGTCAACTATTTTTAAAGTAGTATATGTTGGCACATACCAGGCTTTTCTGTGAGCTTTTCGTAAAATTAAGAAAGAACCCTTCCCTGCTAAATGCATATACACACTGAAAGAGTTTCCCTCCAGCATGATTCTGCATATCCTCAGGGTCCCACACAGTCTACACACACAGCCGTGGTTGGTCTGCAGTGTTCCCAGGAAGGAAAGAAGTTAGGAAGGAAGGAAGGAAGGAAGGAAGGAAGGAAGGAAGGAGGGAGGGAAGGGAAAAGGAGAGAAAGAGAAGGAGAGGAAGGAAGGAAGGAAGGGAAGAAATAAAGGAAAAAAGGAAGAAAAGAAAGACATATAATTCATAGTATAATTGCTGTGGATGAACTTTAGCTATTAAGTGCTAAAATTCTCCCTGCCTTTCAGAAATTCCCTTACTCCAAACCAAGAAGAAGAAGTTTGTTTTTTTAAATTGTGGTAAAAATACATATCACCACTTCAGCTATTTTTCTTAAATTTTTATTTAAGATTTTGATTTTGAGAGGTGGGAGAGGAGGGACTGAGAGAGGGAGAGAGCAAATCCCAGGCAGGCTTTGTATTATCAGCACAGAACCCGCCACGGGGCTTGATCCCACAAAATGTGCGGTCAAGGCCTGAGCCAACATCAGGAGTTGCACACTCAACCGACTGAGTCCCCCAGGTGCCCCACCATTTTAGCTACTTTTAATTGTGTGGTTCAGTGGCATTGAATACATTCACACCCTTGCTGTGTTCACTCTTTTAGTCTGACATTTAAAAAAATTTTTTTTTTTAAATATTTATTCTTGAGACAGAGAGACAGGGTGTGAGCAGGGCAGGGGTAGAGAGAGGGAGACACAGAATCCGGAAGCAGGCTCCAGGCTCCCAGCTGTCCCAAAGAGTCCCATGCGAGGCTGGACTCACAATCATGACCTGAGCCAAAGTTGGACGCTTAACCAACAGAGCCACCCAGGTGCCCCTTAGTCTGACTTTTGAAACAAGCCTGGGATGATGACTTTGAGTCAGAATGAAAGCCCCACCTCTCCCACCCCCTCCCTGCTTCATTCAGAAGTACCGTCTCTGAGGTTCATTCATGTTTGCCCATCTTCCTCTTTGACATGGCCAGGAGGCAGCGAAATCCCTTGGCAAGAGTACCTGTGGGTGTCTGGACTCAGACTGAGGATTTCCCATGGGGATTGTGTCTGAGACTCAGACACTTGTTATAGCAGAGGGAGGACTTTACTCAAGAGGGACCACTGCAGGGGTGCCTGGAAGTTTCAGTTGGTTAAGCGTCTGATTTCAGCTCACGTCATGATCTCACAGCTCATGAGTTCCAGTCCTGCATCGGGCTGTGTGCTGACAGCTCAGAACCTGGAGCTGCTTCAGATTCTGTGTCTCCCTCTCACTCTGAAGTCAGTGGGGGTTTGCAGTGGGGAAGAGAGACTGAGATCAATGGCAAATACAAGGAAAAGTGGAAATTTATAGCCAGGGAACACATGGGGGCCAGCGGCCAGAAAATTACTAAGAGGAAACATCACGTTGAGGAGGAATCTTCAATCAACTCAACAGGATTCTTGCTGCAGAATGAGAAATTTGATCGGAATTCAATTATGGGGAATTTTTACCAAACTTAATGAGCAGGAGGATTCTTGCTAAAATTGGATGAAGCTGGCCAAGGACAGAATGCAAGGCCCAGGCCTAGTCAGAAAGAGGACTCAGAGGAGTACGGGTAAAGAGAAAGTTTGGTTAAGGAGCGTCTGCCAGATGCCCGTGGGAGAGTAGGAACATAGTGGAACTTGAAGACTAAGGACAAAAACCATCACTTTGAGCAGAGTACTGCGCTAGGAGTGTGCTGGGCCCAGAGCCCAGGGCTGAGGGCTCAAAAACATCCCCCACCAGGCCTTCCTTACCATTCCCACTTGTGTTTGGACTATGAACTCTAAGTCACCAATGTTACCTGTTTAACATCCTCCTTTGACTTGCCCCCCGCCCCCCAAGGAAGGCTTGCAGTGAGACGTCAGCCTTCACATCCACGATTCTTAAATGATTTAGTGGGGTTTCCTGGGGCAGGAAAAGGAGGAGACTTTTTGCCCCAGACAAGGTGAGTGGCTCAGACACTCTCCCTCCCTCCCTCCCTCCCTCCCAGCAGTTTGGAAGCTGAAGGATGAGGGTGGGACAGGTGAAGAAAGCCATTCCTTGGAGAGAAGCCCAAGCTAGGTCAAAAGCTCTGACTCTACCAGAGCTTTCTGCATTTGAATCAAGTGCCCAGGGTTTCATCTTAAGTGGTGAACTAGGTCCCAGATCTGCAGGAAAATCACACATGGGAACAGCGGAGTTGGTATCTCAGGCAAAGTGGTCAAGGTGTTGGCAAGATGTCTGCAGATGAGAGGAGACTTGTTCTGGGACCACCCTCCCAAGCACCGCTCTGGCTGAGAAGAAGGGAAGGGGGGTGCAGTTTGATCCAGAACCCTGACCAAACAATGACGTTAGCTGCTGCCTGCCTGGAGCCTGAGGGGCTGATGGCAGCAGGGTATGCCCACGCCTCCAACTCGATTTATTCTGGGAACCTTCTGTTGTTACTATTGAGGTGCCACTTGCTACAATGACCAAAGCTAAACTCTCTGTGTCTAGTTTTTAAAAGGCCTGATTCTCTTGTTTTCTTGCTAAATGTGTAGCTGAACTAACACAAGTTTTCTCCTCCATGAGTCACAGCTAGAAACTACATCAGGTGAGTTATCGCACAAAGTAAACTTTATTGCAGCA
Source organism: Panthera onca (assembly GCF_046562875.1). Taxonomy (NCBI): domain Eukaryota; kingdom Metazoa; phylum Chordata; class Mammalia; order Carnivora; family Felidae; genus Panthera; species Panthera onca. Next base: position 29,034,200 of record NC_138352.1, on the reverse strand, counting down.
AATAAGGAGATCACAGGGAATAACTTCCAAAGCTGTGACTCCCCCAGCAACGGTAGATGGATTCCTTTCATTTGGGGTTAGGATGAATATTTAGGTTTGGGAACCTTGTCACTGGCTATAGAGGTGGGCACAAGGTGATGCATGCACCTTAAAGAAACATGCCTATCCATACGTCGTATGTTATGTAAATGAGGCTTCTGCTCCCCATTGGATGGAGACTTTAGTATTAAAATGAGGTCGAGGTAACTGCAAGTCACTCCACAATTTCTGACATGATGGGGAAAAGAAGGATAACATGAGTGTAGACCTTGTTCATCTTGTTTTATCAGGGAAGATAATTTGGCTCTTGCCTGATGGGATCTAATTTTTTCATGAATGATGAGGCAAGATAATGGGAAAAGAAGGGAAATCTAGGATGTGAGAACACGAAGAAGACTGGTTATAGATACTGGGGTTCTGGAGAAAGTATTTTGTGAAAGAAGCATGAGCTTCCTGACTTCTGGACAATGTTTCTGGCTGATTTGGCGTGTAGGTCATTTTGAACCAGTCTGTGGGTCCACTTTTGGATATTGTCTCCAGCTCACCTGAGTGGTGTGGTCGCGTAAATATAAGATGGGGGCTCATCCAGGGATGGAACCGTGTCAGAGAAAGGAGACAGCAGCAAGTAAGGGACTTCAAAGTATTTATAAGACAGTGACTCTCTAAAGTGGATGAGGGAGGACACTCTGACAGTTTTATTTTTAAAGTCAGCAATCCCAAGGACTGGAACTCCTGGTTAAAGGAAATGTGGGTAAATGGAAAGATACTGCCAAGCTGCCCTTCAAAATGATGGTGCCAAGCGATACTGGAGAGAAACACGTAGTTACTTTCCCTCACCCACAGCTCACGTGGCACATTACTTAACTCTCGCACCTTTGCCGTCTGACCTGATGCTAAAGTGGTTCAGAGATGCATCTATCTCCTCATATGCAAGGGGCCTGGCGATAGCCTCGCATGCCTAAAAGCCATTTGTGTCTTTCAGGGAGTTTTGTGAATGTTCCAGACACCCAGTCCCCAAGTTACCTGCCTCCCCCACCCCCCCACACCGCCCACACTGCCAAAATGGACTGTCCCTCCCACCACCTCTACCTCCAGGGATTCTAACCTGACCACAGGGTTCTTCCCAGCACCTAAGATGGCCATCTGGGTCGCAGCCTCCCCTCTGTGCACGCTCCCTGGACCCCCACCATGGCGGGGCGTGGAGGCCTGACCGGCCCTGCCCCAGCAAAGTCCACTGTGTCTGTCAACAGATGGAGGCATGGTTTGCTGTATCGGTCTAGTGATACGAAATTCTAGAGCAGGCAAGGTAACCGGAAGGACGGATGTCAGTGGCTCCCTAGGCAATGGGCTGAGACTAGGTCTTTGGCGAAGGGGCACTAGCGAACCTTCTGAGTAGTCGGAACGTTTTGGATCTTTATTGTGATGATAGCCCGCCCAGTGGGGGCACATTTTATCAAAAGTCATGGACTTGTACACTGAAAGTGCCTGTTAATGTATGCAGATTATACCTCAATAGAGTAGATATTGAAGACAAAAGCAAACACTGCTCTCCAACGTAGGCTAATTTATACAGCAAATGAGGGATATGCGTTCTCTGCAGTCAGCTTCCTCCCTGCTCTAGGCAGCAGGGTCTTTGATGCTTCCCCCTCACTTTTATGATTGCTCCTCTGTACGGTATTATTTTTCTTCTGCCTTCTCCATTTGTACCCTTAACACTTTTCAGCAGGGAGATCAGTGCTCTCACAAAGCCCTTTCACTACCGAGTGGCTAATCGTCCTACAAATGTAATAAAATTTTGAGGCATAAATAAATAAACAAGTAACCCACTGTCTCTGCCCTCAAGAATCTCATAGTCTAAAATTGTGGAAGAAAGAGAAAGAAAAGAAAAGAGAAAAGAAAAGAATGCCTATAGTCACAGCGGCAGACCATGACACATGGGAACTTGGAACAGAAAAAAGGAAGTGAAAGCGATACAGAACAAAGACTTTTCTCTGAGGTCTCAGAATTGCAATTCAGTGAGTACAGACTCCAGAGTAACCAAAAACGTGTCCCACTTTTGTGGGAAAAGCAAGAGGTTTTTGTAAGAAAGAAGAGACTAATTACATGGTTTAGAAAAAGAAAAGAAGTGGGGGCGGGGAAATCTGTTAATTTGGGGTGAACTGGTTGAGCCGCTTGGATGACTATCTAACTGATTATTTTGTTGGTGCTATCAAATGAAGCTATTCCTGCTATACATTCGTTAAGGATTCTGTCTTTAAAAAATTTTTTTTAACGTTTATTTATTTTTGAGACAGAGAGAGACAGAGCATGAACGGGGGAGGGTCACAGAGAGAGGGAGACACAGAATCTGAAACAGGCTCCAGGCTCTGAGCTGTCAGCACAGAGCCCGACGTGGGGCTCGAACCCACCGACCGCGAGATCGTGACCTGAGCCGAAGTCGGACGCTTAACCGACCAAGCCACCCAGGTGCCCCAAGGATTCTGTCTTTATAAAGTTAGTGCTGTCACCAAACCCAAGTTCATCTGTCTGAGGGGCAGCAAAGCCAATCACTGAGACATGGAATATGTAGCAAGGAAAGAGTGTATTGGAGAGGCAGCCAAATGAGGACAGGACAGCAAGCCTCAAATGTGCCTCCCCCAAAAGGGAGAGTCAGGGATATTTAAAGGCAAACTAGAAGGAGGAGCCAAGATGGCAGAACAGCATGGAAGCTTTTTGTGTGTCTCACGTCCATGAAATACAGCCAGATCAACACTAAACCATCTTGCACACCTAGAAAGCTGATTTGAGGATTAATGCAACAATCTGCACCACCTGAACCACAGAACTCAGCAGGTACGCAGCGCGGAGAGGTGAACTGGGAGAGAGAGAAGCCACAGAGGGCAGGGAGCTGATTTTGTGTGTGGAGAGAGGATGGAGATGAGGGGGGGGTATGGGAAAAGCCCCCCCCCCCCCCCCCCCCCCCCCGCAAAGCAGCTGGAGAGAAAGTAGAAAAGTGGAAACAGCCATAGGGACTGAACTAAAAAGGGACAAAGGAGAAAGGAGAGGGTTTAAATTCCATCAAGACTCTATAAACAGGGGACTGCAGAGTCTGAGGCCCCACTGCTCCATACCTGGAGGTGCTCTGGTGAGAAGGGCGAATCCCCAGGAGCAGAGTGGAGTCCGGGGTCTTCAGGCCACACAGGGAGAGGTGGTTCCCCGGCTGGGAGGACAGCTGGTAGAGGCTGTGTGGGTCCCCCAAAGGCCCCAATGGACCCGGGAGAGCAACCACATTCGCTGGTGCTGGAACGAGGTTGTTGGGGGGTGAAGCCATAATCTCAGAAACGCTGCTGCTGCAAGATCACGAGAACTTTTTCTGGGGCGGGCTGGCACCCGGCCACAGTATCGGGGCACCAGCAGCAGCCCGGTCCTGCAAACGTTCCTTGGTGAGGCCGGTACCTGGCCATTGCTCGGTGAGACCCTCCTGCAGAGGGGCAGAACGAGTCAAAGCCGCAGTCCCTCAGAAATAAGGGGTCAGAAAACACAGCCGCATCTGAAACAAAACTCAGGAGGGAGGTGCTGCCTAAGGCTTGGTCACAGACTGTGTAAAAGCGGGGAGTGGGCAGAAGCCAAAGACAAAGGACCTGTGCACAATTGCTAATCAGGGAGAACAAAGTTCAGATACTAAAGACTGGGTAGCTGGGCGTCGTCATTAACACCGCTCCCACGCATGCGCACACGCACCTGCAAGTGGCACAACAATCCATCCCAGTAAGCTGAGCAGCGCCATCTAGTGGAGAACGGAGCTGTTACACTAAGCCCCGGCCAACTGGGCCAACATCGCTCTTCAGGAACACGTGTCTCTCCGCCTGCTTAGTTTATGGACTATAAAGTGCTTCATAGCTTGACTTCTAAGGGGAAAACAAAGTAATTTCAATCGTATTTCAGTCTGTTCGCTGGTCCATCTATTCAATTTTCTTTTTTTTCTCTTTTTCGTTTCTTTTCTTTTCCTTGAATACAGACAGAGAAAAAAATTATCTTTATTTTCAATTTTTATTAAAAATGTTTTTCTTTATATTTTTACTATACTTTTTACTTTTGTGTAAATTTTTTTACATCGTATTTTACTTCCATCATTTCATTTTATTCTAATTCAGTGTATTCATTTTTTCAAATTTTCAAACGATTTCCTTATTTTTTTCTTTCTCCTTTTTTCTCTAATCTATCATGCCCCTTTCAACCCCCAGACCAAAACAAACCTAGGATCTAGCATCATTTATTTGATTTTTTGTGTTTGTTGTTTTTAATGTCTTAATTTTTTTATAATTTTAATTTTTTAATAATTTTTTACCTCATTAATTCCTTTTCTTCCTGTAAAATGATGAAATGAAGGAATTCACCACAAAAAGAGCAGGAAGAAATGACAGCCAGGGACTTAACTAACACAGATACAAGCAAGATGTCTGAACCAGAATTTAGAATCACGATAGTAAGAATACTAGCTGGAGTTTAAAATAGATTATAATCCCTATCTGCAGAGATAAAAAACATAAAAACTAGACAAAATGGAATTTAAAAATGCTATAACTGAGCTGCAATCTCGATGGATGCCATGGTAGCAAGGATGGATGAGGCAAAACAGAGAATCAGCGATATAGAGGACAAACTTATGGAGAATAATGAAGCAGAAAAAAAAGAGGGAGATTAAGGCAAAAGAGCACGATTTAAGAATTAGAGAAATCAGTGACTCATTAAAAAGGAACAACATCAGAATCATATGGGTCCCAGAAGAGGAAGAGGGAGAAAAAAGGGTAGAAGGGTTATGTAAGCAAATCATAGCAGAAAACTTTCCTAACCTGGGGAAAGACACAGACATCAAAATCTAGGAAGCACAGAGGACTCCCATTAGATGCAACAAAAACGGACCATCAACAAGACATACCATAGTCAAATTCACAAAATACTCAGTCAAGGAAAGAATCATGAAAGCAGCAAGGGAAAAAACTGTCCTTAAAACTACAAGGGAAGACAGATCAGGTTTGTAGCAGACCTATCCACAGACACTTGGCATGCCAGAAAGGAGTGGCAGGATATATTCAATGTGCTGAATCAGAAAAATATAGAGCCAAGAATTCTTTATCCAGCGAGGTTGTCATTCAAAATAGGAGAGATTAAAAAAAAAAAAAATAGGAGAGATAAAAAGTTTCCCAGACAAACAAAACTTAAAGGAGTTTGTGACCATTAAACCAGCCTTGCAAGAAATTTTGAGGGGGACTCTCTGAGTAAAGAAAAGATGGGAAAAAAAAATAAATAAAGACCAAAAGCAACAAACATTAGAAAGGACCAGAGAACATCACCAGAATTCCAACTCTACAAGCAACATAATGGTAATACATTCATATCTTTCAGTACTCACTCTAAACATCGATGGACTAAATGCTCCAACCAAAAGACATAGGATAACAGAATGGATAAGAAAACAAGATCCATCCATATACTGTTTACAAGAGACCCGCTTTAGATCTAAAGACACCTTCAGATTGAAAGTAAGGTGATGGAGAACCATCTATCATGCTAATGGTCAACAAAAGAAAGCTGGAGTAGCCATACTTGTATCAGACAATCTAGACTTTAAAATAAAGACTGTAACAAGAGATGAAGAAGGGCATCATAATTAAGGGGTCTATCCACCAAGAGGACCTAACAATTATGAACACTTATGTTCCAATGTTGTGGCACCCAAATACATAAATCAACTAATCACAAACATAAAGAAACTCATTGATAATAATAATATAATAGTAGGGGACTTTAACACTCCACTTACAGCAATGGACAGATCATATAATCAGAAAATCAACAAGGAAACAATGGCTTTGAATGACACACTGGACCAGATGGACTTAACAGATAGATTCAGAACATTTCATCCTAAAGCAGCAGAATATACATTCTTCTCCAGTGCACATGGAACGTTCTCCAGAATAGACCACATACCAGGACACAAATCATCCCTCAACGAGTACAAAAAGATTGAGATCATACAGTGCATATTTTCAGACCACAATGCTATGAAACTCGAAATCAATCACAAGAAAAATTTTGGAAAGGTAACAAATACTTGGAGACTAAAGAACATCCTACTAAAGAATGAATGGGCTAACCAAGAAGTTAAAGAGGAAATTAAAAAGTTCATGGGAGCCAATGAAAATGATAACACCACAACCCGAAACTTCTGGGATGCAGGAAAGGTGGTCATAAGAGGAAAGTGTATAGCAATCCAGGCCTTACTAAAGAAGGAAGAAAGATCTCAGATACACAACCTAACCTTACGCTTTGAAGAGCTGGAAAAAGAATAGCAAATAAAATCCAAAATCAGCAGAAGACAGGAAATAATAAAGATTAGAGAAGAAATTAATGCTATCGAAACCAAAACAAAAACAAAAACAAAAACAAAAAAACCCACAGTAGAACAGATCAATGAAACCAGAAACTGGTTCTTTGAAAGAATTCATAAAATTGATAAGCCACTAGCCAGTTGGACAAAAAAGAAAAAGGAAAGGACCCAAATAAATAAAATCAATAATGAAAAAGGAGAGATCACAACCAACCAGCAGAAATAAAAACAATAAGAGAATATTGTGAGCAATTATACACCAATAAAATGGGCAATCTGGAAGGAGTGGACAAATTTCTAGAAACATATACACTACCAAGACTGAAACAGGAAGAAACAGAAAATTTGAACAGACCCATTACCAGTAAAGAAATCGAATTAGTAATCAAAAATCTCCCAAAAAACAGTGGTTTCCAAGGGAATTCCACCAAACATTTAAGGAAGATTTAACACCTATTCTCTTGAAGCTGTTCCAAAAAATAGAAATGGAAGGAAAACTTCCAAACTCTTTCTATGAAGCCAGCATTACCTTGATTCCAAAACCAGAGACCCCACTAAAAAGGAGAACTAGAGACCAATTTCCCTGATCAACATTCATGCAAAAATTCTCGACAAGATATTAGCCAATTGGATCCAACAATACATTAAAAAAATTATCCACCACGACCAAGTGGGATTTTTACCTGGGATGCAGGGCTGGTTCCATATCCGCAAAACAATCAATGTGATTCATCACATCCATAAAAGAAAGGACAAGAACCATATGATCCTCTCAATAGATGCAGAGAAAGCATTTGACAAAATACAGCATCTTTTCTTGATAAAAAAAAATCTCAAGAAAGTAGGGATAGAAGGATCATACCTCGAGATCATAAAAGCCATAAACAAAAGACCCAATGCTAATACCATTCTCAATGGGGAAAAATTGAGAGTTTTCCCCCTAAGGTCAGAAACACAACAGGGATGTCCACTCTCACCACTGTTATTCAACCTAGTATTGGAAGTCCTAGCCTCAGCAGACAACACAAATAAATAAAAGGCATCCAAGTCAGCCAGGAGGACATCAAACTTTCGCTCTTCGCAGATGACATGATGCTCTATATGGAAAACCCAAAAGATTCCACCAAAACACTGCTAGAACAGATTCATGAATTCAGCAAAGTTGCAGGATATAAAATCAATGCACAGAAATCAGTTGCATTCCTATACATCAACAATGAAGCAACAGAAGGAGAAATCAAGGAATCGATCCCATTTACAATTGCACCAAAGTCCATAAAACACCTAGGAATAAATCTAACCAAAGAGGTGGAAAATCTATACAATGAAAACTATAGAAAGCTTATGCAAGAAATTGAAGAAGACACAAAAAAGTGGAGAAAGATTCTATGCTTCTGGATAGGAAGAACAAATATTGTTAAAATGTTGATACTACCCAAAGCAATCTACATATTCAATGCAATCCCTATCAAAATAACACCAGCATTCTTCACAAAGCTAGAACAAATAATCCTACAATTTGTATGAAACCAGAAAAGACCCCGAATAGCCAAAGCAATCTTGAAAAAGAAAACCAAAGCAGGAGGCATCACAATCCCAACTTCAGGCTGTACTACAAAGCTGTAATCATCAAGACAGTATGGTACTGGCACAAAAACAGACACTCAGATCAATGGAACAGAATGGAGAACCCAGAAATGGACTCACAAACGTACGGCCAACTAATCTTTGACAAAGCAGGAAAGAATATCCAATAGAATAAAGACAATCTCTTCAGCAAGTGGTGCTGGGAAAACTGGACAGCAACACGCAGGAGAATGAACCTAGACCACTTTTTTACACCGTATACAAAAATAAACTCAAAATGGAAGAAAGACCTAAATGTAAGTCAGGAAGCCATCCAAATGCTAGAGAAGAAAGCAGGCAAAAACCTTTTTGATCTTGGCCTGAGCAACTTCTTAGTCAACACATCTCTGGAGGCAAGGGAAACAAAAGCAAAACTGAACTATTGGGACCTCATCAAAATAAAAAGCTTCTGCACAGAGAAGGAAACAATCAGCAAAACTAAAAGGCAACTGACGGGATGGGAGAAGATATTTGCAAATGGCATATCAGATAAAGTGTTAGTATCCAAAATCTATAAAGAACTTATCAAACCCAACACCCAAAAAACAAATAATCCAGGAAAGAAATGGGCAAAAGACATGAATAGACACTTCTCCAAAGAAGACATCCTGATGGCCCACTGACACATGGAAAAATGCTCCAGGTCACTCATCATCAGGGAAATACAAATCAAAACCACAATGAGATACCACCTCACATCTGTCAGAATGGCTAACATGAACAACTCAGGCAACAACAGGTGTTGGCGAGGATGCAGGAAAGAGGATCTCTTTTGCACTGCTGGTGGGAATGCAAACTGGTGCAGCCACGCTGGAAAACAGTGTGGAGGTTCCTCAAAAAATTAAAAATAGTACTACCCTACGACCCAGCAATTGCACTGCTAGGTATTTATCCAAGGGATACAAGTGTGCTGTTTCGAAGGGGCACATGCACCCCAGTGTTTATAGCAGCACTATCAACAATAGCCAAAGTATGGAAAGAGCCCAAATGGATAATGGAGTATTACTCAGCAATCAAAAAGAATGAAATCTTGCCATTTGCAACTACGTGGATGGAACTAGAGGGTACTATGCTAAGCGAAATTAGTTAGAGAAATACAGATATCATATGACTTCACTCACATGAGGCCTTTAAGACACAGAACAGATGAACACAAGGGAAGGGAAGCAAAAATAATATAAAAATAGGGAGGGGGATAAAACATAAGAGACCCTTAAATATGGAGAACAAACAGAGGGTTGCTGGAGGGGTTGTGGGAAGGGTGGTGGGCTTAATGGGCAAGGGGCACTAAGGAATCTACCCCTGAAATCATTGTTGCACTATAAGCTAACTAACTTGGATGTAAATTAAATTAAAAAAAAATAAAAGAGTATATTTAATACTCTTGTTTTCATGGAACCAAAGAATAATCAACACAAATATTCAGCCTTTATGATAAAGTGCATGCCTTTGTTTAGATTTGTATCATGTGTAAGTAACATAGGCTATATTCAATAATCCATCATAACAAGAAAATCTGTAGGAATAGAGACCTGACTACATGATTCTTCTACTACATGTTTTAAAAGACTGGAGTTCCTGTCCCCTATGCTGGTGCATTGCCCAGTGTACCACTGTCCCTGTGGTCTGCAGCCCACTGCTTCCTGCCCTAACCCCTCCTGCCCAACCCCCAATGTTTACTGAAGGGCAGTGTCGGGGTGAGACTGGGCACGCCTGCTGGCACTGAGCCCTTAGCCTGCTGTCCTGCCACACAGCCCCTACAATGGAAGCTTTGTACCGGGGAGGGGCCGTCGGCACCGCCACTTACCCCGAGCCAGGAGAAGAAACTGCAACCACAGAGATCCCCGACGCACAACCCAGGCGCCTGGACTCCCCCACCCAGGCCTCCCTGAGGTCCCAAACCTAAATCCGCTGTCTTGGGGACCATTGCACAGATGCGTTCCTGCCGGCTCCCGCAGCCCTCACCCCACTTAGGGGACTCCCCCATGACCGGGCCCTCAGCCATGGACACCGGTTTTCCAAAGCTCACAGTGAAAAGGGGTCATCCCGCAGCTCCAGCTAACCCTGCGATGCCAGACCTCTCACCTGTCTACACCCTTCAGACCCCGGGGCAGAAAGCAGCCAAAGCAGACGCTTCTGGTAGTACTGGGAAGGTCCTTGGTGCCGGGCACCACGGCCAATGGCAAGTGACAGCCGCTCGTTACTAGACAGGATCCTGTCTCTCCACAACGAAGTGACCAGTCATGCGCCCCCGAAGGTGAACAGCAATCTGGACCAGTGGCTGCTTGCGTGGGTGGACTGTGGGCAAATTGCAAAATATAGAAGTCATTGTCCAGTACGATAGCTACTGTAGCACTTGAAATGGGGCTAATCTGAATTGAAATATGCTGTGAATGTCATAGCCAGATTTTGAGACTTCGTATGATAAAAAGAATATACAATATATCATTAATAATTTTATATTAATAACATGTTGAAATAATATTTTGAAGTAGTGAAGTAAATAAAATATACCATGAAAATGCATTTTACTCCCTTAATGTTTCAATGTAGCTTCTGGAAAGTGTCAATATACATAGGTGGCTGATATTACATTTTTTTTTTTTTTAACGTTTATTTATTTTTGAGACAGAGAGAGACAGAGCATGAACGGGGGAGGGGCAGAGAGAGAGGGAGACACAGAATCGGAAGCAGGCTCCAGGCTCTGAGCCATCAGCCCAGAGCCCGACGCGGGGCTCGAACTCACGGACCGCGAGATCGTGACCTGGCTGAAGTCGGCCGCTTAACCGACTGCGCCACCCAGGCGCCCCTACATTTTTATTTAATAGACATCGCTGCCCTAGGAAAACGATGATGTGAAAAATACATACATTGTTTGGAAAACCCTGCCCTCCCTAATTTATAAATGTACATGGAGACAGACACAGGAGGAGAGCAAGGAGATTTGAAAGGAATAATGAACAATGGAGGGGAAAAAAAGAAGGTGGAAAGATGTTTGACTTACTCATATTTCAATATCGTGTCAATCATTCCCTGTCTCTTCCCTCCAAGATTCTGTTTTCACCACAGGATAGAAGACATTTGTGGAATAGACACCACCAAAGAGGCCGAATACTGGATTTTGACTGAGCATTGGGTTTGAAATAGAAAGCAATGGCCTCTCCCAAATGGCTCATTCCAAGGAGAAATTTGGAGAGTTCTAACCCTTTGAGTCAAATATTGTTCAGTGCTGGTTGCCACAAAGGTGGGTCTGTGAGGCCCCTCTGAACATGAATCCACACCCTTCTTGGGAGAAACTGTTTGGTGGCTAAAGTTGTCCCAGCATTTCTTATATTCACCAACTTGGAGGTGCAGACTATTTTTCCTCTCACAAAAGAAAAATAACATGAATCTAGTCCATGTTACAAGTAAGTGGTTGTTGTGCCTGTGTAGTTGTTTTTTATTAAAAAAAAGTTTCTTTTAACGTTTATTTATTTTTGAGACAGAGAGAGACAGAGCATGAATGGGGGGAGGGTCAGAGAGAGAGGGAGACACAGAATCGGAAGCAGGCTCCAGGCTCCGAGCTGTCAGCACAGAGCCCGACCCGGGGCTCGAACTCGTGAACCACGAGATCATGACCTGAGCCGAAGCCGGACACTTAACCGACTGAGCCACCCAGGCGCCCCTGTGCCTGTGTAGTTGTATAAAGACTCTTCTATAGGAGACATGGAAAGGGGCTGGGGAAGTTTATTTTATTCAGGGAGTCTTTTTTCATCCATAGCTGTCATTATTTATTTTTTACATTCAAACTGTCCAAGATGTAGCCAGTGGGATCCCCTTCAGGCTGCCTTGTCCTTTTGACAGGTCCCCCTAGTTCTCTGAGCGTGTCCTACTTTCCAACATGTTCCAGGATCATCTAGAACATCGCTTGCCCCCAGCCTTCCATTTCCCCCCAGGTTCCCTGGTATCTTTCGGCGGGGGAAGGGTATGCTTCCTGCTCCCTGGATGCCATTGCTGTTAGGTCCTTTTGATGAACTAGTTAGGGCACTAGGTGTGAGTGTGTGCCTGTAATTTTTTAAAATCATAGGTTTATACTAATCCTCCAATTTAAATCAAACACCAGCAGGTTCTTCTCTATTTTTCCCCATTCCCGGTTTGTATTCCCTTTCTCCCATGGGGACAGCCCTGGTTACCCCACAACATTAGGAAATGTATGCATTTCCTCAATCCTATAACCCCCCAAAATAGTTTCAGTACTCCCATGCCTATTGTACCATCAAAAACAAAACTGTCAAGCAAAGTTGAAGATTTCCTTATTGATCTTTTGGTTCTTAGAGTACATCCCACTAGGGAAGAGTATATATTCGAAGTGTTGTTTTTGAAAGTCACTTGAATTATTTATTTATTATTTATCATTTTATTATTTATTTTTAACGTGTTCAGTTGTGTTATCAATTTGCTGCACAGGTTTGTGTTCTCCTGTTTGTATTTGATTTTTGTATTTTGTTTTTTATGCAACTTTATATTTAGCTTTATTTGCAAATTGGTAAAATGTTGACACTGTTAGAAAGTCAAATTATATTTTTGAAAGTGTACCCAGAGAAATTGCCTTCCAATCCCTATCCTGTCCATACTATTCATCCAACCCTGAGAGCAAAGCATTTTCATTAATTTCTTGTTTATTCCTCTTGGGTTTCTTTTTGAAAGAAGAAACAAATACATATGCATCTATATCTATGTATTCTTACTCTCCTTCTTTCTTCAAAATGCACATATACTTTGTAAACTGCTTTTTTCACTTAACAGTATATCCTTGAAATCACTCCATAGCAGTTAAGCAGATGGCTTTCATTAGTTTTCACAGATGCATGTTTTGCAATTTGTTTTAGATGTAGCGTATTTTATTCAACAAGGCTTCTCAGCATGGACGTTTAGGCTATTTCAATATTTTGCTGTTGCAAACAATACAGCCATCAACAAGCTTATGTGCACTGGTTTTTGTGTTTTGTTCGGGGGGGGGGGGGCTGGTTATCCTTTGAGGTGTAGTTTCAAGCTTTCTCCTAGAAGTGCAGTTGCTGGGTCAAAAGGTAAATGCATTTGTGGTTTTGTTAGATAGATAGTGTCAAATTTCCCCCCACGGCTGCTACACTGTATCCATACCCCACACTTACAGAGGGTGTAGTTGAGGTCTGGGAATTTTTGCCAATCTGAGAGGTGAGAAGTGAGGTTTTATATAGTTTTTCTTTTGCATTTATATAATAAGTGAATTAAAAGTCTTTAGTGTATCATATGGGCCATTTTCATTCACGGTTCTTTTTTTCTGTCAATTTTAAGAGCTCTTTTCCATTAAGTAGATTAACCTTTTGGAAGGACATGTTGTAAATATTCTTTCAATTTTATTTGTATATTGGCTTAGCTTATGGTGCTTTTTGCCCATGCAAGAGTTTTTTTTTTCTTAGCACTTACGCATTAACCTATCAGTCTGTTCTTTTATTGAATCCGAATTTTTGGAGCGTACTTATGAAAGCCTTTTCCACGCACAGGTGGCAATGGAATTACCCAGATTTTTTCTTCCAGTTCTTAAATGGTCTCAGTGTCTCCATTTATATCTCTGGTCAATATGCAGTTTATTCTTGTGTAAGGAGCAAGACACAGACCCGACTTCATTGGGGTCTGTGAGCAGGGGCTGCTCACACCCACCCTGAGGGGGAAGAAATCATGTTTCCCACCAAACCACTGGAAACACAGTCTTCACTTTGCCCCCTCCCTTGCTCCCACATCTGCAGTGACTCCCTACTGTCTGCAGAGACATGTTATTTGGGGCCTCACTGTGAGCTGACATGGAACCCCTAGGACCCTGCTGAGCCAGGCCACGCACTGTCGCACATACTTAAAGCACTCCTGCCTTCTCTCCACTGTCCCTGTCTTCCAGAATTCCACTTGCCCAGACCTCTCTTCATGATCCTCAAAGATCGGTTTCCTCCTTCTCTGCCTCCTTCCTGCTCCAACAGCCGGGATTTAACTCATTTCCTCCTCTAAATCCTCCTGGAATAAGTTTCTATAAACAGAGTTTAATTTGGTCCTTAGACCCTAGATGAATTTTCTTTCTTGGGTCACGGACTGAGCTACATTCCCCCGGATCCCCTCCGGCTGATGTCCCAGTAAAGTCTCGGCTTCCTGAGTCAAACTTCAGGGCTGGTGGCTGCACGGTTCTAACCACCAGTCAGTGCTCAGTTCAGGGCTGGGGTGGGAGGAGTATCTAGGTGGAAAGAAGTTTCCAAGACATAGATGCGGCCAGGGAGGGAAGGAACCTTCTGGAGAGGTGGTCAGGACTAGCCACTGAATCCTCTGGCAGCAGTGAAATGTGAGGAATCCAAGGATTCAACCCCTGTGAGAGTGAGGAGTGAGGAGGAAAAGCCCAAGGACCAGAAAGGAGAGTGAGGAAGGCATTGCCCGCACTTCTCCTTCCCTGGAAATCTATCTGTTGGCTCGACACCCTCCCTGGAGCCTCCGAGATGAAATCTGAATCTGGCACCTATATTCAGAGGGCAGGGAGAGACTGACGGAAAAGGCAGGCCACTCCAGATCGGTAGGTGGCAATTGTAATCATAGCAAAGGGAACTTACATACGAGGCTTGTCTTGAGCAGCAGAAAGATGAAGGGTCCCTGCCCCCACCCTCCAGCTATTAGAAGGTTTGGAGAGAGGCGCTAACTGGGCTCAGTCACATGCATAAAGCGTGCAGGTGTTTTCAACACCACGTCACCATCTCAACACTCTGTCCTTGATCACATTCCCTAACATCGCCCCTCCCTTCACTCCTGAAATTCCATTTCTGCAACCTCAGCTCACACACCGTCTCCCCCAGGAGGCCACCCCCTAAGCTGTATGGTTGGCACTCTGTCGCCCTACCCTGACCCAGTGTAACACATTGCTCTTGTCCCTGCGGTCTTCTCCCTGCTAGTGGGCGGTGGCTGGTGGTGTGCTTCATGCGATGAGCCGTGGCGCCATTAGGCGGGTTGCCTGACTCCATTAGGACAGTGTCTTTTTCAAGTTTGAATTGCCATGCCTCTCATGCACATGGAAGGTCATTTTGTGGACCCTGAAGAATTTTCTAAGTGTGTGGGAGGGCCTGGGAGGCTGAGAACTGCTCCAATAGGCTGGGAGGCCAGGCAGAGAGACCCTGGTCCGATCGATCATCCTAGAATGTTGAGGGTTCCTTATACATTCCAATACCAGCCCTTGGTTGGCTATATGGTTGGCAAATATTTCCCCCCATCTGTATTTTGTCAGTCCCTCCTCTTTTAAGGGTGTTACGCAGAGCATAAGCTCTTAATTTTGCGGAATTCTAATTTATCCAATTCTTTCTAGGGACCACGCTTTTGGTGTCAATCTAAAATCTCTTTGCCTAGCCTTAGATCATAAATTCTTCCGGAATTCCCCCCGCCAAAGCGTGCTCTAGTTTTATGTTTTACATGGAAGTATGAGTTCATGTTTGTATGAGCTGTGAAGTGTGGCTGTTTAGGTTAAGAAATTTTTGTGTGCTGGCTTGCGTGTTTTGCCTGGGGATGTCCAATTGCCCTGCTCCTGTTTGATCTTTCCTCCCTTCAATGGCTTTTGCACATCTGCCAAAAATCAGTTGAGCTTGGGCATATTTGTTTGAGTCTCTGTTCCATCCCATTGATCAACATGTCTCTCCACCTGCCAACATCATCCAGCCTCTGTCAGCTCTGTAACAAGTGTTAAATTAGGGGCAACTTTATTCTTGGTTTTCCAAATTTCTGTAGTCCTAGTTTCCTTGCCTATTTGTGGAAATATTTTTAAGGTAAACGTGTACATTTTGTAACACCAAAGAAATTTCTACAACTTGCTTTTTTTTTTTTTTCATTTGACTGTTCATCATGAACATTTACTTAATTCTTAAAAACCCCACAAATTTATAGTATTGCATTTATGGATATGCTGGAATTTATTTAACCCCTCCCCTCTTAATGAGTGGCTATTGTTTTCCTCATTTTTTTGTTTTAATATAAGTAATGCTAAAATCAATATTCTTATCACACATGTATTTGTGCAAATGTCCCCATACCTGTTTTCAGAATCCACATTCTTAAAAAGATGGGGCCACATGGAGGCAGGGCTAGACTTCTGAGGAGGAGCCACCCCCTGGCCATGGAGATACCTCTGGGCCGGGCAGGCAGAGCACTATTCTGAGCTGGGACCCAGACCTCCGGAAGAAGGTCTTGATGAAAAGTAGAACAATAAACTTTCTAGAAGACATACGAGCGTGTCTTCTTTATGTTGTGGTATTTATGAATTTGGTATAAGAAGTGCTTTCTTAAATGGGACCCCTAAAACACAATAGCCATAAAATAAAAGTTTGTTAGGGATGCCTGGCTGGCTCAGTCAGTAGAGCATCTGGCTCTTGATCTCAGGGTTGTGAGTTCCAGCCCCACGTTGGCTATAGATTTACTTAAAAACAAAACAAAACAAGTAAAGAATCTTTAAAAAAAATAAATAAACAAAAGATTGTTAAATCGGACTTCATTAAGATTAAGAACTTTGAGTAAAAAAACAACAGCCAAGGGGTGTGTGGGTGGCTCAATCAGTTAAGGGCCCAACTCGTGATTTCAGCTCAGGTCATGATCCCAGGGCCGTGGGATTGAGCCCCAAGTTGAGCTCTCTGCTGAGCGTGGAGCCTGCTTAAGTTTCTCTCTCTCTCTCTCTCTCTCTCTCTCTCTCTCTCTCTGTCACCCCCTCCCCTGCTCACACACACTCTCTCTTTAAAAAAAAAAAAAAGACTAAGTCAAAAATTTACAAGACTAGTAAAACAAGTGTTGCTAATGGGAGTGTAAATTAGTTCAACAACTTTGGAAGATCGCTTGGCAGTATCTATAAATCTAACCGTACATAACACACCTCCTATGACACAGCCTGACAGTGGTTATTGCTAATGCCCACTGAAAGACGTGGAAGTAGGCAAAAGCTAGAAAAGTCAGACACAAAGCAATTTTACATCAATCATAGAGGAGATACGTATATTTTGATATATTTGAACAACAGTAGTGCATAGCAATGAGGAAATCAACTATTGCTACATGAAATAATATGGATGAAGTTCACAGACATGACCTTGAGTGAACAAGCTAGAGTAAGAAAAGTACCTAATGTATGTTTTCATCACTGTTCTAGCTTTGATTGCTCCTGTTTGTTTCCTAACTTTGCTTTCACCAATACTCCAGCACAACAGCAAATAACATGGATGGAAACAGACATTATTGCCCCTTAGCTAATTTTAAAGGACATACTTCTGCTTCGTAATTTCCCCGTTTAAAGGAAAACACCCTCTTACATATGGGTCAATCTATTCCTACTTATTCTGGAGTCTTAAAATTTTAAAGATGTATTTATAACTATCTCAAATTATATTTGAGATGACAGTTTTATTTTTGCACGTTAAATGCTGATAAATAGATGTCCAATTGTTGTCAGCAGTTGGATGAAGAAGCCATGTTCCTGGTGGCATTGTCACTGTAACTACTTCAGGCACATTTGATCGCTTATCTTCCAAACATCATTCTCTCTGAACACAGTATTTTTTTTTTTTTGAGTACAGAATTTAGTAAATAGTGCCATATTAAGGAAAAAGAATAAGTTTAAAATTGGAAATCTCAGTAAGGTATTCATTCTGTATTCTTTTTTTAATGTTTATTTATTTGAGAGAGAGAGAGAGAGAGAGAGAGAAAGCGGGAGAGGGGCATAGAGAGAGGGAGAGAGAATCCCAAGCAGGCTCCCACCTGCCAGAGCAGAGCTGGACACGGGGCTCCATCTCAGGAAGCGTGAGATCATGACCTGAGCCTAAATCAAAATTCGGACGTTTAACCGACTGAGCGACCCAGGCACCCCTCATTCTGTATTCTTATTTATACTATTCAATCTGACTTCACTGGATCTTTCATAAAATCAGTTTTGAGTGGATTATGTTTCCACACAAATGCGCAAGAACTAAAGAGGCAAGAATACCTGGTGTTTCCGATCCCCAAACCAAGCAACGGTCTAGTTACTGATCTCTTGCTGCCCTCTGCTGGTTCCAGTTGGAAGCCCTTGTTTAGATACATTCCAAGAAAACCGCTTTATGGTAGAATTTTTATAGAAGTTTACCTACACACAAAACCAACAAAAATAAAATAAATAAAGATATGAAATCCTTGATGTATATACACTTAGTCAAATATTTAAAAAGGCAAAAGTATTCTGATCCCAAAGAATATTTCAAATCTACATTATTTGGCTCTTGGTGCCATTTGAACTTAATCAAAACTCTGCAACATTTTACCCAGAACGTGAGATTCTCAGTTAATAGTAGAGGTCAATAGTGACTCCTTTCGTGGGAGTGGTTTCCCCAGGCCATTTGCTGAACAGACTGTCTCAGCTGCAAATCCTAATAGAGTAACTTTTCTCAAAGACAGGAAAAAAAAAAAAAAAAGCCATGTGTGACACATCTAAACATAAGTCAAGCTGACAAAGTCTTAATATTCCAAATGCTTTTTATGTGATCTTATTCATGTAGGCACCAAGATTTTCACCACTGGAACCAGAGAACTTCCACCTGGTTCAGGCAAACACACACGCACAGGGGGACATGCACAAGAGCACACACACATACACCACACTCACAAGATGATACAGAAGCTCCTCGTAGGTAACCCAGGTAGCCCAAACTCTCTCAGGACTCACACATGGCCCAAACAGAGTTTCTTGTTTTCACCTGAACAATCAAGGTGACCTTGACTCTGTGTTCCCCACTGTCTCTCAGCAAGTCAGGACTTGCTTTCATGCATTCTTTACTCGTCTGTCCCCCGACTGCTTGTGTGTCCCACGCCTCTGTCTGCCTGCCTCTATGTCTGCTGATGAGCTGTCTATCTTGTTCTCTATCTACCTTCCTCTCTTTATGTCTGTCTGTCAACCTGTTGCTCAATTAGTTTCTCTATTTGTCGTTCTGTCTGCCTGAATTTTTGTCTGCATATCTGTCAGTATGTCATTCTAGCTCTGTGCATGTCTGTCTGTCTTCCTTTCTGTCTTTCTGATAACTTTCTCTGCCTGTCTTTATATTCATCTGGCCATCTCTTTGCCTGTCTGCCAATCTTTCTGTCAGTTATCTATCTGACCACCTTTCGACCTGTCTGAATGCCTATATAATATCCGTTTGTCTGCCTTTCTGTTGATCTATCTATATTATAAATCTACTTGTCTCTCTAACAGCCTTTCTGTTTATCTGTCTCTTTGGGTTTTTATGTGTCTTTCTATATGTATATTTGTCTATCCTTCTACCGGTCTGTCTGTATAACTACTTACCTCTAGAGATATGTGTATATCTATTTGTGTGTCTACTTGTGTCTGTACGCCTTTCTATCTCTTAATTAGTGATCTATTTCTCTATCCAGCTCTCTGCCTATCCATTTGTTCATCTATCTGTCTATATGCCTGTCTGCTGCTCTTTCTGTATATGTGACTGTCCATTTTCCATCAGTCTGTTTCTCTCTCTCTCTCTCTTTCTACCTGTCTGTAGACAGATAGTGTCTTTCTGTCTGTCTCACTCTCTGTCTATCCATGTATCTGTCTTTCTATAAATATTTGTCTGTATGCCTGTCAATCTTTCAACCTATCTCTTTTTTTAATTTTTTTTAAATGTTTTTATTTATTTTTGAGACAGGGAGAGACAGAGCATGAGCAGGGGAGGGGCAGAGAGAGAGGGAGACACAGAATCCCAAGCAGGCCCCAGGCTCCGAGCTGTCAGCACAGAGCCCGACGCGGGGCTCGAACTCACAGACCGCGAGATCATGACCCGAGCCAAAGCCAGACGCCCAACCGACTGAGCCACCCAGGCGCCCCAATCTATCTCTTTTTACATTTTTGTCCACATGTTGTCCATCTGTCTCTCAAGCTGTCTTTTTACCTATCCATTTGTCAGTCTGTCTATCTGACTATCTGCCTATCTTTCTGTCTATCTCCCTCTCCATCTGTCCATCCATCCATCCATCCATCCACTTGCCTGTCTATTTTTCACCTCCTTTCTGTTTTTCCTTCTATATTTCTGATTGTATCTTTATCTGCCCATCTACCAATCTAGCTCCCAGTCTGTTTATCTGACCCTCTTCCTGTGAATCTATCTACCTCTGTCTACCTACCGAGCTGTATGACTCCCAGTCTGTCTTTCCATCTGTCCATCTGAATCTTTTTCTGTATGTCCCCTTATCTTTCTATTTGTCAGTCTGCCTTTCTATCCATATATCTATATGTCTGGTTATCTCCCTCTGTCCAGATAGATAGATAGGTAGATAGTAGACATCTGTCATTTTGAATGGCTGTGCATCAGTCTCTTTCTATTTTCTATCTCTGTCTGTCAGAGTCTTATGTGCATACGTGTGTCTGTATGTCTACCTATTTTTCTGTCTCCGTAGTTGTCTGTCTACATGTATCTCTCTATTCGTGTTCCTGTCTTTCTATGTTGTGTCTGTTAACATGTCCGTCTTTCTGATTGCATCTATTTGTCCACCTGTCAGGCTATGTCTTTCAGGCCATCTGTCACACTCTCTATCTTGTCTCTGTGTCTATTTTTATTATTTTTTATTTTTTTAACGTTTATTTATTTTTGAAAGAGATTGATAGAGTGTGAGCAGAGGAAGGGCAGAGAGGGAGACACAGAATCCGAAGCAGGCTCCAGGCCCTGAGCTGTCAGCACAGAGCCTGACGCGGGGCTCGAACTCACGGACCGTGAGAGCGTGACCTGAGCCGAAGTCGGATGCTGAACCGACTGAGCCCCCCAGGCGCCCCTCTGTCTGTTCTGTCTCTCTGACTATATTTTTTCTCAGTATATCTCTGTGTATACATACATATAAAATTTGTCTGTGGGCCTTTTTGTCTCTATCTGAATATCTGTCTTCTGTAGATATGTGTACCTATCTCTCCAAACGTCTTTCGGTTTATCAGCTTAACATTGTGTCTGTGAGGAGCTATGTCTCGTGATGTATTTGCTTGAGATGCCACGTTTACTGGTGCCAGTGTGTGTATGAGACAGAGAGACAGAGTTGGGTCACCGGTGTGAGTGTGGCGAACTGTGTTCACTGACATGCGTGTGGCACTGCATTCGGTGATGCGTGTGAGAGACTCAAGCGTGTGAGATGCCGTGTGCAGAGGTACGTGTGTGAGCACCTCACCTGGGTGCATGTGGCCTGTAGGTGACGGCACCTTAAAAAGTCTTCCTTTTGAAACCTCAAGCCTGCGGGGGCCTCTGAGCTCTTTGATCCAACAACCCCATCTGTAGACGGACCACCGAGGCTGGGCCAAGCCCTGAGCGGAGGTGATGTGAATCGCCTCTCCCTTCATGCTCGCGTCCCGGTCTCTTGAGGGTGAGAGGGTGGGGGTGTCCGTGCGCCCCAGCGGGACGATGTGGCAGGAGGAGATGGCGTCATTCTGATGCCTTATCTGCACAGCAGAAGCCCCAGTCATCCTCGGTGCCTCCCTCCCTCCCTCCCACCACATCCTGCTGCATCACCTGTGTCTCCACCATCTCGCGACTGTTCGGTTCCATCTACACGCCAGTGAGTCCCCGGTCTCGACCTTCAGCCTGATCTCTTCTCCAAAACCCAGCACATCGATGTCTCTGCACACAGGTTTTGTTGGCAACTGCTTTTTCTTCCCCTTTATTTTGTTCAATAAAGTATAACTGATCCACGTTTATCCTTTGTTGTGTGGAGTCCTGCGAGTCTTGACAAATTGCACCTAGCCGTGTGACCGTCATTACAGTCAGGATATACAGCATTTTTCATAGCTCTCCCTCCCATCCCTTTGTAACCCTGCCTCCCTGACCAACCCCCACCCCGCCCAGGCCCTGTTGACCACGGATGTGTTCTCCATCCATATCACTTGGGATCTTCCAGAATGTCACATAAATGGGAGACTCCTGAGTCTGGCTTCTGTCACTCGGCATCATGCCTTTGGGACGCATCCTGTCACACCATGCATCAACATCTGGTCCTTCTCCCTGCTCAGGAGGATTCCGTTGTGGGGACAGGCCACAGTCTGCTCACCCACTTACAGGGGAGAGGCACCTGGGTCTCTTCCCGGTCTCGGCGATTACAAATAAATCTGTTACAAACATCCACTTACAGGTTTTTGTGTGAAAATGAGTTTTCATTTCTCCTGAGCAGCATACAGAAGGGGAATGGCTGGATCGTCCACTAAGTGTATGTTTAATTTCATAAGAAACTGCCAGCCTGCCTTCCAAAGTGGCTGTGTCATTTGGTGGCATCTTAAAATGCCCAGAGATGCCATCCTTCTGGGCGAAGCTCGCTCCTCCCCACCCACCTGGCGGCCCACATCGAAATCAATAGGGCCAGCCAGATGCCTCAGTGGCCCCATGAGCCCCCCTCAGCCCAGCGGCCATGCAGACTCCTAAACGCGGCCCTGGTCTCCTCCTCTCTTCCCAGACAGCACACTAGCCTCACTGTCCACTTCCTACACGGCAGCGGGTGTGATCTTCTTAAGACGCCAACCATCTCACAGGGCTTTCTTGCTCCCACCGTGGACACCTTGGACCCGGTCGGCAGACCCCAGCCCCAGCCCATCCCTCCTCTCGTCCAAGCTCTGTCCCTGGCTCTAACTGCTCCAGCCACCCTTGCCTTCCTTCTGCTCCCCCAGCCCATGGAGCACCAGCCCAAGGTTGCCCCCACCTTGGGTGCACATCCCCAGATAATGGCGATGAGAGACAGTGCCCATACTTACACGGCCCCTTTGTGTGTTGCTATTTCTTATTCATTTAATCCCCATGCTTCTTCGTGATTATCAGCCCCATTGCACAGAGGTGAAAACTGAGGCACAAAGAAACTAGCTCACTGGGCTGGGGGCACAGAATTAGGGAGAGGCGAAGATAGGTTCACAGCCAGGGTGTTGGACTTGAGAGCCCGTTCACACTCTCCCGGTGGTTTCAGGGCCACTGTGAAGGTGACCTTTCCAAGGGTCCTTCCGAATGCCCTTTTTCTCTGCCAACCAATTAGTTTGAGCATCACTGGCATTGATCACATCCTAGGCCAGGCATGGAAGGAGTACCCATCTACTGAATGAATGAAAGTCACACTTCACTGTCTCCACCGCTGAGCGGGTCCTGGGGAGACATCACAGCCACCTGAACTTTCCTAGTGCTCCCCCTTTGTGGCCACCTGGCTGGGCAGACGGAGGGACGCTCTGTCTCTGAAGTAGCAGAAGGCTCAAGAAATGACCCCAGCCCAGTCCACCCTCTATGATCGGAACCTGGGGCCTCATGGTCACTTGGGGGGGGGTCCTCGTCTCAGAACTGGGACCCAGGGGCTCCTCCCTGGGAGGAGCTGGGGCTCACGACTCCCCACCCCAAGCAAGGCTGTTTAGCAGAGTTCACTAATACACCTTTTATCACCTGCCCGTCTGGCCCCAGCAGCGGAGCCCCGCTGTTCTTCCGAGGGGACAGGGCGAGTGGGGCCTGATTCTGAGGGGCTGGGGTGGGGGTGGGGGTCCTTGTTTGTGCTGAGCCATTCCTGGGAGGGCCAGAGCCCGCGGCGAGCAGCCTGTCGGTGTCTCTGAGCAGTGAGGGTGTTGAATGTCGTGTGCCCCTCGGCTGACACCCGCCTCAGTGAGGGGCTCACCGCCCACCCCGTCCCTCCCAACTCGCCCTCTGACCGCCAGCTCACCTTCCTTCACCCTCAGCCGGCACAGCCCACCCCACCCGTCAGCCCCCTGGCCTCTGTCTGCCTGTCCCTTGCAGGCTCCGCCTCCAGGATGACTGCTGTCAGCGGTGGCCGGCTGAGAGGGCAGCACCGTGCAACCTTGGGTATAAGTCACCTCTGACCTTCACCTGTGAAACCCACTCTCTGCTGGGCAGGCCGTATGGACACAGGACCTCCCCTTGTCAGGCCCTTCCTCTCGATCCAGGCACTGCCTGTCCTCTGAGCCCAAACCCAGCCCCCTGCTCCAACAGGAACCACCTGCTCCCATAGGCGACCACTGCCCCCATGTCTATCACCACAGACTAATGTCTATTCTAGAATTTCATGTGGATGGACCTCACCACCGTGTGCCCTCTTGTGTCTGGATCCTTTCATTCAACATTGTGTCTGTGAGGTTTGGCCGCGTTGTTCCCCGCAGCGGGAGGCTATCTTCTCCGTGGCCACGTAACTAATATTCACACACGCTTATATGCGTGTGTGCTCAGTGTGTGCGTGTAGCTGTGTGCATCTTGGGGGTGTGTGCATGTGTTGGTGTGTGGGTGTTTGTGTGTGTGTCTGTGTGTTGGCATTGAGGCTGCACCACCTTTCAAACATTTTCTAGCTAGTCAGTGAGTTCACAAAACAACTTATAAAAGCTGCTTATAAAAGCAGCCCCCATCTCTGCCCCCCATCCCTGCCGTCCCATGCCACATGTTCAACGTGTGCTGTGGGTCCCCCCCCCCCCCCCCGCCCCACTACGTTGAATCCAGGGCAGTTCCTCTCTGGAGCCCTGAGGCAGTGAGGACAGGAAAAAGGCCTCAGAGACTGCATGTTTGTATAGGCTGTGAATGGCACCCCTGGGTTTGTGTAATACACCATCTGGGCAACTGCACCGCTCCAGAGCCCGGCCTGCAGCCCTGCCCTGGTCCAACGCCGTGGTCTCAGAGTTCCAGCTCAACCTCTATCCCAAGCCTCAGCTGGGAACCGCCAGGGTGCCTGGTGGCTCAGTTGGTTAAGTGTCCGACTTTGGCAATCTCGCGGTTCGTGAGTTCGAGCCCCGCGTCGGGCTCTGTGTTGACAGCTCAGAGCCTGAAGCCTGCTTGGGATTCTGTGTCTCCCTCTCTCTCTGCCCCTCCCCCACTTGTGTTGTCTCTGTCTCTCCCAAAATAAATAAACTTAAAAAAATAATAATAATAGGGACACCCGGGTGGCTCAGCCAGTTAAGGATCCCACTTGGCTCAGGTCATGATCTCACAGTTCATGGGTCCGAGTCCCGCGTCGGGCTCTGTGCTGACAGCTGGGAGCCCGGAGCCTGCTTCGAATTCTGTGTGTGTGTGTGTGTCTCTCTCTCTGCCCCTCCCCCGCTCACTCTCTGTCTTTCTCTCAAAAATAAATAAACATTTTTTTAAAAATGGTCCCAGGCCTCAGCAATGACCCCAGCATTGATCCAGGAAAGGAAGAAGATCTCTAGCACCTGGGCCCACAGAACTGGCCCAGCACTCAGGGCCATGAGAAAGCACCATTCCTGGTAGGTCAGATTGAAGATGGGGAAACTGAGGCCCAGGGAGGAGCTACAGCTGGCAGAGTCGGGGAGGCTAGAACCAGGCACAGGTTTGTTCAGCTAAACTCTCTGCCTTGCCAGGACGCCATCCCTGCCAGTGCCTCAGTGGATTCATGGGGGTCAGAGAGCCCAGATCCCCCAGTCCCAAAGCCAGGGGGCCCCAAAGACTTGCCCGGGTCAAGAAGAGAGCAAGAAAGCCCCAGTGGGCCAGAGAGGGGATAGTGGCCGTCATCTGAGAAGCAACGATGGCGGCCTGGACCAGCGGCAGTGGATGGAGAAATCCAGTCAGGCTCCAAACAAATTTTAGAGATTAAAAGGGTCAGCATGTTGCGCCAGACGGGGGGCGTGAGGAGAGAAAAGGGGCATCAGAAATCTGGCTTGAGCCACAAGATAGGCTGCTGGCCCATTCCTCTGCTCCTTGAGCCTCAGTTTCCTCATCCATAGAACTCTTTCGAGGCGCTGTGTAAGCAAGCATCCATTGGAATTACTCATGCCTGACTTCTCCCTGTGTATGTGCCAAGCTCGGGCTAATAAATGCCTGTATTCTCTTGTTACTCTGTCTTTTGTCCATCTAATTCGCAGGGCACCAGGTGGAGAACCTAAGAGGAGAGAAGGAAGAATGTTCTCTCTCCCACACCAGAGAGGGGCTGCGCGGCCTGGCACCTCTGTGGGGGATGCCAGGTCACCCGGAATTCGATGAGAGCCTTGGCTAGGGGGTTAAGTCATACCTCTGGGGCTCCATCCTGCCTGGCGTTACAGGACGTGTCCCTGGACAAGCAGCAGCAGCTCTGCAAGCGGAGGCCCCACCGCAGCATAGCCTCCTCGGGGAGCTTGTCGGAAATGCACGTTTCAGGGGCGCCTGGCTGGCTCGGTCGGTTAAGCTTCCGACTTCGGTTCCGGTCAGGATCTCACGGTTCGTGGGTTCGAGCCCCGCGTTGGGCTCTGGGCGGACAGCTCGGAGCCTGGAGCCTGCTTCGGATTCCGTGTCTCCCTCGCTCTCTGCCCCTCCCCTCCCCGTGCTCTCTCTCTCTGTCTTTCAAAAATAAGTAAATGTTAAAAAAAAAAAAAAAAAAAGAAGAAGAAGAAGAAGAAGAAATAAAAAAGAAATACACGCTTCAGGCCTGACTCCAGACCTGCTGAGTCTCAAAGTGAGGCCCAGCCATGGGAGTTGGAAGACGCTCTCTGGGTGTTTCTGACGCAGCCCACAGCCTGCTTCTGTATGGCCTTCCAGCTAAGAAGCGTTGTTGCATTTCTTAACGATGGGGGAAGGAATCAAAAGAAGAGTTTTTCATGTAATGTGAAAATTACATGAAATTCAAATTTCAGTGTCCATAAATGAGGTTTCATTGGAACACGGCCCCTATAACAACTAACGGACTTTATTGGAACCCATTAGTGGATATACTGTCCACGGCTGCTTTTGTATGACAACAGCTGGCAGCTTCCACAGAGACCTCACGACTGCAAAGTCTAAAATATTTACCATCAGGTCCTTTGCAGACAAAGTTTGCCTGCCCTGCCTCCCAGCAGCAAGCCAGTCCCCTAGCCACTGAAACCACAGGGGCCTGAGCCTGGACCACAGCCCTTCAAGGGCCCCCATTTAAAGGGACACACATGGGGCGCCTGGGTGGGTCAGTCGGTTGGGCGTCCGACTTCGGCTCAGGTCATGATCTCGCCATTCACGAGTTTGAGCCCCGCATCGGGCTCTGTGCTGACAGCTCGGAGCCTGGAACCTGCTTCGGATGCTGTGTCTCCCTCTCTCTCTGCCCCTCCCCTGCTCAATGCTCTCTCTCTCAAAAATCAATAAACGTTAAAAAAAAATTTATAAAATGAAGGACACATGCATCTGGGTGCGAAGACTATATCTCCACATTGTTTCACCACTAACACAAATGAAGTATCCTCTTCCTTTTATAATGGAGGCGACGGTGGGGGTCATGACCCCGCCCCTCAGTTTTGTGGGACCCCCTGGCAGCGAGGCTGTGCTCCTCACTGGGGAGATGACAGCAGCCGAGCCACCGCCGGGGGGCGCTCGCCCATCGGTGGTTAGCGAGGAAAGAGCCGCTAGCATGCCACAAGTTAATTCGTTCCCGTTTTGATGACGGCATTCCAGTGAAATGGATCTCCTATGCAACCCTGTGTGTTTTACGTGGTACATTTCAAATTTTTATTTTATCAAATTCGACTTCACAGCACAGGAAACCGTCAAAGCCTCTGGGCAGCGGCTCCCTAAGACCCGAGGCTGGAGATTTGCTCGTGCGCGGAGAATGCCAACAGGCAGCTCCACTGACCTTTTTCTTCGGTGGCTCTTCCACAGCTTGAGAGCAGCCAGATGGAGCACCTACTCAACTGACTGAGCACCTAGCGGGTGCCGGGTCTTGCGTCTCTGGGCGCTGGGCACAGTCGTGAAGCAGGTGGAACAGGACTTCCCCGGCCCTACAGAGGCTGACCTTCCGGGAGGTCGAGGCCGTGAGGCTGTGGCACAGGCCTGAGAGGCCGAGTGCGGGGAATGGGGGCCCTTCGCGGTCTTCCCTGCCCCTCCCCCAACGGAGTCGGTTCCTTCTGCTTCTCCTTGTGCTCTTTCCCCACTCAGGGCCTGGGAACTCCTCCTCACATACTGGGCAAAGCCTGACTCATCCCTCAGATCTCAGAGGAAGTGTCACTTCCTTGGGGGACCCACCCTGGTCCCTCTCTCACCAGGCCTCCCTTTGCTTTTCTTCCCACGGCACCTTGCGTGCGTCCCATTACCACTCAGGCATCACTCCGTATTGTTACTGCTTGGTGCGGTAGGTTCCGTCCAAGCTGGGGCGATGGGAAGAGGTGGAGATTGTAGGTTGGTGAGACCTGCAGACCCCTTTCTGGGTGGGAGGCCCAAAGGACCCGCCCCCCCTCCACTCAACCATCCATTAGGCAAACTCACACGAGGCACATACTGTGCCGTGCACCGGAGACCCGGCAGTGAATGAAAGAGAGGACAATCCCTGCCTTCATGGAGCTCTCTGACACTGGGTCAGGGAAGGCCTAGACGGGAAGGAGGAGGTAGATCTGAGGGGGAAGTGTTCCGGACAGAGGGAATATCATGTGCAAAGGTCCTGGGGTGAAGATGAAAATATAGTGTTCTCAAAACAGTAGAAGGAGGTGGGTGCCTGGAGCAGAGGGGCACAGGGAAAGGGGGAGATGAGCTGGCTGAAGTCAGGGCAAGATGGAATGGGGCTTCAGGGGCGGAGAAGTAGTTGGAATTTTATTTTCAGTGTAGCAGGAAGCCAGGGAGGGCTGCAGGAAGTGGGGTTACAAGGCCTGATTCTGGCTTTAAGGTCACTCTGGTGCTGGATGGCTGGTGGGCCGTAGTGGGGTCGGGTATGTCCTCTGAAGCCCCCACTATCCCCGAGGGGCAAACGGACAGCAATGATGTCGACCATCCACACTGAAGGGAAACCCATTTGTGAGTCCTTCCTGAGCCAGTGGGGCCCTTCACTGCAGGAGACCGATGATTGGAAGGATAAACGGAGTCCAGGGCAGGCCCCCTGGCTGGGCTGTCATCCCTCCACTGGCCGAGAATCTAACCCCAGCACCGGCCACTGGTAGACAGAGGAAAGGTCTTGGGTGGTCCGGTGCCTGGGAGGGTAGTGGCGTCTGGGTGAAATGAAGGCCACAGGAGGGCTTGGGGACCCAAGGCCTGGATCAGATCCCAGCTCAGATAACCTCCCTTGAAAGTCCCTTAATGTTCCTGGACTGATTTCCTCTAAAGCAGGTAAACCCGGCACCTTAGAGACCTCAAACTTCAAGTTCGTGAGCGCTCATTAAACACTCATCACCCCACCCCCCACGCCGTTCTACCTTTTAAAAAGCAGATTCTGAGTTGGGCTCATCTCATCCTTGGGAGGCAGGTAAGTGCAGGGGGAGCCTGTGGTCTCAGCCACACACAGACCTGGTGTTGCTACAACCTCGAGCCTCGGGCTCCTTCCACGTGCACCGGCCCCACCTCGTGGGCTTGTATATGCAGCATGTGTGCAAGGCATCTGCTAATTAAAGGTCCTCTTTCTCCTTCTCGTTCTTTCCGGCAAGTGTGAGAGCTAGCAACAATTATGGACACCCCTTCTTTAGAGACCAGGAGACCGAGGCCACAGGAGAAAAGGAATTCAATATAGGTCACCAAGCAAAGGAGTGGCCTGGGGTCTGCCCGAGGGTCACAGCCAGGACAGGGGGTATCTCAAGGCTCCTGAGCTTCAGTGGTACGAAGTTTGAACAATAAATATTTATCAAGCGCTGACTGGGGCCCCATACCTGTCTGTGGGAACTAGCACTCGGGGGGCTGGGGGAGGCCATCGCTCCCTGGCCTCAACTGGCTTAGATTCAGGTACTGCGGTGCCAAGGAGGGCTCCAGGGTTAGGAGAGGATGAGCTCCAACCCTGCCCCCAGATTAAGCCGTAACCACCCTCAGCTCTCCCTGTCTCCAGGTTCAACCCCAGGGAACAACAACCTCCAAGAAGCCTTCATGACCTGCCCCCAACACCTCCGTACCTCCTGTCCTTCATCAGCGCATATGTCACCACTACCCAGGCTTCCTACCTTGTGGTCTGGAATCATCATCTGAATCCTACAGAATGAAGGTCCCCTGGGGTCCTTCACTGATGCAGAGGAGTTCTCCGGCCACGGAACTAGTTTGGGCAAAGGAAAGAATTCTCTCCCTGTGGGCCCTCTGCTAGAAAGCCACTGAAATCCCAGAGACTGAGCCCTCCTACAGATAAAATTCTCGCTTCCCCAGAATGGGCCTTGCTGGCCTTCCTGCTCCCCCTTCTGGCCGCACTTGTCTCTGCCCTCTGTCCCGCATCGGCCCAGCCTCCCTAGGGGGGACACCACTCCAGGTCCTCCCTGTCACCTCACGGCTCCAGGCTGCAGTAGGGGTTCCTCTCCCCTACGGTGGTGAGAACCGGGGCTGCTGTCCAGCCGGGGCTCCTCCGCGCCTGAGTCCCAGGAAAGAGCTACTGTTTCCCTGCAGTCGGCACACGCGTGCGTGTGGACGTGCTCCTCAAATCTCTGCAGAAGGAACGCAAAGCGGGGAGGTGTGGGCCCAGGGAGGACAAAGTGGTGGCCCAAGGTCACGTGGCTGGGGAAGTGTGACAACCGGTCTGAGTGGGTGGTGTGCCCCCGGGGGTCCGTGTGGGACAGGGTGTGCGGTCACAGGAGAATGAGGGTCTATGTGCCAGTTGGAAGAGCCCGCTGGGGGCTGCGAGCAGGTTGTGTTCTGTCCTCTCTCCCAGAGCTCCTACCGTGACCCACCCACCCCCGCCCCCAAGGCCCCTGGGGAGCCCCGTCGCCCCAGGACACAGGGGGCTGAGGGAGCATCGGAATGCCAGGCAGGGATTTTCAAACACATATCTCCACACGGTGGCACTCAAAGAGATCAAAATGCATTTAATGTGGTCTAGTCTCGTGGCCTATGTCTTTAGATACTGCTATGTATTGAAAATAACATGAAAATTCTCCAGTTTCACCATTTAAAATAGATTTGACATTCTATGACCTCACGCAGGGCAGACACCCCTGTGCAGGGGCCTCCTTCCCATCAGGCCCCCGCTCCCGCCCCCCCCGGCCCCCACCGGGACCCTCAGCAGGCGGGGACGGGGCGGCACAGCACCAGCAGGGCACCGGGGGGCGGCCAGCATGTTCCTAGCAGCACGCACGAGCGTGCACAGACACACCATTTCCACTGACATCCGTGTGCACACACCCCTGGGACCTGCACATGCTCACACGTGCCCATACACGCTGCCCCCAGCAGGCAGGCGCCAGCCCTGCTCACAGAGCCTGGCCCAGCTGCCACGCAAATGCTCCACACGTGCATACGTGTTCACTGGGACAAATGCACACACGCATAGGCCATCCTTGGATGCCATGTACTCACGCACACACGAAGACACCGCCTCGGAGCCTCCGGCACGCACATTCCGCACATTCCCCTGCGGACACAATCAGGGCAGGGGGTCAGCAGGACTACTGCGTTCAGCTGTGTGCCCACGTCCGGAGCCGGCATCCGTCCTGAGCGGTGCGTCCCCAGCCTTCCAGCCTGGCTAACAGTTAAACCAATGCCCACGTATGGAACGCACACCCACAACCATGCCTACGGGTAAACGCACACACGAGTCTCTGCGTGTATCTGCGTACACACGCGTACACATCCCGCATGGATACCATCAGCCCGGATTCACACGCGTATGGAGATCGCCGTGCGCACACACCTGTACGACGCTCCCATGACGGGGTGAATCCGCACACCCGGGCACTCAGGCAAAGCTATGACTGCACACATCCGCTTGAACAGAGATGAGACGGGATGATTGTCCACGTCAGTTCCCCCACTCGGGGCTCACACACTCACGCTCCTGAGCACACTGCCAGCACGGCCCCTTTCCCACACAAGCGGCTCGGTGTCGCAGGCGGGAGGGCGTCAGGGGCCACATTCTGGGCCAACTGCAACCCCCACACCTCCTAGTTCAGGCTGTCAAGAAACCCCTTGGAGATCTCAGTGCCGGGGAAGGCAAGGGAGGGACTGGATTGGTACGCGCACCTGCACGGCACACAGACCACACACACGGGCACAAACGCTCCCCACTCACCTGTGCTCAGCACACACACCACGCAGGGCATGTGGCACACTCAGAGGACTGACGTGCTCGCCACATGCCACACACACGTGCACAAACATGGGTGCACACGCACACGCACACACACACACGCGGCACACACTCCCAGGGACCACGTAATCCTTGCTCTGCACACACACGGCTCCTCCCATCCACCCTCCCGTTTCAAGTGCACTAAAGAGGGAGACTATTTTGGTCTTTAGCACAAGCAATAAATAAATAAATAAATACAGGGGAGGAAAAAAAAGAGGGCAGAAGAGTTTGAAAACGCAGCATCTGCCTTTGGCAAGAGATGAAAGGCAGATCAGGGCTGCTCTCCCGCAGGGTCTGGGGCTGAACCATCCGGTGTGGGCCCGGGAGGGGGACAGGCCTGAGAGGAGGCGCACCAAGCCGAGGTGGCTAGGGCCTGGGGGCACCCAGAGTCCCTGGCCCCTGCTCCGGAGGGTGGGAGCGGAAGCCGGACACACCCGGCCCGGGAAAGATCTCCAGCTGCTGGGCACGGCAGAATGCAGGCTCCTATGCCAGCCCCAAGTGACCAGGACCACCTCGTCCCTCCCTGGCTCCCTGACAACCTGGGCGGGGGTGGGCAGGTAAGCCCTCCCACATCAACTCCACCCTCGCACCCCAGGGCTCAAATGGAGAAAGCCAGCTCTGGAAGGCAGGCCCTGGGCTGAGAAGGAGCTGAGGTCCCTCCAGCAGATCCTGAGAGGAAAGAGCTGCCTCCGAGGCCTGAATCATCCCAGCCAGAAATGAGGGTGGGGCCTGAGGCTAGGGCAGGACGCTGGGAGTCAGGCACACCCGAGGGCACGGGCCCAGGGTGTCTGTGGGTGGGAACTGACAGCTCGTGCACAGACCCTCCATGGCCTCTGACTGCAGGCCAGGTCTCCGGCTTCCCTGGGGGCTGGAGAAGGAGAGAAAAGGCAAGGGCCCCCGGCCTCTCCCTGCCTCCCAGGACCCACCCACTCACTGGGTGACCTTGCACTCTACCTGTTTCCCCACTTGGGCCAGAATCCTTGGTGCCTGGCTGTCTTGGGGGATGCGGATTGGAGTGGCCTAGACAGGCAGGCTGGGGAGACACACATGGGCTTTCTAATTAAGGACTTCCTTCCAGGCCTGGTTATTTGGGAGGACAACATTCTCAGCTGTCCTGGAAAGGGCCCCAGCTCCATCTTGTGCCATCTGCGTCCTCCACCAAGAGCAAGCCCACACTGGGCAGCTCCTGGTCCAGGGGCCTGCTCTGGGCCAACAGAGCCCAGCGCCCCAAACCCCTTCCTGACGAGGGTGCCTGGTTGCATGTGCCACCCCCAGTCATCTCTGCTGATGATGCCACACCTTTTCTAAGATGATTCCTCTGCCGTTCAGCAGCAGAGTACAGCCCGTGCTGCCCCAGGTGTGCAGAGAGCACCAGGACGGCCCAGCCTCTGCAGACAGGCTGGTGGGGACTTCACGGTGGAGTCAGGGGCGGCTGGGAGGAGGGGCGAGTCCGATAACAGAAACAACCGGAGCTGGCCCACCCGGGTCTCTAAGGCACGACTCACTGGGGTCCCGTGGGAACGGGGCTGATCTGCTTCCTTGTAGTCTGGGAACCCAGCCTCCCTTCCCACGGGGCCATCTCCTCCAACGTTTTCCGAGTATCCCTCACTGTGGAAGGGGTGGGGGCTACTGGGCAGAAAAGGAGAGAAAAGTAAAACAGGAAAATCTGGCGGGTGGGGGGAGAGCGGACCCTCCACGGCAGGCAGATCCCATATCCAGCCCTGAGACGCACCTCTAAGGTACAAAAGTCAAACTCAAAAAGCTCAAACTGGTTTTTTCCCAGCCCCTACCCCCACCTCTACCGGAAAGCTTTTATTACGATCATTCACATGGTCTTGGTTTCCTATCGCAAACGTCATCTAATGCGCCTGTGAGCATGAAGAACCACGGGTGAGCACCGCGCGCGCCCTTGCGGATGCGCCGCCCGGCACACGCCCGCCTTCGCAGAGGAGAGGCCTGTTCGGCCTCAGGGAACCTCGTGGAGCCTCCATCTGACTGCTTCCATCTCAGCAGATAGTGGGATTCTAACTGTCCTTTCTTATAACCCCCACAAAGTAAATTGTTTTCAATCACGTGTTGTTATTATTTTTTTTTTTTTTTTGTAAACAGTCTTACTCAAGCTAAGGTTGAGAAAGCCAAAACTGGTGTTTCTCCCCAAGTTAAAAACCAGCGAGGCGCACTGCAGCCTGCCAGCCTTCGCCCACAGAGGCTGGGTGGCTGTGGAGCCGTTTCCAGGCAGGCTGCAGTTCTAGCCTCAGGCAGAAGCCCCCGGCTCCTGGCCTGGACCCCGAGAGGCCACCTCCCTGTCCCTGCACCTGCTCTGGCCCCTGAGGCCAGGGGCAGCCCACTGGCCGCCCACTCTCCCGCCAACCTTGCCAGGCCACTGTGAAGAAACATAAAACATCTAAAACGCTACTGAGTCTGCAACCGGGGCACCTGGCCCGTTCTGCTCAAACCCGGGGCCCTTGCGGGACGCCGGGCCTCTCCCTGGCGGGGCGGATGCTGCACGTTGGCCGATGGCGGCTCAGATCTCTGACTCCCGTCTGTAGGGCCGCTGCTCGAGGCCGCCGCCGCCGCCACCGGCCTGGGGTCTATCAAAGTCATGCCGGGCCTGGGGGCTGCGGCCATCCTGGTCTCCGTCTGCCTCGTCCTCCTCATCACGGCTCAGAAAGGCCAGCTCGTTCTCATAACAGAAGGAGTTGGCACTGGGAAGCAGGAATTTGTTCTCCACCAGGTCCTTGGCGCTGCAGCGGGGTGTGGAGGGCACCTCGTAGGTCTTGTGGAAGTGAGAGTAGTCGATCTTGTACTGGTTCTTCTCCTCAAAGAGGACAGGCTCAAAGCGGTGGCCCCACAGGATCTCGTTGGCCAGGTAGGAGCTGCGGGCCTGCGTGGTCATGGCCGTGGCCTCCACCATGCCCTCCAGGATGACCACGATCTCGAAGTCATCTGTCTCCAGGTCCTGCCGGCTGATGCCAAACAGCGGGCTGGCCTCGTCGATCTCATGCAGGATGGTGATGGGTGACACGAGGAAGATGCGGTCGAGGCCCTTGTCAAAGCCGACATCGATGTCGATCTGGTCCAGCGGGATGTACTCGCCCTCCTCGGTGACCCTCGGCTTGATGAGCTGGGCCCGCACGTGGGCCTCCACGATGTGGCTCTTACGCAGGTTGCCCACGCGCCACATGAGGCAGAGCTTGCCGTCGCGCAGGGCCACCACGGCGTTGTGACTGAACAGCAGCGTCTGTGCCCGCTTCTTGGGCCGAGCCATCTTGGCCATGATGGCGCCGATCATGAAGGAGTCGATGATGCAGCCCACGATGGACTGCGCCACCACCATGAAGACGGCCACGGGGCACTCCTCCGTCACACAGCGCAGCCCGTAGCCGATGGTGGTCTGCGTCTCGATGGAGAAGAGGAAGGCCGCCATGAAGCCGTGGACCTGCATCACGCAGGGCGTGCGGCCGCGGCCCTCTGCCGGCTCCAGGTCGCCGTGGGCCACGGCGATGACCCAGAAGATGACACCGAACAGCAGCCAGGAGGCAAGGAAGGCCAGCGAGAAGATGAGCAGCATGTAGCGCCAGCGGATGTCCACGCACGTGGTGAACATGTCGGCCAGGTAGCGCTGCGACTTCTCATCCATGTTGGCGAACTCAATGTTGCACTGGCCGTTCTTCTTGACGAAGCGGTTTCGGCACCTGCGCCGCGTGTGCACCTTGCCGTTGCCGAAGCCGTTGGCGCCCGACATGGTGACCAGGTGCAGCCCGTCCTCCTCTGACGACACGATACTGTAGGGGTTGGCCCTGCCGGCCGAGGTCATCCCGGGGGTGGGGGGGCCCTGGCTCGCCCCCAGGCCGGCTCCGGGTGGGGCGTCTCCTGTAATGGAGAAGACGGCATGGCTGGCGGAGCAGGCCACTCCGGCCCGAGCTTCCGCCCCCACCCAGCCCTCGGACGTGGCGGGCGGACACTTTCGCCCTAACTCACCCATCACCGGACTCTCCATTTCCCCTCCTAAGCCGGCTCCTTATCCTCCCTCTCGGCTTGGGAAAGTGACACTCCGTCCTCCCAGCAGCTCCGGTCAAAAACCTTGCATTCATCCTCAACTCGTCTTGGTCCCACCCCAAAGGCTCTGACTTCAAAATCTATTTGGGATCCTGCCTCTTCTCCCGCCTCCGTGGCCCGAGTCCCCATCATCACCCACCCGGACCAGTACGGCGGCCACCTCGCCAACCCCGATGCTCCTGCCCCGACCCCAGTCCAGAGGCAGCCGTGGCGGGGGCGCCTGTCCGTCCTCCGCTCAAAGCCAGAGTCCCTGCTGGCACTTGCAAGGCCTGCGTGAGCGGAGCCCGGGACCCCTCGGAACCCACCTCCCGCCTCCGCCTCGCTCACTCGGCTACAGCCCACCGCCTCCACGCTGTTCCTCAAGCCCGTCCTGGACGTTCCTCCCAGACACCCTCCTGACACCTCACCTCCTTCGGTCCTTGGCTTCAATGCCACAGGAGCATCTCCAGAGGTCTTCCTGCACCCTCGGGAGACCGCACCACCTCACCCAGGTCCTCACTGTAACCCCAAAGCACCGACCGGTGACCTGATAATGGTGGTAATGACAGCAATGACACGCACGGGGTTGGCTCGGCTGCCGTTCCCACTACGAGATCCCCGGCCACCGGAACACGGGGGGTGTGCTGTTTCGTTCGCCGCTGTCTCGTGCCCAGGGTCTGGGACACAGCCTGGCCCCGAGGACACCCTCCTGATGCTCACGGGCTCTGCCCCAGGGCACCCACTCCCAACACCCCTTCTCCACGCCCTCTGAGTCCCCAGCGGTAGCTAGGAGGGGGTCCACGAGTTCAGTGCCCAGGGAGGTCCCTGACTGACCCCGGCCCGGGGGCCTTCCCTATCCCTGCCTTTCTCAGCTCCAAATGACAGCACACAGGGAGCGCTCAGAAGCATCACTGTCCTGGGCCCACGCAGGGGAGCACGTGGTTGACTTGCCACAGACACGCACACATACACTCACGCACACCAACAAGTCTCAGGGCGTGCCCCGCTGCACAGCACCCGTGGCCGGACAAACACTGCTCTCATGGCCGGTAGCACGCATTCAGCCCCCGGACACACAGGCTGGCGGCCGCCCCTCCCCCAGTGCCCCGTTGGCTCCGGGCTGGCCTGTTGGTGCCAGGCTGAGGCATCTGTGGGCCGGAGGCCACGGTGCCGCCCGGCCCTGCGGGCACTGAGGCCATCTGGCCATTAGCATCGGGGCTGCAAGTGCTCAGGCCCCCAGCCTGGCTCAGCGGGGCTGGGCTGGAAGGAGGGGGAGAACCCTGGCCGGCCGGCCTGGCTGAGGCACTGAGGAGTCAGGTGTATTCCTCCCCACTCACCCCTGATCCCCTCCCCTGGTCACGCTAGAAGGTCAGTGCTAGACAAGGCTGGGAGCCCTCGAATGCCCAGAAGACAATGAGGCCCCAGATAAGAAGGCCCCCACGGTAGCCGGGCCAGAAGCAGAGAGGCAGGTGGCTGGGCACCCACCAGAGACCGGGAAACAGGAAGTGACACAGCCAGGGGGAGGCGACACTGGCATTCAGCCCGGGTCTGTGTGACCAGGGGCAGCCAGAGCCTCCGGGGGAGCGTGACATCTGACCTCTGCTTCAAAACCCTGGGAGACAGGTGCGGGAGAAGCTCACATGACCACCCAGGCGGCAAACCCGTCCCAGGGTGTGTCTCAGCTGCCAGGTGCTTCTGGATCCCCGGGGCTGTGGCACATGTGTGACACTCTCGTTTCTCATTGCCTCAAACTGCAGAGAAAGCAGGCCAGACTCATCAGCATTTGCTGGTCTTAGGTCGTCCTCTCAGAAACCCAAGAAGGTGGCTACTAGCATTACTTCTCCTCCGACTGGAGATTCAGAGAGGTGAAGCGACTTCTCCACAGCCACACAGCCACAAGGCAGGAGAGGTGAAATTCAAACCACTCTGTCTAATGCAAGGTCTCATGCCATGGGGGACTCTAGGCTCCACGGGGGCCTCTTCTCGCACTTCCCTCCTCCCCCCCACAGCTACTCCAGCTGACCACCTCACCATGGGTCTGAGGAGCTGAGGCCTGAGGCTGTAATGGTGGATGCTGCTTCCGCCCAGCCCGGGATGCAGGGAGCCCGCGATTGTGGGGACCCCGGAGACTGCGCCGAGAAGATGGCTCAGCCCAGGGTCCCTGGACCCTCCAGGCGGAGGTGGCCAGGCCCGGGGTACTTAGATGCCGGCGGGAGGCCACCGGATCGCAGGGGGCAGGTTTATGTGGCCTGGAGGCCTGGAGGGATGTCCAGCGGGTCATGGCTGCTCCAACTGGGGCTCTGAGCGGCTCGAGGCCTGCAAGGGACAGAATCGGAAGAATCAAGGCCAGAGAGCCCAGCCTGGCGCGCTGCTCCCACCAGCCAGGCAGCCTCGCACCTGGCCAGCAGCGCCCAGACAGGGAAGGCTGCTGCAGTGACTCTGGTGTCTGTGCCCGGGCTGGGCACTTGGGACCCACCGAGTGTGTCACACAGGCTGGGGAACCCCTCTTCTGTCGGCTTTCCTCCTAAAACCACACAGAGAAAATCAACAAGGTCACGTTCACACCCTGCTCCCCTGTTTCTCAGGTAGAAACTGAGACTATGAGCAAAGTCACCCAGAAAGTAAGGATCAGAGAGAGAGCTGCAGGCATCAGTCCGGTCCTCAGCTTCCCATGGCCCCCCTCTGCTGGGTGTATATGCCTGCCGGTACATGCACGTGTGTGTGTGTGTGTGTGTGTGTGTGTGATTCTAGGGGTGTGGGGAGCCCCTCCCAGGCTCATGGTGAATATAGCACCACAAAGAAAGACCCAGAAGAGGACCCATGAGTAGAAAACCCAGCACCACAAACTTGCCAAACATCCCAAGGACACTCCACACAGACAAACACAGGTGTGGCAAGAAGGTTATGCAGCTCTATGGTCTTTAAAGACTTGATTTAAGAAATGTGGGACAATATCCTCAACCAAGGATACGCAGGCCTGTTTGGCTCTTGCTCAATGGATGCATGTGGCTAGATCAGATCAGAAATGGAATTACATTTGTTTTGCTGGAAGAGGCCTTAGCAAGTAAAGAGGCCGGCTCCCCATTTCCCAGATTCAAGAGCTAAGGCTGAGACTCGTCCCGGGTCACAAAGCCACTCGTGGGTTTGGAGGAGACAGTAAAGACAACAGTTGGGACCGCTGTGGGCAGATGCCCAGGTCGGCCAGTGGGGATCCCAGGCATTGCCCAGAGGGGAGCAGGAGAGAGGCAAGGGCTGTGCTACCTGAGCGAGCCAAGGTGACTTCAACACCGCAGGCACGGAGCGAGGCAAGTCCAGCAGGCAGAGAAGGAGCAGTGGGCAGCACAGACCCAGACACCTCTGAGAGACGGGGAAGCTGTCCCAGCCCCGTTGTCTCTTGAGCCCACTTCCTCGCCGGGCACAGCGTCTGCAGACTCAAGACTCCTGGCCCCCAGTGTGTTCAGAAGGCGACAGGGCCCGGCCTGGGAGCTTTCAGAGAGGCAGCTGCCACATGACCCAAAGGTGGGGCCCAAAAGTCACCGGGAGGTGCCTCCGGATGCAGCAGGACACCCCATGCCCCGTCCCCTGAGGCTCTGGGCACCTCAGGTTTCGGTGACATCCGGGAGGGGAAGAGGACGAGGCCTGGGCCCACATTCTCAGATATTGAGAAAGCGTTAACTAACTACAACAGCCAGTGGAGGGAGCCCAGAGTGGGAGGGGCTCAAGGTCCTGCCTCTCGGGCTTTCAGCTGGCCAGAGCACCTTCCGAGGTGGGAGCATACTGATCAATGCATCCTGAGTACTCACTACAAGCCAGGGCGGGTTCTAAGAGCTCAAATTATCTCGCTTAATCCCTCCACAACGTTGCAACTATTATCCCCATTTTCCAGATGAAGAAACGGAAGCTCAGAAAGACTAAATCACTCGCCCAGGGTCACACCGCCTTTAAGCAGCAAGTTCCCAGTCTACAGGGTTAGGAGAGAAGCCAACACCCCATCCTACCAGGCCCTGAGGCCAGACTCCAGGCATGACACTGAATTCCTGTCTCAGTTCTCAAGGCCTTTGTCACGCCGTGTGCTGAGAAGACATACAAATCCCAAATCTCGGCACCAAAAGCAGAGGTAAGCCCCGCACCAGCACCCCTGACCCATGGCCACTCAGCCCTTGGTTGGACCATCCAGGGATGGGGCACTCATTACCTCGTGACCAAAGCCTACAATTAAGAAATCCTTGGAGATCACTTGGTTCAGGGAAAGCCAGTGTGTGGCCTACACGCAGCTGGCACCCCCTCCTCTACCCCATACCCATGGCAGACATCACTAATCCATCAGAGAACTATTTCTCACGTGTCCTGGCACAGCCCCAGAATCTTTCTCAATCTAGTAACTATCCATCAGGCTTAGAAAGAGGGTTTGAATGGGGTGCCTGGGTGGCTCAGTCGGTTGAGCGTCCGACTTTGGCTCAGGTCATGATCTCATGGTTCGTGAGTTCGAGCCCCGTGTCAGGCTCTGTGCTGACGGCTCGGAGCCTGGACCCTGCTTCGGATTCTGTGTCACCCTCTCTCTCTGCCCCTCCTCCACCCACGCTCTCTATCAAAAGATGAATAAATGTTAAAAAAAAATAAAGAGGGTTTGAAGAATCCAATCTCTCATTTGTAGGCTCCAAGAGGGGCTCCCCTGCTCAGTCACACAGGAAGTGAGAGGCAGGCCGGGCCTGGAGGGTGCACCCCAGCCAGGCAGAGCACCTCAGCAGCGAAACGCACCCAGGGCTGGGAGTGCACGGGCAGGGGGCGGGGCACTGCTGGCAGGGGGTCGAGGTGGAACCGTGGAGCAAGAGGGAGAACACGCTGGCACACTCAGGGGCCAGGGAGGAGGCCGAGGTCACCTTGGAGGGGGCCAAGAGTTTGCATGGAGGGGAGATGGAGGGTTGGGGGCACCATTTCCATCCTCACAACGGGGAAGAAGAAGACAGTGTCCTTTGACCTTTCCAGGCCAAACTCCCTTCCCCTCCGCCAAAGCACAGACAGCCGTTGCCCCCACTGCCCACCATGGCCCGCAAACATTCAGGGTCAACACAGTGCAGGTGTTCTGTGGCAAGCCCATGCCAGGCCCAAGGAGAGAAACAGTGATGACACCCCAGTATGATGCTGGAGATGACTGGTGCCCCGTCCATCCCCCGGGCCTTACCACTGCAGGGCCCACCTGCTCGATTTCCAACCGCTAATGCTAGTCTTTTTGCCCGAGAGCTCTCTCTGACCACAGGCATGCGCTCTGCTCACGCAACGGGCAGGCTAGGGAGCTAATGCCCCCAGGGCAGCCTTCCTTGAGGGGCAGCTCCCTGCCCCTGACAAGCCTCCTCTGGTGCCAGCTCTCTGCTGCCTCCCCAGACCCGAGCCTCCCCTCCTGGATGCTCCACAGGACCATGTGGCCAACTATGGCTCCCCCTCTTCTCCCAAACCTTCTCCCTCCTCCTGTGCCCTTCCCCCCTCCTCCCCCCCCTCCTTGCTTTTCTCGCCCATCCTCCCCTCCCCCACATCCACTCTTCCCCCTCCTCCTGTCCCTCCCCCCCTCCTCTTCATCCTCCTCATCCTCTTCCTCTTTACTTCCTTCTCCCTCCTTCCCTCCCCCTCCTCCTGACCCTCCTGACCCTCCCCCTCTCCCCCTTCCTCCTTACCTCCTCCTCACCATCCCCCTCCTCCTGTCCCTCCTCATAGGGTCATTTGGTAACCTGACCACTTCCCCAATTGCCTGGCCTCCTCTCTCTCCTTCAGCCCCTATATCCACTGCCTCACCAGGTCCTGTGTAGTTTTCCCTCCTGAATTCTCAAAGTTGTCCACCATTTCCTCACCCACATCTTCCTTCCGGTCCAGGCCACTCCTGTTTGGACACACCAACAAGCATCTAATGGCTTGTGCTGTGGCAACCTTCCCCCCCATGTGGTCGGACCCCCAGATCACAGCTAAAGTGAATGTTTAAAATCCTCCCATCTGTCAGGGATCAGCTAAAGGCCCTCACTTCCAGGGAGCACTTTTGGATTCTCTGGCCCCGGGCTTCTCCTCTTGTGGCCAGAAGCTACCTTCTTCGTAGTGTGAGTTGCCCTTCCCCAGGCCCCATCTCTGACCAACCTCAGAGGTCTGGAGAGGATGGTGCAGGCCTGGCACAGAGGGGACACCCAGGAAACGCCCACTGACCAAACAAAAGGATGAGGGGTTAGGCAGCAGGTAGCAGACGGATAGGGAACTGGATGGATCAATTAATGAGGTGACAGATACATGCACAGGTGGGTAGTCGAGCACAAGCATCAATAAATGGGACGGATGGACGGATGGACAGACGGACGGACGGATGGGTGGTAACCAGAAAGATGGATGGGTTAGGTGGATAGGAAATGATTCAGTGGTTTGGGTGGATGGATTAGTGGGTCGATGAAGAGACGGATGGATGGATGATGGATGGATGGATGGATAGATTTGTGGGCAGGCAGATAAACAGACAGATGAATGACTAGATGGATGAATGGGTGGATGGAAAAACAGATGGGATTTTGGGTGCATGGATGAATGGCTGGGATGGTGGGTGAATGACTGGGAAATGGGTGAATATATGGATGGAAAGATGGCTGGATGGGCTGGGTAGGTGAGTGGATAGGTAGATGGAAAGAAAGCAAATGGGTGGAAGGATGTGTGGAGCTGGTGGATGGATAATGGGTTAATGAGAGGTCAAACAAGTGGTTGGATAGGGGAGTAAACAGATAAGCAGACAGACGAGTATTTGGTTGAGTGGATGACTAGATGGATAGATGCACACTGCTGACCTTAATCTTACCTCTTGAATCCTATCTTCTAAGTAACGGTGCTGAGGGGGCAAGTGGCTGTCTTCAAGTCTGTGTTAGCAGCAGTTTCCATTTCCCAGGCACCAGCTGGAGAGGAATCAGTTGCTAGAAGACCCTAAAGTTAATAGGACAAAGCCAAGTTACTGTCGGTGGTTCTGCTCTCCTCACAAGTGCTCAAAAATCTGAAATTTCTACATGAACCCACATTTCTGCTGCTTCTCTTGGGGCCCCATAAGAGGTGGAAGAGGCCTCCAGCCCACACTTCTGTTACCTCACACCTTCGCAGAATGCGAGTCTATCTATAAAACCTTTCGGAACCAAATAAGGGCAGAACAAAATGGGTCCCCAGAGAAAATAACAACTGATAATTATAGAGGGCCTACCACATGCCAGACACTGTGGTAGGTGTTTTATAGAGATCAGCTCATGTAATCCTCACAACTACCCCACAAGGTTGAAACCATTGCTGTTCTCATTCCAGAGATGTAGCTAATGTGGTAATTTTCCTAAGTTCACAGAGGAACTCAGATCCCTAACCTATGCTCCTAGCCACCACCTACAGAGCCTTCCCAGTGCCAACCACAGGATTCAAGTGTAGATGGGTAGAAGGACGGATGGAGGGATGGATGGATGGATGGATGATGAATAAATGGATGAATTATGGATATGTAGCTGGGTGTGTAAGTGGATGGATGGATAGACGGATGGATTATGGATGGGTAGATGGGTATGTGAATGGATGGATGGATGGATGGATGGATGGATAGCTGGATGAATGGATAGTTGGATGGATGGATAGCTGTATGTATGTATGTATGGATGGATGGATGGATGGATGGATAAATGGATGGATTACGGATGGGTAGATGGATATGTGGATGAATGGATGGATGGATGGATGGTGGATGAATGGGTGGGTGGATTATGGGTGAGTGAGTGGGTGTATGGATGGGTGAGTAGGTAGATTATGAAGGGGTGGATGGGTGTATGGGTGGATTATGGATGGATGGATAATTAGATGAATGGCTAGTTAGATGGAGGGATAGTTGGATTGATGGATGAATGGGTGGGTGGGTGGGTGATGGATAGATGGATGAGTGGGTGGGGAGATGAGCAGGTGAATGAATGCCTGGATGGATGAAGTGGTTGGGTGAGTGGGACAGATGAACAGACAGATGAGTGGATGGGTGGATAAATGGCTACATGGATGGGTACACATCAGTAACTTGTCAGAGACTTGTATTAGGCATACACATATCCTACGTGGTCCCAGCATTCCATAAGCCTCAATTTTCTCACTGTCAAAGGAGGCCCCTGCTTTTCTTTCCGGCACGCCGTGTGGATCGGGGGAGAGTGTGGCGGGAAGGGGCTCTGTGAATTTCCAGAGGCAAACTGACTTGAGAGGCCCTTCTCACCTTTCCCCACCTCCCAGCCACTGAGCCCGTGGAGCCCCACCCTTTCGCGGCTGAGGCTGGCTGCAATCCACTGTCACACTGGCTTTTCTGGCTGGGATTAAGGGAACTGTGGGTGAGTCACCCCCACATCATAAGCCTCCTGGGGCAGGTGACAGCAGTGGGTTTAGAGGCTCACAGGCCTGGGTTCAAGTCGCAGCTCTGCCCATCACAAGCTGTGTGACCTTGGGTGACTCACTTCCCCCTTCTGGGCCTCTGCTCACTCCATAAGGGAATGTCTTGCTCGTCCCTCTTCACCTTCCAGGCTTTCACCTCAAGATTTCCAGTCCTCAGCACCCTGCTTTCTTGTCCCTCATCATTCCCTGAGGAGCTGCCATGGGTCTGCAGGGTGCCTCCCTTAGCCCTTACA
Source organism: Panthera onca (assembly GCF_046562875.1). NCBI lineage: Eukaryota > Metazoa > Chordata > Mammalia > Carnivora > Felidae > Panthera > Panthera onca. The sequence goes on along the minus strand of NC_138352.1, from coordinate 28,989,524 downwards.
CTCTCAAAACTGATGGGGAAATTGAGGCTCAGGGAGAGTCCATCACAGGCCGTATCACACAGCTGGGAGACTCCCTGGCAAGGACTTGTGTCCAAGTCCCTGATCTTATGTCCTTCCCCTTGAATGGGCCTACACTTTGTCTGGCCCTGAGTGCTCAGCTCTTGGCTTCAGTTATTCCAAGCTTCACAGCCCCACCTTGAGGGAGAGATAGTTCTCCCAGCTGGACAGACTGGGAAATTGGGGCTGGGAGAGGCTAAGTCACTTGCTCCGGGGTCACCTGGAGCTGGAACTCTGAAAGAGGAGGTGTCACAGGGCAATGGGAGCCAAAGAAGTTTAGGGAGAAGGGTGTGAGACAGCCTGCCGCTCCCCGTTTCCTGTTGGTCACTTGGCCTGCCCCAGGCTCTCTCAACCTTGTTCCTGGTGCCCTAGTTCCTGGAAGGGGCTTTCTTCAGACCCACAAAGCCAGACACATTTTTTCTCACAAATGGGCAAAATTAGCTCCATTCTAAGGGTAACTGAGGCTCAGAGCAGAGAAGTGACTCGCCCAAGGTCAGAAAGCCACTGAATGAGAGGCGGCTTGGAGACAAGAACCCAGGTCTCTGGACACCCTGTCCAGTGGTCCCCCTGCCACCCTGTGGTGGCCACAGAAGCCCATGATGTGAACTCAAAACTTCTGAAGTCCTCCAAATGCTTCTGCTGGTCACGGTCACAGTCCTAGACGGGACAGGTTGGGTGGGGGGGCATGGCTTGCACATAACCCTAGAGTGGCCCGAGCCCACACAGGCCAGACCAGCCCTCAGTCTCCCAGCAAGTGAAGGCAGCGCCTGGATGGACACTGAGGCTTCCCTACTCCTCCCCGTCAGTGCCAGCCTGTCAGCCAACACTGGGCTGACATCGCCAGGGACGTGGGGCAAGGCACTTCCCCTTCCTGAGGCCCAGCTTCCTCCTCCACAAAATGGGCTGATGACGCCTGCCCAGCGGATGTGCCTTGCAATTCAGTGTGGTGAGGGAGGTATGCTCTGGGCACAGGGCCTGGGACAGCAGGGCTCTGGGAGGAGGCAGCTGTCACCAACGTGCACAACAGTCCTCCCGGGCAGGGTGCGGCCGAGGGGCCGGTGATCCCCGATTCCCTAATTCAAGCCTGGCTGACCCCAGCTCATGAAGGGCCCTTTCTGGGCCTCAGCCTCCTCATTTGCAAAACAGATAGACCCCGCCTATCTCAGGAGACTGTCGAGGGAGTAAACTGAGGCCCTGTCCCGGTGCAGACCCACGACAAGTGCCGAGGCCCTCCCGTGTTCTCCGAGAGCGGGTTTCCGGCTCTGACCGGCACCGGCAGCTGACAGCAGAAGTGGGGACTCCCCACAGGACTGAAAGGTGGCATATGTATCCCTGGCCCTCCCACACAGCCCCGCGTGATCCTCTCCGAGTGCATCCCAACAGGCAACAAAGCAGGACAGCCATGACCTGGCACAGACAGAATCCTGGCTGCCTCCTTCCCCTGTGCCTGGACGGTGCTGGCTGGCACGCAACCCTCAGGCCCCTCGTGTTCCACAGCCCGTGACAGGGGCTGGACACATTGATCCCAGGGACAGGCTGCGCCAAGTGGCCAGGAGAAGCGGACATCTGCCTTCTGAGCCCCAAGGTGAAGCCAGGGCAGGAGGTTCTGGCCCCCAGGATGGACGGCGGGTCATGCCAGACACTGGGGAATGTTTCTGAGGGTATTTTTATCTTGAGAACATCCTTCTACGGGGGGCGGGGCCAGGAGGGAGACAGGGTGTCCTTGGCCCCAGGCCCCTGGGAGCAGCAGAGGACAGAGGCCCCTGGGAACCCTCCACTCGAGTGGCCATTACAGACACTGTGCTGTCCCCAAGCTTCACTGAGTCCCAGGAGCAGATGACACCTAGAGGGTCTTGGGGGTTTCACGGGCTTGCTGCTCCGCTCCGATTCACTGTGCGACCTGGGGCAGGTCTCTGTCCCTCTCTGGGGCTCCCTCTTGCAGACAACCTTTCCTGAGGGCCTGCTCCTGCCGGGCTCAGCTGGGCACCAGTGACTTGGATGGACCAGCAAATAAATGCCTGTCTGCATGGGGCACCCTGCCAAGCAAGGGAGATAGTGAGTTTACTAGCAATCACAACAAGGCTGGATCAGAGCCACGGTCAGAGCCCTCGGAGCCCAGGGGAGATGTCTAACCCGGTCAGGGTGCAGGGGGACTTCCTGGAGGGAGCAGCAGGAGGAAGCCCAGCCCAAGACTGACCGCAGTGCAGTGAGGGGCGCTGACAGCCTCACGAATCAGGGTGCCCACCTGGCTCTGCTCCTCACACACCGAGCCTTGGGCAAGGCTCTCCCCACCTCGGAGCCTCCCTGTTCCTATCCCAGGGGCTGGCCTTTCCAAGCCCAACATTCCAGGATCCTAAGGGATCTGGGGCCGAGGAGGGTGTAGAGCGACAGGCGGGGACATACTTTATCACTCTAATAACAGAGAAGTGCCTGCATGCACAGGTGCTGGGGCCAAGGCATTACATTAACAGATGGAGAAACCAAGAACCTGAGAGGCGCCAGATAACATATTAAGGAGCTTGGACTCGATCCTAAGGGCTATGAGATGTCAGAAGGAAATCTGAAAGTATGAGCTCTGGGGCAATATGACCTGGGTTCAAATCCCATCTCTGTCCCTTCCTCTGTGTCCTTAGGCAAGTCATATCATCTCTCTGAGCCCATCTTCTCATCTGTAAAATGGGATTAATAATGCTATCTATCTCGTGGGGTTTCAGCAAGTTAATACATGGAGGTTGCCTAGCTGGAAATTTCCTGGTCCCCCACCCGTTCCCATCATCATATATCTGAGGCCCTGATTCACTCTAGAAGGGGGGCATAGGCCCCTGGAGGGCCTGGACTGGACCTGACTCCAAGTAGGAAGGAATGAACAGATGGGAAGAGTGGGAAGGAACTCCAGCAAGAGGAATACAGTGAGCAAAGGCACCATGGCCTCTATATTTCTTACAGCTGTAATGCTTCAAGCTTCAACTTAATCGGAGTCTCAGACATTTCCTAAGCATCCAGCATGTGCACAGGAGAGCAAAGACCTGAAATAAAGTTACAAGAAACAACCTGGGACAAGGAAGACCATGAAAGAAAAGATAGGAAAATTTACCAACATAAAAATATTTATGATGTTGTTGATCACAATCCATCATAAGCAAAAAAGGTAAATGAAAATGTTATAGAAAGGACTGGAGTGCTTAAATATATAAAGAGTTCTTATGAATCAACAACAGAAAAAGACAGAGTAGAAATGAACCCAGTGCTAGAGCTGGGCTCCCCACTGAGTATCATGTGATCCCCAGCAAGTGATGACTCAGGAATGTCCACACCTCAGAGCCCAGCATGAGATGGCCCCTGACAGTGGAATGCCTTGCTCTGCCTTCCAGAACTCAATGCATTCTTCAGGCTCAAAGGATCCCTTCTCCATAAAGCCTTCCAAGATTTCCCTGGGTCCCCTGTTACTCCTTGCTGAGTCCCCACAACATGTCGCGGGCCCCTTGAACTGAGTGCCTGGCTTCAGCTGAGTGCCTGGCATTGCATCAGAGAATGTTCCAGGTGGAATAGCACGAGCATTTTTGACAGAGGAATAAATAAGGCAGAGAAAGGATCATGGCCATGTCCAAGGTTACCAGACTGCGAGCTGAGTCTATCACCCAGGTATCCTGCCTCTGGTCCCTCTGTGCTCCAGCCACCTCCTCCCTAGTGAGTCCTCCAGACCTGCCTTGCCCCCATCGGGGAAAAGGCCCCCTCTTGGAAGCTGCATTTCTTCATATCAGGCTGGGCCCAATGTGGGGCCTGTCTGGGACAAGGCAGGGCAGGATCGGGGCCTGAACCCCTGGCCTCAGTCCCCCAATGACCCCGATGCTCTGCAGGGGGAAACACAGGGATGGTTGTTTTCTTAGCTTCCCTTTTTTTTGTCCTCATTTGGCAAATTTGTTTTTATTTGGAGAACAGAAAATGCACTGGGAGAGCCTGCCAGACCTCTCTGAGGGGCCCTGGGTTCCTTCTGGCACGGACAGGAGGCTGAGCTCTAAGATCAGGAGTCCATGAAAATAGAGGGGGCTTTCTAGAAGGCTCATCACTCCACCCCAGGACTCCTCTTTACAGTTCAGGTCTGGGGGCACCGCCAAGGGCTTGGGCCTTCACTTCCTCGCCAGAATCACACTTAATACTCACTAACTCACTCAACAGGTATCTACTGAGACTACAACGTACAGATACAGTGCTTGGGGCCAACATTCAAGTGGAGCAAGACGGACAATGAACATGTTAGAGGGAAAAAAAAAAGAAGCAATTCCAGAGGCAACGTGGGCACTGTTCCAGAGGTCTTTCAGAAAACTGTGATATTTGACTTGAGACCTACAGGAGAAAATGTGGGAACAGTGTTCCTGGAAGTAGGAACAGCAAGAACGAAGACCCTGAGGCCAGAAGGTTGCTCCATGTGTTTAAGGAACTGGAGGGAGGGCAGCAGGGCTGGAGCTGCGTACGCCAGGAAGAGGAGGGGAGGTGAGAGGGGACAGAAACAGCTCAGAGATAGGACTTGGCTGGGGACACACCGCCAGCTGGGTAGATGGGAGCACCTGAGCTGCTTCTTGCTCATCTGCCAGTGGCAGTAATAACCCAGGTCCCAAAAATGGTGCTCCGAGGAAATGCTTCCCACCGCCTTGCCTTGCCACATGCCAGACCCTCTGCCCAAGGCCCCTTCTTCCTTTTTCTCCCTCAAACTCTTATGCATCCTTCCAAGCCCCTATCGCTTGTGCTTCACTCTTTGACCAGACCATGCTGGGTGGCACTTACCTATCCCTCCAAGTTTTCCCTACCAGGCCAGGGGCCCCCTAAGGCCAGGGCCTGGGTCTGACTGCCCTGAGCACGGTCCAGGTTCTAGAAGAGGCTAAGGAGGGCAATGGAGACTAAGCCTCAGAAGGCCCCTCATGATTCTGCCACTGTGACCCAGGAGTACCCTCGAGGCATGCACTGCAAAGCAGCGGGCATGGCTGCCGTCCATCCCAAGACCACTTCAGTCTCAACTTGCCATGGGACCTTGCTCTCTCTGGGCCTCAGTTACCCCATCTGTCAAATGAGAAGCTCTTCTGGGTTTGTTCATGTTGCCTCAGGGAGAAGTCTGTGGCCCGGGGAAGGGGAGTCTCCCACCTCCTTCCCCTATTAACGGCTCACAGCAGAGCAGCCCTGCAGGGTGCAGGGGCAAGGCTGTCATCGTCAGAGTCCCCTCTGAGCTCTGGGCAAGCCCACGGAGCAGGAAATGTCAGCTTTCTGCCAGGTCAGCAGGGAGGGGTCCAGGCCGAGCCTCAGGGTGTTGGAGGGTCCTCCCCCCGCTAATAAGACCCTGCTGGGAAACATCCCAGTGCCTGCCTACCCAGAACAGCCATGTAGGTGGCACTGAGGGTGCAGCTAAACTTTTCTCCCTGCCATGGCCTGTGTTGGTCCCCAAACCCTCACGAGGGCTGCTCAAGGACACCAAAGCAAGGGAGCCTGAGTGAGGGGAGAGGGGTGCAGGGAGGTCCGGAGGACCACGTGGGACAGAGGCAGGGCTATGTGGTCCCTGCCACTCAGTAGCATGTTCCAGGGGGTCCTACCCTGGGGGCCCAAAATGGAATCCAGGGCTCTCTGAACTTGATGGGAAAAACACCCGAACTTCCCCTTTTCTCTCTGTAAAATGTACCATCCCCTCTGTGACAAATGGAGGCAGCAGAGCCCAGCAGCCTGGCGCTCAGTACGGCTGGTCCCGGGGCCTGTTCTAGGTGCTGCCAGCAAAGGCATTCTGAAGCAACAGCGTGCTAATTACCGTATCACACATTCTAAAATAACATTTTGATAAACAGTTCACGTTTCTGGTTTCCTCTGTGGTCCTATGTGGGTTCTCTCACGCGTTCAAGAACATTATCCTGAGCAAGTGCACATCAAAGGCATCCACAGCCAGGCAGGTCGGGACTGGGGCATCATCGTGAAATGGTGGAGTCACCTGGGCCGTCTCGTTCATTCATTCATTCATTCATTCACGCGTTCACTCATCCATCCATCATCCATCCGTCCATCTGTCCATCCCACAAGCATGTCTTCATCGAGCACCAACTCCATCTCTGGAATTGGTGTAGTGGGAACAGGGTGAAAAGCCCGTGCCCCTTGGTGTTTCTAACAGGTAGGGGAAGAGACAGACACTTCAGAAGGAAGTGAATGAATGGAGAAGACTCACACTGCACCGGAGGCTGTACGACCACGGGGGAAGGTGCGGTCCGGCTGCCTGGGGGGAAGCCAGGGCTTGCAAGAGGACACAGGGCTCAAGCAGGGAGGGCAAACGCGCAGGCCAAAGGCAAGAAGGAGTTGCTATCTGAAGGAAGAGAGTTGGCAAGAGGGAGGCGGGCAAGATGAGGTCCGAGCGGGCATGGGCGGGGCCTCGGCCTGTGACCCACCTATGATGCCCCTGGCCTGGTCCCAAAGTCACTCAGGAGTCCTGGGGCCCAGGCCAGGAACATGAGCCTGAGGAATTCTCTGGAACACAGGGATGAGTATTGACAGCACTGTCTTCCAGGCATTGATTCGTCTAGTCCTGAGTGAGGGAGAGGATCTTCTTGGCCCAATGTCACAATGAGCTGAAGCTCAGGGTGGGAAGGGACCCACAGCCAGAGGGCAGTGATCCTGTGACCTCACAGCTGTCTCACCCCGACTCCCCCCACCGCACACGCTTCTCCAACCCCAGCAAACCGGAACCGCGCACCAACCGTGCACCAGGCACACCCAACACCGTGACATATGCTGCTTCAGTTCACAGCATCGTTCCTCTTGATAAAGGCCAGAGACGGGCTCAGAGAGGGTGAGCACCTTGCCCAGAGCCACACAGCTGGTCCACAGCAGAGGGGATGGGAATCCAAGACTTCCAGGGCCATGGGAAGAGAGACCGTGGACATGACTATGCCAGCCTGGCCCTAATGTCTCCAGGAGAACCCAGTCTCTCCAGATGTCTCAGGACCACCTCCTGCAGTGAGCCTCCCTGTGCGCGGCTGCCTGCCTCTTCCTGAAAGTTAACTGATGCTGGGGCAGGACAGCGCGGGGGGGGGGGGGGGGGGGGGGATGGGCGGGGGCGGGGGCACCGCTGACAGCCCAGGGCTGGCGGGGCAAGGGCCTGGGGGTGTGACCAGCAGGTCTCTGCCCCAAGAGCAGGTGGGGCAGCCACTGAGAACCCCAGGAAAAGCTTTCTCATGCCTGAAGCTTTCATTTACCACCTCTTCTATATTCCTCTGAACAACCCTACGAGACGCTGCCTGATGTCCTCCCCCAAGAGGAAGAAACAGGCTCAGAGAGGGAATCGAATTTGAAGCTACAAGCCAGTCAGCGCCCGGAGGGCCGTCTCCTCCTCAGGCGAGGCCTGGAGGCCTGGAGGCCTGGAGGCCTGGAGAGTTCGTGTGTGTTAGTGGCTGGGGTGAATGGCCAGAGCTCAGAGGACGAATGAGGCTGCTTCCTGACCCCATTCTCACACCAGCATCTGCCGGCAGGAGAAAGATGTTAGGGGCCCGGGGATTCTTCCCACACTTGGTCCCAGCCCTTGCCTGCTCCAGCTTGCCCTGCCTCCGCCTTTAAGACACAATTACAGGATTAACCCTTGCCTCAATTTCCACATCGGTTACGCGGGCCAATTATATTGCCTGCCTGGTACTGCTGTTTAGGGAATTAGTGGAGTTAGTTTATGCAAAGTGCCCAGATCAGGGGCCAGCACACAATAGGTGCTCATGTGTGGGCACATCCTTGCATGGACCTACAGCCTGAGGTATGGGTGCATGTTTTTCTAGGAGTGTCAGGGAAGTGTAGACACCTGGCCCCACTTTGCATTTCCCCAGGAAAGACCTGAGTGAAGGATGCGGGAGCAGGAAGTTTATTTGGGAGGTGATCCTGGGAGTGGGAGACAGAAACAGGGGAAGGACGGCAGCAAGTCACTGACAAGGGCACGTAGGCTCCAGCCCGCTGGTGCCCAGAACTCGAGCCTCGGTTATCCCCCCAAGGGGCAAGGGGCGAGTGGTGCTGGGGGAGGCGGGGGTTGCGGGGGCCTGACGTCCACTCCACTGATGGGTACAGGGCCCCGGGTGGGGGTGAGCGTGGGGGCGGTGCGGGGAGGACATGTTCATCCCCCGGCCACACGTGCAGGCAGCTCCGGTGACCAGAGGAGGCGCTTGTGCAGACAGTTAGGGTGTGGTCAGAAGCGAAGTGGGAGGTATGAAGCGGGCAGCCCCGAGAGCTGGTGTCTCACACTCGGGGGTACACGTACGGCTGGGGCTATGTGCGCTCCTGCTCTTCGGCAGGAACACATGGGTGCCTGTGCAATCTGCGATGTGTGCACACAGACACAGACCTGTGCCTTCACGAGGACAGATCTGTGCCTACATTTGTGCTGGGGCTGGACACCATGGGGTAGGTCTCTACGCGTCTGCCCTTGCACACACGTAGGTATACGTTTAAGCTTTACAAGGAGCGGCACACACATGCATGTGTGCTCAGTCTGGGTGCATGTGCATGCACTGTAGTCCCTCGCCCAACCCTGGCAGTGGCCATAGGATGGCAGAGATGGTCTGGTCACCTTGGCAACGGGGCAGGAGCTGGCTAAGCTGGGACAGCCTTGGTTCAAAGGAAAAAAAAAAAAAAACCAAACCACTGAACACAAAGAGGCTGGGAAAAGAAAAGGAGGTGGAGGGCCGGGATGGGGAGAGGCTCAGCCCCCAGCCCCCAGCTTCTGCTCACAGATCTCCTACCCCCACTGGTTCTGAGGCCCAGTCCCTGCCCTGGCTGCCGGCTGCCAGGAGCCAAGACACGGGTCCAAGGACCCATATCAGGCCCATTTTTCTGAGCATCCCCTGTGTAAGATCCCTTTAGAGTCCTGGAGCTCACCTAGGAGGAAAGCAAGAAGGGACGAGGTGGGTGCCACAGACCCCGACTGCCAAATACCCCGGGAGAGCCCTCTCCCAGATTCGCTGCACCCCAGAAGAGGGCACCCCAGACACGAGGCACTTTGCAAACCAGGGGACCCTGGGCCGTGCCCACACAGAAGTCACCCTCTCTGGACAATTAACGCACAAATTGCGTGCATCGCCCCACAGCCGGGCCATTAGCCCAGATCCTGCGATGATTTATTCACGAGCTCCTATCTCCTTCTCATCCCCACGGCCAGCTCATCGGCCTCACTGCCTAGGCCGGGAGGGACGACCCACAGACGCTTTCCTGGCCTCGCTCGAAAACATTGCATGCTATTTATATTTCATCAGACGAGTGCACGGGATGAAACCGCTGGTGATCTGCTCCCGCAGGCAGCCGGGAGCTGAAAGCCCCACATGGGTGGCCTCTGGGAAGGGAACTCTGGCTCTCAGACAGGAGAAGTCCAGATTTCTTTCACTCTTTCACGGTGGGACCATGCTGAGAGCCTGTGGCACAGGACCTCGGCTCACATTGACAGGGGCTTTACCTTGACTGCCTCACAGTGTCCTGACAAGGCCCCACCGGAAAGATTCTGCCATTATCCTCATTTAACAGATGAAGAACGAAGGTTCAGAGAGGTGAAGTCACTAACCTGAACCACACTGCCTGTAAGAGGCAGAGCTGGGAAGTAAACCGCAGGCAGCCCCAGAGCCTGTACCTTTACATCCCAGCATCTGGCCTCCCGGAGCCCCAGGGCAGCGCTATGAGGTCGTAGGTATCCTGTCTTACAGATAAGGACACCAAGGCTCAGAGAAGTACAATGACTTGCTCAGGGACACATAGCCAGGAATGGAAGCCAGGCAGGTGACCTTGACTGATAATGTGCTCTAATCCTTGCCCTGGGAGACCCCACTGATGTGCCCAGGGAGCAGCCCCAGGAGAAGGAGAATGGCTCGGGGCAGCCAGTCTCCACTGCTACCTGAAGCCACAGCCATGCAGGGTCCCCTCACCTGCCGGGGGGTGGCCCTACCTCAGCGCCCAGCCCCGCCTCCCAGAAGCCAAGTGGAGGCGCAGGGTGGGTGGCTCTGGTATAGCTCCAGCTGTCAACACAATGACAAGCGTGAAGGGCACTCAAATCACAGCGCTACCCTCTTGTCATCGCCCTCACAGAGAAGGGACCCTCACACAGTGGGATGGGTCAGGCCTCACCAACATCGGGCTGGGGAGCTCTGGATAACCCAGAGCTCCCATAACCCCTGGATCTTCCTGAGACCCCTGGGAGCGGAGTTGGCTAGAATCCCAAATCCTGCCAGACAGACTGCCCCCGCTTTGAGCCTCAGTGTCCTCATCTATAAGATGGGAACTGACAGTGCCTCCGAGGGCTGGGGTGGACATGTGAGAACTTGGTAGCCAGCATGAGGCCGGTATGCAGTGGTCACCCAGCAAGTGGCCACTGTGCATTCACGTTATTTGCAAAGTCCGAGATACCGCACCTGCTTGAATACAGACTGCACGAGCTTTGCAGTGGGCCAGCTCTGGGTTCAAAGTCTGACTCTGTGACTCCCTGGTTATGTACCTCGGGCACCTGGCTTCCCCACTCTGAGCCTCCGTTTCCCTGCCTGTCAGCTGAGGATGTCACTCCTTCCCTATGAGACTGTGGGAACAAACTACGTCCAGGCGTGTACAGCACTGATCTCCGACCTCAGCAAGCACTTGAGAGCCAACCAGCCCCCCACTCGCATTTCAACGCCAAGGTCAGGGTGGCAGGCACCTCTGAGCAACCCCCAGCCAGTACCTGCCTTCTAGAGACCCTGAGAGGCCGCCATGCCAGGCCTGGCAGGGACCCAGGGACAAGAGGACTGTGGCCCAGCTGGGGAGCAGAAGGTGTCCCAGACTGGCTGCAGGGGCTCAGGGCCCAGAGAAGGGCAGGCTGTACCTGGACCACACAACGGGACAGGGTGGGGGGTTGGGGGGACCCAGCCAGGAGAGCCCGACTCACCCTGCCTAAGCCAAAACCAGAACACCCTTCTCCTCTCCCTGGACCAGTCCACAATCCTTGCCTGAGCACCAACCGTGTTCAAGCACTCTGGGCCTCGGTTTCCCCATCTGTAACATAGGCGTGAGACGACGTGATTGCTGTGACGATGAATGAGTTCATAAAAAAAGAACCGTGCCTGGCATAGAGAAATATTATTAACATGTCAACATGATCAGCAGCAGGTGCATTTGTGTGCCAGGCCCTGGGGATACAGAGGGAAGAGGCCCACGGATCCCAGCGCTGACCACACTGTGTGTTCGTGGCCTCTGTCCAGGCCTGCCAGCTCCGGGGGTCCTCAAGCACTTTCAGGCACCCCTTTTCTATGACCCCAGCAGGGCCAGGAAAGAGTTTTTGGAAAGAAAATGAATTGACAGTTTATCTGACAGTTTATCTCTGGCCACACTGAACTCCCAGCAGGTTGTACCCCTACATGCCTTTGCCCAGGCTGTCCCCCTAACCCACAGGGTGTCCACCTCCTGGCTGACCTCTGGCTTCTTCTTCAGGCTCCCAGGCTGGGTTTGGAGCCACCCCTAACCCTCTGCAGCCCCCTGGGTTTTTCTCTGTCACAGCCCTGACCACACCAGGCACCCCTACCACCCCTGCCTCAAGCCGACCTTCTGGTCACCCAGCACGGGGCCGGGCACAGTACAAGGGCTCCGTGTCTGCGTTCAGAACAACAACAATCTACAATTTAAGCTTTTATGTTTACTAAGAATGCACTATATACCACACCTTGTCCCCAAGGACAAAAATTTCCTTGTTTAAGCTATACAAGAGTCCTACGAGGTAGATATTGTAATTTTACAGGGGAGAAACTGAGGCTTGGGGAGGTGGCCTGAGAACACTGGAGACTTCATGTGAGTCACAGCCCAGATCTGGACTCCTCTCTCTGCTCCAGCCCGTGGGGCGGCAAGAGAGGCCCGCACTGGTGACCATTAGCGCCCTCAGTGCCCCAGCCCCAGCTTGAAGAAGGATCCTTCTGCCAAAGAAGGGCCCTCAGTGTGGGGGCAGGACAGAAGAGGAGGAGGGGCACAGGGGCTGGCTTCACACTTGGGGGGTTGAGCTGTGCATTCCAGGCCTCTGGGGCCTCATCTGTAAAGTGGGGACACTGAGACCAGCCTGGCGCCTGGCACAGACCGGGCACTCGGCAATCAGTTGTTGAAGAAAAGTGTGGAGGGGCCCTCATAGCCTGGGATCCCCGGGCCTCCCTCTGCTTAGGCCTCCGCCTAGTGGTGGTGGCAGCTCAGCCCAGACAGGGGCCCCAGGCCCCCAGAAGGACCTTAGAGGCCCCCAACACCAGATCGATGGCCTGCAGAGAGTGCTGGCCCTGTGAGCAAGAAAGCAAAAACACCCGAGGCCTTGCACAAGGGCAAGATGCTGCACAGGGAAGGGCAGCAGGGGGCGGGGCCAGCCCCTGGAACAGCCGGTGACATAAGGACAGACTGTGTGGGACCCTGAAGCTGGGCTTCGGAGGGCTGCTCCGTCAGCCAGAGCCAGACCCCTGGACCCGGGCTCAGAGGAGCACCTGGGGGCCCAGAAAATCCCTCAAACCTCTCTGCGCCTCACATCCTCCTTTGTAACTGGGGATACCAAGAGGACAGCATTTCCACGGTTATCTTGCGAAAGCACCCATAAAACTCTGAAGCAGCAGAAGCCTCCAGTAAACGTCCTTTCCAGAGACCCAGGAGCCTGCACTTTCCCTCCGGCTGCGGGTGGAGGGCAGGTGACAGGTGAGCCGGAGAACCTGGGAACTGGGGAGACACGGGCACCGCGGTGCAGGGAACGGGGTGTTAGAGTGATGTCGAGGGACACAATAATGACTTACAAATCCAGCCCCGGACTAGAAGCAGCCTCAGCCCCTCCCCAGAGAGCGGTGGGCTGGGCAAGAGGGGCAGAAGGTACCGAGGGTCAGGGAAAGGGGAGGCGGGGGGACCAACCCATGTATACTCCCCTCGCCCGCCCGCGCTGCCCTCCCCACCTGTGCCGTCGGGCCACATCCACTTCACTGGCCAGGACACACACCTCTCTCACCCGCTCGCAGAACTCAGGCGCACGCCCTCTCCACGGTCAGGGCCCCTGCACGACCACCACACACACGGAGCCACGCACCCCCATCTCCAATGGCTTTCCACCTGTCTCTACAGTCCACGTCCGTCTACACTGTCCCCAAACGGGACTCATCACCACGGGCCTGGCCCTGTGAACACGGCTGCTTCACACTGACCCCATGTGCCTGGACTCCTGGGTTGTGAGGACGGGCAACAGAGAGGAGGGCAGGGGACCATGAAACCCTCCACTCGCAACAGTACCAGCATCCCCAGGCCAAGGGGAGCCAGGTGGCTTGGACGCCCTCCAAATCCAGCCGCCAGGCACAGCCCCGGTGGGGGGCTCCTGCCGGATCCTCGGTGCTGACAGGCTGATGAGGGGGTGGGGGATCAGCTGGGTCTGTGCCTCCGCCTCAAGCAGCTGCAGTCTCGGGAGGGAGGGGTAGAGGGGGGGTCCTATCAGGAGGTGGCATCTGTCCCCTTCCTGCCTTTCCATCCCCACTGTAGCAGGCAGGGCCCCCCTTCCCTGAGGAGCCCTGCCTGCCAGGCTGGGCACTGCTGACCACACTCGTCCGTGACCCCCAAGCAGGCACAGGTTGAGCGCCTACTGTGTGCCGAACTTGTGGGAACTCCTAGACACAGAGCCCTGCTAGGACCTCTAGTGGGTAGCTTATTATTCCCATTTTACACATGGGGAAACTGAGGGTCAGCAAAGCTCTGTGGCATGCCTGGACCGCTTCCTGTAGAAGTTGCTGCAGCTCAGGAAGAAAGACAGGATAGGAAGCCGCTTCAGAAAGCCCACCCCACCCCCATGCAGGCCACACACCGGGCACCCTCCACTGATTGTCTTGCTTCACCATAAGGACAGTCCTAGGAGGTAGACAGCAGGATGCCTGCATCCACCGTTCAGATGAGGAGGCCAGGCCACAGCGGCGGAGCCAGGAAGCAGTCCTGCCAGAAGGCCAAGCCGTGGCTCAGTTCCCCCAACCCGCTGGCCACCTCAAGCCCTGCTGGGAGTCGTGGGAGGTCGCCTGCCACCCGGGGAGGGGGCAGAGGATCAGGGGAAGGTAAGAGCTCGCAGGGGAGATGCTGCTGGGCAGGGAGGGGGCTGAGCCTGGAAGTAGAGGGCAGGCCTGGATGAGAGATGAGACCGAGAGCTGGCTGAGGACACGGCTGAGGCCCGGGGTTGGCGGGGAGGAGAGGGCACCCCAGTGAGCGCACCTCAAGGCACTGGGGCGGGTGTCGAGCCACGCAGACCTTCCCAGGGGGAGCCAGGGCCCTGGGCCCAGACGGTGCTGACGGTGAGCCAGACGAACTCTGGAGGTGACCAAGGGGGACCCAGGTGACCTGGACCTGAGCAGTTTGTACTGCCACCATAGGTACAAAGATCAGGGGCAAAGGCCAAGAGGAGAAATTGGGGAAAGCGACTGGGGACACACGCAGTGAGGAGTTCTGTAGTTACAGGGAGCAGAGAAATGAGCAGAAGCCAAAGGGGAGGGGGCGGTCAAGAGAGCATGCTTTTAGTGGCGGAAGATAATATATCCTCAGAAACTTAAACGCAGGGTTGCCATATGACCCAGCAGTTCACTCCTAAGTATGGACCCAAGAGAAGTGAAAACCAGTGTTCACACATGACCATGTCCATGACTGTTCCCAGCAGCACGACTCACAACAGCCAAAGGCGGAAACTGCCCCGACACCCATCAACTGCCCAAGGATGACCAAAATGTGGTACATTCACCCATGGACTATCATTCAGCCCTAAAAACCATCAAGTACTGAGCCACACTGAAGTCTGGATGAGCCTCAGAAACACTCTGCCAAGCGAAAGCAGCCAGACACAAAAGGCCACAAGTTGGATGATTCCACGTATATGAATGTCCAGAATCGGTAAACACAGATGCAGAAAGCAGTGGCTGCCAGGGGATGGGGGCACGGAGAGTGCGGGTTGGAGGGTGGGGGTGATTATTTAATGCGTACAGGGTTTTGTCTTGCGATGAAAACGTTTTGGAACAGGATGAGAGGTACATTTGCACACCATTGTGAATGTATTAGATGCCACAGAATGGCTCGCTCTCAATGGTTAATTTTATGTCATGTGAATTTCGCCTCAAAAAATATTTTTTTTGAGGAGTCACATGAAAGGGATTTGAACCTAACTAAAGCCTGACAGATGCAAGGCTAACTCCTCACACCCACTCAGCGGGGCCACGGCCACGGCCCAGAGAGTGGGAAAGAAACGCTTGCTGTTGCAAGAAAGAAGGAAACAATAGCAGAGCACTGCCTGGCCTCCGGGCCACCTGCAAGGCCCCCTCCTTACTCACGCTGCTCCAGCCATGATGTTCTGTTCTCCACACCAGTCCCTGACCCCGATGGGGGAACACCACCTACCTTTGGCCTCTCCCCGGGCCCGCTTCCCTCCGATATGCTCCTGGCTCCTCCCTGACTCCATGAAGGTCTCCGATCAGATGTCCCCTTCCCTCCCGTGTATTCTACGGTCACTTATTCAGAAATCTATGCTCAGTTGCCCCTTGACATGTGAGGGCAGGGGGTTGGCATCCAAGACTACTCGTTTTGCAAGACTATTTTGTAGAGGTGTTCTAGGTTTACACCAAAATTGAGGGGAAGGTACAGAGATTTCTCATATACCCCGAGTCTACACATGCACAGCCTCCCCCACTGTCAACATCACTCACTAAAGTGGTACATTTGTTACAATTGGTGAACTTAAACTGACACATCATAATCACCCAAAGTCCACAGTTTACCTTAAGGCTAACCTCTGGCGTTGTACTTTCTATGGTTTTGGACAAATGTGTAATGACTTGTATCCATCATTATGGCATCATACAGAATAGTCTCACTGTCTAAAAATCCTCTGTGCTCTACCTATTCATCTCCCCTTCTCCACGCCCGGCAACCACTGACCTTTTTATTGTCTCCATGGTTTTGCCTTTTCCAGAATGTTACATAGTTGGAATCCTACAGCATATAGCTTTTCCAGACTGGCTTCTTTCACTTAGTAAATCTGCACTTAAAGTCCTCCGTGTCTTTTCATGGCTTGATCTCTCTCTCTCTCTCTTTTTGCTGAATAACGTTCCATTGTCTGGATGCACCATTTATCCATTCACCTATTGAAGAACATCTTGGTTGCTTCCAAGTTTGGGCAATCGTGACTAAAGCTGCTATAAACATCTGCGTGCAGTTTCTGTGTGGATGTAAGTTCTCGACTTTGTTAGGTAAATACCAAGAAGTATGACTCCTGGATCATACGGTAATAGGATGTTCAGTTTTTAAGAACCAAACATCTTCCAATAAGGCTGCACCATTTTGCATTCCCACCAGCAATTACAATTCCTCTTGCTCTGTGTCCTCGCCTACATTTGGTGTCAACAGTATCCTGGATGCGGGCCATTCTAATAGGTGTGCAGTGGCATCTTGTTTTCATTTGCATTTCCCCGATGACATATAACGTGGAGTCTTTTCCCATGTTACCTGCCATCCGTGTATCTTCTTTGCTGACACGTCCATTCAGGTCTTTGACCCATTTTCCAATTAGGTTGCTTGCTTCCTATTGTTGAGTTGTAAGACTTCTTTGTATATTTTGGATAACAGCCTTTTATCAAATGTGTCTTTTGCAAATATTTTCCCCAAGTCCATGGCTTGTCTTCTAATTGTCTTAATACTGCCTTTCCCGGAGCAGAAGTTCTTAATTTTAATGAAGTCCGGCTTGTCAATCATTTCATTCACGGATCGTGTCCTTGGTGTGGCTAAAAAGGCATCACCAGATCCAAGTCATCTAGGTTTTCTTCTATGTTATCTGCCAGGAGTTTAATACTTCTGCATTTTACATTTAGATCTATGATCCAATATGAGTTAACTTTTATGAAGGGTGCAACGTCTATGTCTAGGTTTTTTTTTTTCTTATGAATGTCCAGCTCTTCCAGCCCCTTTTGTTGAAAAGACTATCTTTGCTCCATTGTCAGAGCTGGTTGACAATACTTATAGGGGTCCATTTCTGGGTTCTCCACTCCATTCCTTTGATCCATTTGTCTATTCCTGTGTCAATACCACACTGTCTTGATACCTGTAGCTTTATAGCGAGTCTTGAAGTCATGTGGTGTCAGTCCTCCGACTTTGTTCTTCTCCAATAGTATGTTGGGCTCATCTGAGTCTTTTGCCTCTCCATATGACTTTAATCAGTTTGTTGATATTCATAAATTAACTCGTATTTTGATCGGGATTCCATTGAGTCCATAGATCAGACAGGGAAGAACTAACATCTCGGCAATATTGAGTCTTCCTATCCATAAACATGGAATATCTCTCCATTTATTTAGTTCTTCTTTGATTTCCTTCATCAGAGTGTTGGAGTTGCCCTCTTAAAGATCTTGCATATATCTTGTTAGACTTGAACCTAAGCACTTCATTCCAGGGAGTGCTAATATCAACGGTATTGTTTTTAATCTCAAATTCCACTTGTTCGTTGCTGGTATATAAGAAAGAAATTGACTTTTGTATATTAACCTTGTATCCTGCAACATTGCTAAAATTGCTTATTTGCTCCAGGGCTTATTTGTTTTCTGTCAATTCTTTCAGACGTTCCTACATAGACAATCATGCCATCTGTGAACAAAGACACTTTTATCTTTCTTCCCAGTTTGTATATCTTTTATTTCCTTTTCTCGCCTAATTGCATTAGCAAGGACTTCCAGTATAATGCTAAGAAGGAGTGGTGAGAGGGGACATCCTTGCCTTGTACCTGATCTAAGTGGGAAAGCTTAAAGTTTCCCGTCATTAAATATGATGTTAGCTATAGGGTTTTTTGTAGATAGTCTTTATCAAGGCAGGAAAGTTCCCCTCTAGTCCTAGTTTGCTGGGAGTTTTGACAATGAATGGGTGCTGTCAGGGCTTTGTTTTGTTCCCTGGAGAGCCCTGGTACTTGCAGAAAGTGCTGGCCTACGGTGAGCCCTTAATGCCCACCTCTGGAAGAAACAGGTGCAGAGTGTAGAGAAGTGTCTAGCAGAGAGAGGTAGACTCACCACAGTGATGATCTTGGGTAGGTGCGAGGGATGGGGGTCCAGTGGGCAAGGCAGGAGATCATTCCATCCGCAGGAAAGAGAAGAAGGCACGCTGAGGGGCACAGGTGCCAGGACATGGGTGGCTGTGGTGGGAGGAAGTAGAAGTCCTCTTCTTTGATTTTCTCAGTGAAAGAGGAGGCCACACTGTCAGCTAAGGGTCCAGGACCTTGAAGTGAAGGGCAGGGCCCCAGAACTGAGGGAAAAGGTTCTGGAACAGGCAGGAAGGGGACAGGCCTGGGATCAGCAGTGTAAGCTGAGAAGCAGCACCTGGAGTGAGGTGGGGCTAACTGGCCACCCCAGGCAACAGACTCAGGGGTTCGTGTCCCTTACGTCTTTCTCCCTGGTGTCTAGGAGGGTCAGGGTGTGCCCAAGAGGCAGGTGGCAAGAAACCTCTCTGCCCCGGGCCCTGCCCAGGGCCCCAGGGATGGCTCTGAAGGACTCTCTAAGGTCTCCACTGGCTGGAAACTCACCCTGGGAGGCACTGGTGTAGAGACACCTCCTGAGGGTGCCTTCTCTGCTCTGCCATTCCCACCGTCCTCTGCAGAAACTTCTCCTCAGGCCATGGGTTAATTTAAGTCCATAATTAAAGGAATCAGTGAGTGAAGGAAGAAGTGATCAACGGCTCCTCTGTCTGCACAGGCACCAGAGCGGCTGCCATCACATCCCGGGGCATCAAATAACATTCGTGGCCAGGTCTACAGGCAGCGTGCTGTGCCCCCACCCCATATCCACAGACCCACAGAACTCAGCTGTGGGTGGGGTTGGGGCTCCAGGGACGTGGGACCAATAAACAGACGTGAGAAATGGATGAAGGGGAGGAACCCCGACCCTGAGAGCTTTAGCAAGACCTCGACCTAAATCTTTCCCCTGCATGAGCCTCCCAACACACAGTAGGTGCTCAAGCGATGACCTTTCTGCTCTAGTCCTGTGGGGGTAAGAATGAGGGAGACTGGATGGACGCCGTGTTCGGTGGCCGAGGTCTCAGGGGACAGAGGACAGCAGGTCATTCAATGTGGGCATCAGCTCTGCCGGTCCCTCCCTCTCGGGGCTTCAATTTCTCCCCCTGCAAAATGGACAGAACTCTGGGAGCCCTCCATCGTCTAGAGCTCTGTAATAGTGCTAACACTTGGCACACACGATCGCAGTTTAAACGGGGTGTAGACTTAGCCCCATTTCTCAGAATAAGGGAGTGAGGCTCAGAGAGGTGAAGCTGCTTGCCTCAAGACACACAGCTAGCAGAGGGCGACAGCCCCATTGGAATCCAGGCCGACCTGGCTCCTGCCCAACATCGCATTTCCCGGATCCTTGGCCAGGGCATCTCTGCCCCCTCGGGGGAGAACACGGCAGGGCCTGTGGCTTTCATGCCTTTGGAGAGAAACTGAGGCCCGCTCATAGGGCCTGTCAATCTGGGTTCAAACGCTGTTTTGGCCACCTGTGTCCCTCAGTGGCTCCTCTCTCAAGCCCTACGCCCCGCCTGGCCAGGACGTTTTGAGAATTAAATGAGATAATGTTCGGGAAAGCACTGAGCACAGCACCTGGCACCAGAAGACACTGGGTAAACAGTCATTTTCATTATTATTTTTGGGTGCCAAGTCTCAGCGAAACGTCACGTCACTTCCTGAGAAATAAAGGCACCCAGTACCACCACGGGCTGCTGATTTCACCACCAGGGCATGCATTTTGCTAAAGCCCCCGAAACGTCCTGACGGCCACCGGAAGCCAAGGGAGGGGCTGAGGACACCCAGCCTCTCCTGGCCACGTGGCATCAGGCCAGGGCATCGCAGCGGCTCATCCGTGGTGGCCCGAAGCGGGGGCGACGGCGGGAATAAAACCCAGCCCCCTCCCTCTGGCAACTTCGAGCTCTCAGGGAAACCCAGACCCCTGAGGAGCCCACCCCTCGGGCTCCGGGCGCAGACTGGGCTGTTCAGAGACACGATGGGCTGCGCGCGGCCTCTCTGAGACTCCGTTTGGGCATCTGCAAGACGAGGCAGCCGCTTCCTGTCCCTGGCGTTAGTCACGAAGACCCACTGCGATGAGAAAGGGCAGGGGCATGCCACCTGACTCCCAGTGACCTGAGCCTGGGGGAAGGATGAAGGTCAGGAAAACAAGGTCCTTGCAGGAGCTGGCTGCAGCCAGAAAAGCTATGGGAAGGTGTCTGGATGTAAAGAGCTGCCCCACCTGACTCCAGAACAAGAGACGGGCAGATGAAGCAACGGAAATGCAAGGGCCACCGTCACAGCCAGGACTGGCAGGGGCTGGGTGGCCAGCGACACTGGCGGCCGTGGGTGCGAGGGCGCAGGCTCACTCGGCTCTGCTGAGAGGTGAGGACGCCGGGACGACCCGGAGGAGGGCACAGCAGTGACAGCTCTCGACGTCACAGAGGCACAGGCCCTCTGACCCCACAGGGCCATTTCTGGAACGTTTGGCTTGGGCAACCCAGGCATGGGGACCTAAGTCCGGGCAGGAACAGCCCAGGGGTGGGCGGAGACACAGAAGCGTATCAGAATGAGGCGGGCTGACTAAATGGAAACTCAGCCTCGCATGGGAAATGCCAGCTAGATTTTAAAACCATTTCACTGGTTGGTATACTAACAAAAGGTGTCACACACACCCCATCCCAGGGCTGCGTGTTTCATCTGACTGCTCCCAACAGCCTAATGGACAAAGGACCCTAGTATCCCCATTTTGCCAATGAGCAAACTGAGACACACAGCTGAATAATTTGTCCAAGGACACGCAGCTGGCACAGTAGCAAAGATCAGGCATGTAACCCCAATGCTGTATGTCTCCAAAATACATCGCTAAAATAGAATATGTTTCTTAAAAAAGAAAGGACAGCGTATCCAGGTTGACCATGTGTAGTGGGTTGAATGAAAGCCCCCCCCCACCCCGCCAAAGATATATCCACCCAGAACCTGTGAAAGTGACATTATTTAGATAAAAGGTATTTGCAAATAAAATTAACCCAAGGATCTGGAGATGAGATCATTCTAGATTAGGATGGGCCCTCCGTCCAATGACAAGTGTCTTTAGAAGAGAAGAAAAGAGAAGACCAGACAGGACATGACAAGACACAGACAGAAGAAGGCTGGGTGAAGAAACGGGCAGAGATTGGAGGGATGTGTCTATACGGCAAGGAACACCAAGTTTTGGTGGCAGCTACAGAAGCTGGGAGAGAGGCATGGAATGATTCTCCCTCAGAGCCTCAGCAGGAAGCAAGCTTGCCGACCTCTTGATTTCAGACTTCTGGCCCCCAGAATTGGGATATAATAAATCTGTGTTGTTCTAAGCCACTCTGTTTGTGGTAATTTGTTATGGCAGCCACGGGAAACTAATACAGGGTGCAGTTTGCTCCCCACTGTCCCTGCGTCTGTTTTCCTTTCTGGGACCTGGCTGACTGTCCCCCCTGGACTGCTGCCTCCGTGCTCCTTCCACCACCCGGACACAATTTCAAGTGTATGTGTTCATTCAACCCATTTTCCCTAGTGTTCCCATTTCACAGATGAAGAAACTGATACCACTGGCTTGGATCGCTGTTCCAGAGGACCCCTGGAGCCTGCCCAGCCATGGCTGGTCCTGTGACCACCAGGAAGGTAGCTGGGTCGGGACAGGGCCCAAAGCCTGGTCACCTGGCCCTGGAGCTTCAGAACTAGGGCATCTGCTGCAGGATGAGGGCCAGGCCCCAGGGGTGCCTGTGAGGCTGCGGCTGGCAGGGTCCACAGAGGAAAGGAGGAAGGCAGCCAGGGGCTCCTCATTATGCAGCCCCCAGGGAGGGGCTGGACCATTCCGGAGCTGCCCCAGGGTATGCTGGGGGCACCCCTTCCAGTGGTCCTGAAGGCTCCCCAGGGCCCAGGAGGGGGCCTGGCCGCCCCAGCCAGGCAGGTGCTGCCGACAGCTTGAAGCTCAGCAGGCCAAGAATATGGGCACGGTTGAGCCTCCGGCCCGAATGGCAGAGGGTGGGGGAGCAGAGAGAGAGAGGAAACTGCCCTGCCCTGCCCTGCCCTGCCCTGCCTTGACCGCAGAGCCAAAGCCAAGAGGGATGAAAAAGCGGGTGCCCAGATGTGGGCCTGGTGTCCACACCCATTTCGTAAATGGGGAAACTGAGACTTGGGGTCCAGGAGCAGTGGGGGTGACTCACACCCCTCTCGGACTTAGGCTAGCAGATCCTCTCCACCAGGGGCCCTCAGTGGACCGAGGCGGGCAGTGTCTTTCAGATTCAGGCTCAAACCAGGTTATGGGAATGATGGGCTCGCCAAGCAGGTGGTAGACACCTGAGATGGAGAAGCTCAGAGATGAATCAGGGGTGACCGATTCCCCAGAGGCCCTTCCCCCCACCGCAGCTCTGAAGACCATGAAGAAGTAAACGATGGCAGCGAGCACCTTCCCCGTGGTGCATGAGCTGTGGGTCACTAAGGCCCAGAGCGGATGGGATCTGCCCGGGGCAGGGAGCTTCGCGGTGGCATGGGGACCGAAGGGGGCTGGGCTGGGGGCTCCGAGGTTCGGAAGATTGAAAAGTGCAGGTTCCCGGGCTCTACCCCAGACCCTCCGAACCAGAATCTCTGGGGATGGGGCATGCTCCCAGAGAGGTCTGAGGAAGGAGGTACCCCGTGCAGGATTCGGCACCTCTCCCACGGCTAAGATGCGCCAATTCTGCACCTCTGTAATCTCGGTCTCAAAGAGGTTACAACTTCCCATCTCAAAGAATCCATGACCCGTACGCTTGGGTGGCTCTGGATATTCAAAGACTCCACAGCTAAGACTCTATGATCTGGACTCTGTGACTCAGCCCTCAAGCCAATGCCCATCAAAGGAGAAAGGATGAAGTCCCTGGGTCTGGAGCCCTGGGGCACCAGCAGGGACAGCGCGTATGGAATGATCCCACGGGGAAAAAAAAAAAAAAAAAAACAGAAAGCAAGAAAGGAAGAAAGGGGAAAGGGAACTATAGATGTTGGCATGTTTATATAACTACATTCACATGTTTGCGTAAGCACTCAGACAATCCAGAAAGTTCTCTAATAATGGTCACCTCAAGAACATAAAGCTTTGGGCTGGGGTGAGGCGGAAGACAGAGTCTGAGAAGGAGAGATTCACTTTCTATCCCTACACTTGTTTAATACTTTACCATGAGCATGTAACACTCTTATAATTAAAAACGATAATGATTCATGAAAAAAAAAAAGGCATGACAAAGTCTATGCTTCCTTATGTGTTTGTTCGCTTGTTTCTTTAATCCTCTTCCACCCACCAAGACATCAGCCGCGATCCCAAGGCACAGGGCACAGCTCACCGTACTCGCTCAAGAGCTAATCGTGGAAAGCATGAATGGCGCCGAAATCCTGACATCCCCAGAGCCTGCACACTAATACTTGACCGGTGAGACCTCTCCGAGAAGGGAAGGGAGGGGCCTGGGAGAAAAGAGATGCCAGGGGCTGGTCCTGAGGATGGGGTGGCACCGGGATTCCCAGGTCCTGTCACACCCTGCTTCCACGAGGCCACAGTCAAGGCCGCTAGGAAATCCCGCTTTTGAGCTCCCTACCTGCCCCCAGATCCCCACGCCCTGCAACCACCTCTGCCCTGCACGTGACCCAGACAGGCCTCACACTCTCTGGGCCTTGCCAAGCTCTAGTCCCGTGAAGGGATGGGGCGTGAAGGGATGGGGCCAGCTCCCCCCGGCCATCCCCAGTCCTCCTCAGGCCCCCACAGGCCCGAGTGGAAGCCTGGCCTGGCCTTGGCCCGGAACCAAGAGCCCAGAGGCATAGGGTCGGGGGCAGGAGGCAGGCGGCTGCTACCACCCAGAACGCCAGCTGCTGGCAGTGATTTATTTTTGCTTTAAGTGCTGGAGAATTGCAGGGCTGCAGCCGCCAGCTCAGGGGGCTCAGGCTGCAGCTGGAAGGAGAGGGAGGTGGGCAGGAGGTGGGGGCCGCACAGCCCCTCCCTGACCTCTCTTGCCCTCAGCCTGTCAGAGTCTCCATGACACACACACACACACACACACACACACGCACACACGCGCGCGCGCGCACACACACACACACACACACACACACACACACACACACACACACAGCTCAGGACCTCCCTATCTCCACACGCTCCCTCCTCCCCGCCCCAGCTCTCCTAAGTAAGTCTCAGAACAGCTGCAAGGAGGCTCTAGGGGGCAGAGAGTCTCGACCACGACCCCCCACCTTGCTTCTGAGACATTTCACCACTTCTGGCTGGGGCTGTCCCTCTCTGGCCTCAGCCGGCCCACTCCCACCTTGGGATGTCATATTCACCCTTCCTCCAGGACACCCACTCACAGGTCAGAGGCTGATGACAGTCACAGGCAATCTGGAGATAGCTCTGGTTTTCATTATGACCTGATCCCTTTTCTGCCCGGAGGGTGGGCCTCAAGAGACAGTGCCCTGCCCTGGGGCACATCTGGCTAAATGGCCGCTGGGCACCTGGGGTTGCTGAGCAGCCCTGGCCAAGGCCCAGCCCCTCGGGAACCTGTCTGGACATCCACAGAAGGAGCGTAAGCCTTAGGTTGGCAGAGGCGATGGGGTGATCTGGGGGAGCCAAGGGGCTGTGCTTTGCCAGCTAGAAGGCTTATAGGTTCTTTTTACAGCTGGAAAGCTGCTGAAGTTGGTAATGGCCAATCTTGAAACATAAAATGTTTCAACCTGGGTGTGGTGCTCAAAAACAGAGACTGTGCAGAGGAGGTAAAACACACCGACACAAAACAAAAGGCCGATGGGCGTGTGAAAGTGTTTAATTGGGCAAGAAATGGAGACGCTGTCCCCTCTGCCACCCCCAGCCCCTGCAGCCGGCCTCCACACATTCTACTGAAGGCCCAAAGATTTATAAACGTGAAGAGAAGCGCTGAGGACCGAGCGGCCCTGACCCTCTGCACCTCAGTTTGCTTAGATCTGCAATGGGAATGTGGTTTCTGCCCCTCACAGGGTGGGGATGGGGGACGCCCTAAGCTGCAAGCAAGCCAAAGGCCAGGAACACGGCAAGGTTCAGAGCTTGAAGCAGATAAGGTCACAGACAAAAAGAGCTCAATGCAGAGTTGGGGCCTGAAATAAATGCCACTTCTCTCCCCCTCACAGACAGATGGCAGGCCAAGGGCTCAGAGGAGAGGTCTGAAAGCTGGCTCTGCCCCCGACAAGCTCCTCAGTTTGGGGACAGTGATGTCACTTCTCCGAAGCTCGGTTTTCTGATCTGAAGAGTGGGATGATAACTGTGGCTACCACTGCTACTGAGC
The DNA here is from genome assembly GCF_046562875.1 of Panthera onca. Lineage (NCBI taxonomy): Eukaryota > Metazoa > Chordata > Mammalia > Carnivora > Felidae > Panthera > Panthera onca. Next base: position 28,964,156 of record NC_138352.1, on the reverse strand, counting down.
ACACTATCTATCAAGCACCGCACATGGAGGAACCAACCCATTCATGCCCCCACATGTTTATCGAGCATCTACTACACACAGGGTACTGCTGTATGTGCTGGGGACGTAGCTGGGAACAAATAAGACCAAAACCTCTGCACTTAAGGCACTTATATCCCAGTGGGGGAGACAGACAATAAACAAGATAAGCAAATAAAACATAACATGGTGGATGGCATTAAATTCGACGAGTCGAAAAAAGCAAGAGAGGGAATGTGGGCAAAGGGAGCCCATGGTGTCATCCAGGAGAGGCATCATGGAGGAGGTGGCCTTTGACAAGACCTGAAGGTGGTGAAGGAGGAGGCTTTGTGGGGATCTGGGGAAGAGTGTTTCAAGCAGAGGGAGCAGCAAGTGCAAATGGCCTGGGGCAGGAGCAGGCCTCAGGTGTTGGAGGCACAGCAAGGAGAAAGGCAGGGCGGCCTGAGGAGAGGGAGACAGTGGGGGGCAGAGAGGGTAGTACTGAAGACCAGACTGCAGGGCCCTGTGGACCACAGTGAGGAGTGTGGCTTTTATTCTGAGTTGAGGACACGGGAGGATCCTGAGCCCAAGACCAAGACGAAAGCACCCAGAGTGTGTCAAGTACACAGTAGGTGCTCAAGCAAGCATGGCCACTCTGAAGGCTTTATCTTTGTTCCCTGGCCCTTCCCCAAGCCTGAGTCCCCCAAAGAGACCCAGACCACAGATGATGGAAGGAGGGGGAGGCTTCAGTTGCCCAAATGGTGGGAGTGCTCAGTCCAGGCTGGTTGAAGGGGGACGGGTCCCTGGCAGGATCCAGGAGGCTGCTCCCACTGACTCTGGGGCAGCATCAATGCACAGCCGGGGTAGACCTGCTCCCCGGGATCACTGAGAAAGGGGCCCCCGCTCCTATCTGGCCGTGTAAATGGAACTCTGTCTGATGCTACAGGGCCGAAGGCCAATTAGGGGGCTGGACCAGGGGTCCCCAAGGTCCCCTCAGCCTCACGCTGCCTCTGCAGCTGCCACTTCAGCAGCTGGGCAGGAAGACCTGCGCTACGGAACATCAGTGGGGGTGGGTGGAGAGAAGGGGTGGAGAAGGGGAGGGGGTACAAGACACACAGCAGGAGCAGGAGGCCTGTGTCTGAGGCCCTCTCCCGCTGCAGCAAACCACTTAGCCTCTCTGGGCCTCAGTTTCCCCACATGTCCAAGGACAGGCTGCACTGGAAGGACAGATTCTCAAGGCTCTGGTGCCACATTCCCCCCCTTCGTGCAGCTCCCTTTCCACACCCCCATTTCTGCTCAGATCCCCCCTACCCAGAAGCACACACGGAAGCTCACGTTTCTACTCCCCCCCTCCCAGGTGTTCTCAGGGGTCCCCCCAGCTGCGACTTTGATCCCACTTCACAGATGATAAACTGAAGACCACGAGGAGAAGTGACTCAGCCCCGCTCACCTTGGCTGTGTGCCCTGAAGCCTCCTCCCAAACAGTGAGATTCTCGAGGGAAGGGGCTGGGTCTCCATTCATTCACCACCAGTTTATTAAGCATCTCCTGTATGCCGGGCACTACACCGGGACCACGGCTGAGGGTGCCAGGGTCTCCACCACTAGAGCTCACAGCCCGCCACAGCTCCCATCATCACAGCGAGGCCTCTGCGGCCAGAGAAAGCAGCCTAGACACAGACCCACCAAACATTTACAGGGCACGCCAGGCCTTCCCTAGGTCCCAGGGATACCGCCACCTGGGCACTGGGATGCCGAGCAGGCACCCTGCAGCCAGCCTGGCACACAAACGCAGCCGGGCAGTGTGCCTGGGGAACAGAGGAGGGTGCAACTCCGTCCCCGGGAGAGCGCCAGGGCTCTGGACCAGAGGGACACAGGTTCCTGTCCCTCCCGGTGCCTCCTTGGGCCTCAGATCTCCTGTCTGTACAATGGAGCTAATGCCACCCTAGGTACTGGCAGACCATTAGGAAATTAAATCAGGTGGCAGAGTGCTGGGCCCTCCGCCAGTGCCCGGCGAGGGCTCCAGTCCCGCCTGCGGCCCGGCTCCTCTGGAAAATCCGCCTGCCTCGTCCAGCCCCGCCCCCACCCCACCCCCAAGGCTCCTCTGAAGCCTCCAACCTCCCTGCCCCGCCTGCGGCCCAGTTTCAAGCCGGCTTTCTTTCTTTTATCTTCGGCCTTTGCTGTCTTCCTATCACGCAGCCAATTCCCCTGGTACAGCCAGCCTGTGGGCCCGAGCCCACACCCACCACACCTTGGAGTGGCCGGCCCAGCCTCCACCCTCCCGCTGCCCACGAGCTGCCTCCCTCTCAGCCTCTTCTCTGTGCCAGCCTATGGCAGGGCTCCAGCTGCAGGCCCCAGGGGAGGGGCAGGTGTGCCCATGTGTCACTCACAGCAAAGCCCTGGCGGGGGCCCAGCACCGCACACCAGGTGCACCTGTCGGAAGGACGGCCCAGCCCAGAGCCAAGAGGCAGCGAGACCAAGAGTGGCCATCGGGTGGGCTCTGAGGGAGCACCAGCAGCCTTCAGCCTGGGGCTGGGCGAGGGCCGCAGGGGTTGCCGGGAGTGACGACGCAGTTGCTTCTGCCCCAGACGTGTGCCAAGGCCGCCGGGTGCCATGCCCGGTGCTGCCAACTGTGGCCCAGGGCACCAGAGGGAACTGTTCACAAGCAGAACCCGTCCCAGTACCGCATAACTGCAGGGAACTGCTGTCATTGTTACTGTTATTACTATCTTCATTGTTGTCACTATTATTTCACTGCTGCAGGGCCACCAATGTTACCTCGTTCTGCTTCAGGAAGACTTGAGGGGAGGGACACTGTGGCCCTGGGACAAGAAGCTTGACAGGGGCAGCCCCCTGGCCTGGGAAGAGCTAGATGATTCTGCTCAAACCCCTGACTCGCTGTGTGGCTTTGGGCAAGACCTTGTCCCTCTCTGGGCATATCTTTCTCGCAGCACAGCACAGCTCACTGAACATCCCTGGATCGGGCAGCAGCCTCCACCACATCCCTTCCTGAGCAGCCTGGAAGCCCTACGGGGGCCTAACGGGGCAGGTGGCCATGATGGGGACAGAGGTCCAGGGGCGGGCCAATAAACCCAGAGCTGCGCCAACACCCAGCATTTACAGAGCACCCCCTACCTATATGCATTCAGCAGCGCACCAGTGGAGAAGAGGGGACCCCTGTCATCTGGCACACTGGAGCGCCCGTTCTTGTCCCCAGGAATGCTCAAGCAAGTCCCTCCTCCTTGCACCCTATTGCCCCTAAGGAGTCTTGACCCCACCTGAAGGGATCCCGTCCAACGTCTCCTTCTTAGAGCTGCCAACCTCCAGTCCCCTGGCCGGAGAGAAGGGACCACCAGAAAGCTGATGGCAGACTTTACTGAAGATTCTCTTTGGGCTCTGAGCACGAGGAGTGGGGTGATTTTCTGAGAACAGAGGAGCGGGGACTTCACACACAAAAAAAAGACCATAAGCCTCCAGTGGGCCCAAGACTGGGACCTCCTCCCTAACCCTCTGGCCATATGACAGCAGCCTAGGGAGGAAGTCCCTGGTGAGGGGCCACAAAGGAACAACCTAGCAGAAAGTGAGCCTGGGGTCACGCCGAGGCAGCGGGACTGGGCTTACTCGGCACCTAAGGGAGGGGGTCAGGGATAAGGCCGGAGGCTAACGCCTTGTAGGTTCTACCTTCCAGAGGTGGCTACTGATTTCAGCGGCATGTGGGCACCTCCGTGCTCCTGGAAGACAGAGCCTGTGAACCTGGGTTCCGGGAGGTAGGTATGGGGGCGGGGGCAGGAGGTCCCCAGCACTTTACCCCAGGGCTCCAACCTGGGCACAGGGAGCAAAGAATAAAGTAGAACGGATCACAGGCAGTGCAGCACTCCCAGATGGGTACGCCCCCTAGGAAATGGGCAGCAGGGTGAGGGGCCAGGAGAACCTCCCAGAACAGAAGACCATCTCTGAAGAAACACTTTCCTGTGACCTCCCATTCTAAACACAGGTTTTAAAATATTCACATGACCAGTGCACACTCAATCAGGACCGGCAGCAGAGACATGCGCTGGGGCCTCAACTCCCATGTGAAGCACCCCCCCCACACACACAGGAGCTCCCCACCCCAGGTGCCACTCCAGTGAGCCCCCTGGTTCCCCACGCCGCTTCCCCATAGGGCATCGGGAGCAGAGGTGAGCACCTAGGAGCCACTCCTGCCATGCAACCCTGGGGGCTTCTCAGCTGAGGGGTCATCGCCTCTGCGATCAAGGCCGACTTCTAAAAGCAAAAAGGTGCGGCTGGAGTTGCCGGCTGGCTAGCGGAAAACACCATTTCCAGAATATTTTTACTCCATTAGAGCACGGGAGGTGGGAGTGAGAAAGGACTCCGAGGACCCGCAGATCTAGGGCCTGGAGGCATTTTCGGGCGCTGGTAGACTGCGCCCCCTCTGCACCCCCACTTTAATCCCGGGGTCTCCGGGAAGGTCACGCATAGGATTGATGCCTGGCGCGAAAGTGCCTCCCCACGCTCCCTCCCGAGCCCCCATGTGCGAGTTGGCCAGAGGGGGGCCGAGGGCGCCTCAAAGTTTCCCGGAGCGCCCCCAGGACGAAGGTTAGCAAGGAGCAAAGTTCCCTGGTGGCAGTAGCCGGAGACATGGCAGGGGAAGAAAAGCTCGCAGTCAGCATTTCCTCCGATGGCTCACCAAGGGAGGAAAAAAAACAGAAACGAGAGGAAGAAAAAAACCTCCCGCCCCACCTTCCCTGTTGCAGCACCACCTCGTGCTCGCTCCGGGCCGGGGAGGGGGCCTTCGGGATGCCGGAGTCGGGCCCCCGGGGGGCCGAGCGCCGGGCGGCCGCGCACTTACCTCGGTCAGTGCCCCGGGCGCGGCGCGCTCCGCGTCCTCCGAGCTCCGGGCGGCCGTTCCTGGCCCCGGCAGCCGCCGCGCTGCCTGCATCGCCGCCGCCGCCTCAGGGCAGCCCCCGGGGGCGCTCCATGCCAAGGGGCGCGTCAGTGTGGGGCGCCGATCTCCCCGGTTCAGCCACGGGTCGGGGGCGCGCGCCTGGACGGCGCCCCCGGCCGCGGGGCGCTCGCTCTGGCCGGCGAGGCTGGCGTCCGTCCCTCCGTCCGGCTGGGAGCGCGGCCGGCCCACCCCCTCCCCCGCCGGCTGTTATCTGATCCCGGGCAGGGCCGGGCGCGCTCGTCTCTACGCCCCGGCGCCCCGCGCCTCCCCGCCCGCTCCGGCCGCGCCAGCCCCTCGCCCCCGGCTACCGTTCCCAGGGAGGCGATGGCAGCGGCAAGGCCCGGGGAAGGCGGGGAGAGCGGAATGGAGGGCGAGGAGGCGGCGGGAGGCAGAGGCTCGGCGCGCACCCAGCTCCGCGCCCCGCTGCCACCAGAACCGGGCTCGGCAACTCCTCTAACTCTCCGCCGAGAGCACGCCCGCCCCGCGCCGCGCCGCCGCTGCCCCCGCCCACCCGGGCCCTAGCCTGGCCCAGAGCGCCCCCAGCCCCGGGCCGCCCCCCACACACACACCGCCAGCCACTTGCGCAATGGGGCGCGCGCGCGCACACACAGACACACACACACACACACACAGAGGCATGTCCTCCAGGGACACGCGCACACACAGGTGCATGGCCAGCGCACAGACAGGCAAGGGAATCTTGCACACACGCGTCCACACAGCCTGGTACACAGCTCAGGTGCCAGCATACAAGCATGCAAAATGCATGTCCTGACATGCATGATGGTTCCAAGTGCACAGGTGCATACACACTCACACGTGTGCATGCAGGGGGGTATCTGCACATGTGCATACGTGCACACAGATCCTAGCTTGTACATCATTCCCATGGAATCCTTTCTTTTTGCACACCAGGCATACACTCTATGCACACTCATATACATACATCATTTCCCCCTCTTTAATAGCATCTCTCTCCTCCCCATCTTGTGCTCTGTTTGGCTTCTCCCATCTCCTTCTTTCTTCTCCGTGCTCCTCCCCCCTACTCCCTCTCTCTCTCTCTCTCTCTCTCTCTCTGCTGACTTGACCCCCATGTGACCCTCTTCTCTTGCCACCCCAGCAAGGCTCAGGCTCTCTTCCCAGCCTGTCCCCACTCGCCCTACCCTCCCAGCCTCCTGGGGCCTATTGTCTGGGCCTCAGATCTCTCAGCCTCCCGCCGGGCCCAGGCCTTTCATCCTGGCAGACAGACCTGCCCGGCTGGGCCTTGGCCCAGGAAGACCCCATTTTATCACCAGTCTGACCCCTTGTTCAGCCTTGGGGCCACAGAATTGGGCCAAGGAGGCAGGTCTGTGCCCGGAGCACAAGCCTCAAAGGGCTTCCTGGCCCCCTTGGCTTCCAGCTTCCCCTTTAATGTGAAATATAATTATGTGTCTGCACAGCAGGGAGACTGGCTGCAGGATTCTAACCAAGGAGGATGGCTCTCTGGCCACCGCCCAGATTGCTGGCGGCTGAGACAGAGCGGTCTGCAGGCCCCACCAGCCCCAGGCTCCCAGCCCCAGGCTCCAGGCCGCTGGCAGCTGGTAGGTACCACCTGGCCCAACCCACCCAGAGAACTCACCGACCTCAGGCTGTCCAGGGTTTGGATTGCGCCAACTCTATTGACCAGCTGTGGAGGCAAGTCATTTCATCTCTCCGTGCCTCACTATCCCTGTCATCAAGTGGGGAGAGTAACCATTCCTGCCTCATGGAGCCGCAGTGAGGATTAAATGCGTGTAAAATATACCTCAACAGTTGATACGGCTCCTGGCTGGGTGAAACAGCTAACACCGAGTGAGCACTCAAGACGTGTGAGGCTCTGTGCTAAAGACCTGGCTGGAATTATTTTGCTGTCGCTGCAACAGGGTAAATACACTCACTGACCCTATTTTACAAGTAAAGGAGCAGAGGCACAGGGAGGCCCATTGTCTGTCACAGGGCTGTTGAAGGTAGTACCAGGACTCAGGGCCCGATCTGTCCCCAGAACAAGAGCCCCTGCCCCCTTGCCTTGACAGCTGCTAAGGGCTGCAGTGGAGAGAAGGGCCACCCCAAGAGAGTCCGGCCCAATGCCCTACTCTGCCCCTAACTGGTACACCGTGCCCTGGTTTTCTCCTCCTCCTCGGAGACCAGCCTCCCAGAGGACCAAAAGCTCTCAGGAAACTTTTCCTCCTTCTCCCTCCAAGCGACCCAGGAGGGAATTGATTCAGCTCCCCACCGCCCCCCGCCCAGTTTCCCGGAAGACAGAGAGGCCACAGTCCCGCCCCAGGTGGAACCGGCCCCAAGGCACTCCTCCCAGGCTCCGCCGCGGGTCCCCAGAGGACCCCGGATGCCCGTCAGCTGGGAGATAGTTCCATCCAAAGCTCATAGCTGGGGAATAGACAGGAACACCTTGGGGCACCTCTGTGCCTAGGATTCTGACAGTTCCTGGGACAAGGGTAACTCCCAAGGTATCTGCAACCCTAGAATGTTCCCTACACAGAGTCCCCACCTAGATCCTCACCAAGCCAGGTCTTATCCCTGGGCCCCAGGCCTCCCCCAGAGCCATTATCGGACCCATTTCACAGAGACAGCAGGTGTCTTTTGCCCCAGGACTTCCGGCAAGGCAAAGAATATCTGGCAAAGGTGAAAGCCTGACTCCCCAGGCCACTGCTTTTAGGCTCCCCTATCCCACCCCCCTACCTGATGGAATGGAATTCAGTTCTTAATCATATCCTAGAAGCGGCTGTTAGCACCCTCACACCCAGGCATTTGCTGGGCAACTTGGGGCACCAGCCTCCCTTTGGTGAACACAACCATGTTCCAGATGCAGGGACCAAGGCAGAGAGGGACAGGGACATACGGGGCTCTTGCTCTAACCAGCTCACATACCTGGCTCCAAGGCTTCCTGGTCTGTAGGCAGAGCCTCCCATGGCCCTATAAGGGCACTGCCCGTAGGGGGTGGGGATCATGCCTCCCTCTAGGGTTGAAGGGGGCCAAGCAGGGCTGCATAGAGATGTGGACACAGCCCTTGCTGAGGTCTCTGTAAAATAAGCCCCTGTCACACGGCCGTGAGAGAAGCCAATGAGATGAACGGGAGTTCAGTGCCCTGCACACAGTAGGAGTTTTAGCAACTTAGGTAACACGCTTTGAGTGTTCCCGGCTTTCCTTCAATCTGAAGTGCTTTCTTTCTGAGGAATGGGGCAGTCCCTCCCCACCTGGGGCGTGGCACGTAATAGCTGTTCAACTAATATTTGCTCATCTCGGCATCCTCAGAGCCACAGCCAGGAGGCCAAAGAGCCCCCCGGCCCATCTGGAATCACTCCTTCATTTGAGGAAAGTGAGACCCAGAGAGGTGAGGTCGATTCCAAGGCCACAAAGCCATGGAAGGGGGTGGCGAGAGCGGGAGGCACCCCCCCCAGGCTGGGGTTTGCTGGTCGGGGTGGGCAGCAGGCACAGAACTGACAGTTCTTTTAATATTCACGTCTTCATATACCAACGCCGATGCATTTGCGTCAGGCATAAATTGATCATTGGTTGAGATGTGAAAAACAGACTGTCCCTCACCAGTTCAGCTGCACCAGGGCTCCCCAGAATCCTCCTGGGGGCTGCCTCCTCCCAGGAGCCTGCCCAGCTTTCTCCTGCCACACCTAGACCTCAGCCCGGCCCCAAGCCCCATGTCAGGAGACCCTTGAAACATAAAATGGGCTCACGGGCTGCCTCGTTTAACCCTGCCCAGGGCAGGTGTGAGAACCAAAGCCCCAGAGGCCCACGACCTGCCACCCGCACCTCACCTACGCTCCATGGCTTCCCGGTTCCAGACACACCAGCCAGCCAGCCGGGCTCTTGGATGCCACCCACCAGCTTGATTCTGTCCCTAGGCTCCCTTCCCCAAGCCGCTCTTCCTTCAGAGGCAGCTCGGGGGAGGCCCAGCAGAGTCTCCCATCTCCTGTTTACCACCATCCCCCGTTTTACCTTCCTCGTGTCTGGCCACTCTCTGAGACTTCTTGTTTACTACTGGTCTCCTCCGAGGCTTGTCAGTTCACGAGGGCAGGGACTACGTCTTCCCGGAGCGTTCACGGCCCAGGGCCTGGCACACAGTGGGTGTGCAGTAAGTGCCTGCAAAATGAGAATGAATGGACACAGGATGGAAAGACCCAGACAATCACAGGTTGTCTCTCAGCAGAAGCCTTGCCTCCTCCTCCAGGCAGGTGGCCAGGGTCCAGGGCTCACCCTGCCTCTCACTGCAACCCCTGAGAAGGGAGAGAGACCTGTGCCTAGCTGATCCAGGATATGCATTTCTTGTGGGATGCATAAAGCCCTTGACTGGAAGTCAAGAGGCACAGGATTGCATTCTGCTGGGGCCAAGGGAGGAGAGAGCCCCGACCACCTGGGCAGTGAGCAGCAGAGCAGAGCCTGGACCTGGGAGTCCTACCTTCAGCTCAGTCTCCTCCCTCAGTGCCTTTAATCCCCAAGACAAAATGATAATAACAATGATGGTAACAATGGCTGCCACTGACTATACATTTGGCCTGTGCTATGCTTTGGGTTAAATGCCCACCTGCGTGAACTTATCATGAAGGACCATGGTGTTATTACTCCAGTTTCTAAGCAGATAGATGCCACTCCAGTTGGCAGAGGAAGACATGATGCCCAGACAGGTCAAAGGAAGGGATCGCCTGGGGTGGTTGTGAGCTGCTCGTGTGCAGAGGTGTGCAAGCCAAGACAGGTGGCCCTTCCTCTGGGGCGCTAGGGAGGGGTGGTGATGCCTGCCAGGGAGGTCAAGGAAGTGACTACCCTGCGCCCTCGCAGCCACACGCCGGTCGGGCCCCGGGCTGACCCTGCAGCATTGATTTGAGGAAAGCAGAACTTCAGCAACGAACGGGTGGCGGCCCTGCAAACAGGACACTGAGTCCCTCCCACCCGTCAGGAAGCAGGCATTGATCCGCTCAGCCTGGCTGACTTATTCCCCTCTTGCACAGGCTGTGACACTGGCCCTGGTCACCCCGGTCCCTCCTCTCTGCCTTCCATGGAGCTGCAGCCGTCAGGAGAACGCGCTAATGGAGGCCAGGGAGGTAGAGCCCGTGACTCTGGGCCACGCTTGTCCGGCGTCTTCTGGGCATCGGGCCGTTTCTGTCCCGGCTACCAGACTTTAGAGGCATCGGTGGTCCACGTCCTCCCGTGGTTGGGGCCCCTCTTCTGGGAACCTTTCTCTTGGGGGACCCGCCCACCCAAACCCCCACCTCTCTGCCACGTGCTTCTTCTTGGAGGCTGGGACCATCCCCAGGGCCCGAGGTGAGCAAGCCACCCAGGCCTGGCTGTGAGCTTTACTGTGATTGGTTGAGGAGAGCCATGTGATTGAAGTCAGCCAATGAGAACTGACCCTAGGACTTTGGCTGGATAAGCTGGAAAAGGAGCTCTAGCTCCCTGGGGCCCCTGGGGACCCCTTTGCCCCTATGTGGCTGAGCCACCTGAGAGAGGACCCACCCGGAGGAAACCAGAGCTGATCTATTGAGCGAAAAAAGATTCCAGACAGGCTTCTTTGAGGCTCTTAGATCCACCCCTGGATTTTTGAGTTCTGAATAATCCCTCTTCTGATTTAAGAGATTTTTGAGATGGAGCCTAATACTCCTCTCCTTGCCCTGGAGGGGCTGCCTGTGGACATGGTGGGTGAAAGACCAGCAAGGCCTCCAAAATGTCCCTCAAACTTTCTGAAGCTCTTTCCTCCTCTCTAACATGGGGTCCTTCCGAGCCACAGCTCTGCCACATGGGGCATAAACCCTGAGGTGCAGGCCAGGGTGTTTTCTCTCTCCCCTAAAGGGACAGAAGGTGGACAAGGCCTGCAGGCCCCAGTATGACAAGAATAAAGGGCAATAAAGGGAGGGAGGGAAGTCGCTTCAGCCTCTCAGAGTTAAAAATAGCTTCCCCCAAGGAGGCCTCCCTGCTGGGATAATCCGGCCAATTACCCAGGCCCCCTCCACCCTGGTGGGCACTGCCAGCCTCCTCTCTGTGCACCGCCCCCCCCCATTGCGGTCACCACGTGAGGCCATCTCTCCCTGCCCCCATGACTAGCCCCCCTTACCCTCAGCAAGGGAGCCCGGCTTGAGGCCTCCGACTCAGTTTCCTCTTCTCTGAATTGGGCCTGACTCTGAAACAGAAAGAGATCTGTAAGGCCTGACAATGGAGAGTTTATTGGCCAAGTGTCCCCTCCCACCCTGCCACAAAAAGAACCAAGAGGCAGAATAGGGTCTATTACATGATCCTATTTATGTTAAGAAAAACGACAGATATTTTTGCATCTGCAAAGCAAAAAAAAAAAAAAATCTGAAACCTTGGAAATGAAACTGCTGCTCGTGTGTCCTAGGAGGGGGGCCTTTTTCCGCATTCGCTTTTGTGGGGAGGCAAATGTCTACACCGGCTTCCTGAGTGCTCTGGACTCAGACCCACCTGGGGGGGGGGGGGGTAGTCCCTCCCTGCAGCAGGAACTCAGCCTCTGTTCTGAGGAAAGACAGTAGTTTACAAGTGTGGGACACAAGGGCTCATGGTACCTCGTCAGGGCTGTTTTGTTGGAATTTTGTATAGAAAGCATTTATTGCTTCAACAATTTTTTTTTAAGTTAAATTATCTTGTCAGTGTAATAAAGCCTGACAACCCAGCAACAGGATGGACAAGGCTTCCCGGGATCCTGAGGTCCATTCCCAGGAGTCAACCGGGGCCAGAAGTTCCTATTTAAAGAGCACCCACATCCTGGGCCGTTCTCAGGGATGGGGAGAGGGGTGGGGAGACTGGATTCCTGGAGCCTCAGCTCTTGGCTTCTCCCTCCAAGCCTTGGTTTCCTCAGCTGCACAATGGGCATGACACTCGCCTAGTAACGTGCCCAGCGCCTAGGAGGCCCCCAGTTATTCATTGGCTAAGTGATGGACGATGCAGATCTCCAGGGGGACAGCTCCCCAAAAGCATCCAGCACAGCAACAGACACACAGCAGATGCTCATGAAGAGGCCTGCTCCCTGGATGCCCCACCCTCTTAAACCAGGTCCCACACCTCCTCCAGGCATCCACAGCCTCCTGGGCTCCCCCCCGCCACACACACACCTCTCCTGAGCCATTGTGCCTCTCCAATCCTGCCTCTCCCTCAGATCGGGGGCTCCTCGGGGGCAGAAGGGGCTTCTCTCTCTCTCCCCAGGCGAGTCCCACTTCTGACCCCCGAGTCTCCCTCTCGATCCACATCAGCACCACTTCCCTGGCTGCAACCTAAACCCTGACATTTCAACCACAGTCTGGTGACAGCTGGCCAAGTTCAGCGGATACACCCCTTTATCCCAGGAATTCCACATCTTGGAATTTATCCCACTGATATGCTTGCACGCGGGTGCCCAAATGTACTTCCAAAGTTACTCACCTTGCGATAGCAACAGGCTGCACGGTATCCCCAGGGAAGGAAAACACAAGGTAGCCCATCAGTGGCGGGGGGTTGGGGGGGCAGTGCACAGCTATGGGAGAGCAAGGACCCAGACTCCATGAGGACAGAGGTCTGAAAGCACTTAGAAGACGCTCAAGAAATATTTGTCGATTGAATCTAATGGGGAAAGTTCTTTAAGACAGAGTGGAAAAGCATGATGCAGAAGAGAGGGGATGGATGCCATCACTGGAATTTTTATTTTTAAGCAGGAGACACATACGTGCACACACGTATACACACACACACACACACACACACACACACACACACACACAGGTGTTTCGTAGAATGTTCTGGAAAGAGACATCAGGAAGGAGGTGAACTGTTCTCCGTAAGTCTGTTGTATCTTTCTTTACACCATGCTCAAAGAGTCCATGTGGCTCCCCAGATTAATCAATTTTTAAAATAGCCCAAAGCTGAGGGAAAAGGGAGGCTTCCCCCTTCTGGGGCTCCCCGTTGCCCTGCGAGACTGGTCCAGAAAGCTGTCCTGAACAACTCCCTTCAATTTTTCCATGCTGACGAGCTCCTTCCTGCTCCGGACTCCCCGTGGAGCTGCCCGACCCCATCCTGTCTGTGGTGATTAATAAACACTCTGTGATGACCTGAATCTCACAGAAGCTCCTCGGGGACAGCCTTGCCCGGTGCGCATGGACCAGGAGGACTTTTGCTGGGATGGGAGACATGCCTGGTTCCCCTGGCATGCATGTGTAGGGTCCCACTGCCACGCCTTCGCCCACGCTGTCGCCGTGGCCCTGAGCACTCCTTGCTTCCGTTTCGGCCTATTTAAACCCTCACCCTAGGTTTGCTGATGTTCTATGTGAAGGAATTTGGTCCTAGAGCTGTGGAGGAACCTCTCCCCACAGGCCGGCCCATCCACAGCACGGGGGCAATTAGTATCGACTCCATTTAAAATCCATTAACCTGCTTAGGGACGGGGATGATAAATATAGAACCAATTGTAAATCCAGGGAGCCCAGCCCAGCCCCAGGGAATCCTCCTGATCACAGAGGATTCAACAACAGCCCCTTCAAGGAGCCAAACATCTGTTATACCCCAGGTGTACCCCGGGCATTCTACTGGGTAGGGGGGTGAACGGCACAAGCTCTGGGGTCAGAAAGACTTAGGTTCAAGTCCCGACACCAACACTCACGAGCTGTGTGACTTTGCGCAAACGACTTGACTTCTCTGTGCCTCAGTTTACTCCTCCACATGATGGGGATTTGACAAGGGTCAGACGTGGGGAAAGTTCTCAGCCCGTGTCCCACACAATGCAAGGCCTCCATAAAGAGCAGTGGCCATCATTTGTCACCGTTGCTCACTGAATGTGGCATCATTGGCGTTTCTGCTCCTCTTCCTGGCAGGGAACACAGGAGCAGAAGAAATGAGGCTGCAACTCTAAGTTCATGTATTTGAATGGGAAAGGATCACTATTTTTATCAACCTCCAGCTGAAATGTAGTGTTTCCTTCAACTTTGCATTGAGACAGCAAACCCTGGTATCATCATCAGCAGTGCCTAAGACTTTGTCACCAAGGCAAGTCGCAGATGTGTTCAAATCCCTTTCCTGGGGCTGCAGAGCTTTCTAAATATCATTGACGCCCACCTCTGGCCTAATATTGTGGTTGGGATGAAACCCGCCATTCAACTTGATCATCGATGCGTTCACAAAGACGCACGTCCTTAACCATCACAAAAGCGCTTTTTAACTATCGTGATAACTGGCTCCTTAGGAATTCTGGGTGTTATTTGATACATGTGAGACCAGAATTCTAAGGAAGGGTCCAAGGCACAGAAAAGGGTCAGAGGCCCCCAAGCGGACGACATCACGGCGGTGCTAGACCCACTGACCTGCGACCCCATCTTGACCTATGACCCCATGACCCCAGGCCTGGACCTAGCACCTGCTGGGGCCCCACACCAGCTCCTCCTCGCTCTGGGTCCCGCACCTCCGTTTGCACGAACCCCAGGGTCTTACAGCGCTTCAGGTGGATCAGACCAAGAAGGGGATGACTGAGCCCTGGGCCAGGGGTCTGAGAGAGGGTGCTGACAGTGTATTTGGGCCTTCCCACACCCACCTTGGGCTCTGAGAGGCCTCCTGCGTTCACCCCCGGAGCCTTGACTTCCAAATCTGCCCGAGGGCCCGTCACTGCCACCTGCAGGTTTCCATCCCTCCCCAGAAACCCCCTGTCTACGTCTTCCAATGCCTCTGGCCGCCTCCAGAAGCCCCTGGAAACCCACAGTTTCCGGCCTCTGAAACTGGCACTTAGAAGACAGGGGAAAGAGACAAGAAGAGCTGGCAGGGGTAAGCCCCCTCCCAAAGGGAGGCTGGAAGGCAGGGCGGGGCGGCGGGAGGGCCGAGAGTTGTGTCCACAACAGGGGGCTCTCACACGGGGCAGGGAGGGAGGCCTGATGGAGAAAGCAGCCATTCCTCACATCCCGGAAGCTGGCAGCTGGCTGACCTGGTGGCGCAGAACCCCCAGGCTCTTGGGCGGGAGACCTCAGGGTGTTTCAGCTCATGCCCGGCATCAGCGCAGTGCCGTCTCCAGGCATCCTCTCTCTACCCACATCTCCATATCCATTAGAGCATTTTTCCCATTTTACAGATGAAGGAAACTGAGTCACAGAACTGTTTAGCCCAAGGTCGCATAGCCGTGAAGCGGCTGACTCCAGAGCGGATGCTCGTACCCGCTGCACTGTGTCCCTTTGCTGGGGGTGAGTACCTTCTGGGCTCAAGTTCCTCCTGTAGTTCTCTGGTGTCTACAAGCCCAGGATTGTAGTAACAATGGGAGCAGGAAGGGCATCCAGACCAGGAGGAACGGTAAGAGCGAAGGACTGGCGGTAGGAACCAGGTGTGGCCAGTGGAACCGAGGTCTCTTGGAGGCCAAACCTCGGCCTCTTTCTGCACTGATGCAGAAGAAAATATAACTTTTCCTACCATTCCAGCAGCTCAAAGGCAAACACAGCTGCCCTGGGACGTAGTGAGCGCCATGTCACAAGAGGTGTCCGAGGACCAGAACACTTCTGTCCCTGAGTAGCGGGCCTGGGGTGTCTGGGCAGGGGCGCCGTTCAGCTCGTCCTGTGTGTGTGAGGTTGGTGGGGGGGGGGGGGGGGTGCCAGAGATCAGGCCCATCCAGGCATGGCCCCGAGGTCAGTGCCCGGAGCTGGGGCACCATTGTCCCGGGATCCCTCCTGGGCCTTCGGCCTAGCCAGGGCTTAGGCACAAAATGGGTGCAGTGAGGGAAGCAAGATGGGGAATTCGGGGCTTTGTGTCAGCACATAGCTCCCGCTGGGTGAGGCGGGCACTGCCCCTCCCACCCAGGCCCCCCATCCCAGGACTGGGCCCCTTTCAGCCTCTCCAGTCTCAGGGGCTCTGAAGGTTAGACACACTGCTCCCCCAGCATTATCTGAGGAGCACAGTGGGAGGCTGAGAAAGGATTCTTATCGTCTTGCTTTCTAAACAATTTCGGTTTATGCCAAGCCAAGCTGTGCATGTCCTTAGGGGTTTCTGCCTCGGGAAAAATTTGGACCACAAACTGCTTCCAAATGGAGAAGATAAAGTTTCTAAAGGTGACGTTGGCAGTGCTGCGGGCTTGGTGCAGTTGTATAACCACTTCCTGGCACCTGCCTTCGTGCCCATCCTCAGTTTCCCCCTTGCTTTTGGACCTGGGAGCCCAGGTTTGGGGTCTCAGGTCTCAGGCCGGGTGCGGACCGAGGGGATGTCTCCCAGCTTGAGCGTCACGTGCTCTTGGTCTCCTGATGCCACAGCTCTTGCCTGGGGCCTGGGAGGGAGACGTCACCGGCTCTCTGCAGCCTCCACAGGGGCCACCAGGGGTGGGAGGGAGTGGAGCTGGCGGCGGAGGCGGGAAGCCGGGCTCAGCTACTAAAGGGCTGAGGAGACTGCTCTGCTGGGGACAAAAACATATGTGCACCTTCCCCATACATCACAGTTTGGGGGGCCCATTAAAACCCTCCGCTCTAAACCGTCCCATGCCCCCCAGCTCAGCCACGGCCTCAAGGCCCCCCATTACCTCTCATCTTACCTCCTGTCCCTCTCCTCCACCTCCTTGCTATTCCTCAAACACACCAGGTCGTGCCCACCCCAGGCTGTTTGCACTTGCCTCTCCAGAGCCAGAATGCTCTTCCCCCAGATCTCTGCAAGGCTCACTTTTGTCACTAACCTCAGGTCTTTGTTCAAACATCTCTTTTCATGGATATGCTTTTCTGGACACCTTATTTTAAATTTTTTTTTAACGTTTATTTATTTTTGAGACAGAGAGATACAGAGCATGAACGGGGGAGGTTCAGAGAGAGGGAGACACAGAATCGGAAGCAGTCTCCAAGCTCTGAGCTGTCAGCACAGAGCCCGACGTGGGGCTTGAACTCACGGACCACGAGATCATGACCTGAGCCAAAGTCGGCCACTTAACCGACTGAGCCACCCAGGTGCCCCTGGACACCTTATTTTAAATTGTACGCCTCTTGGGGCACGTGATGACTCAGTTGGTTAAAAGTCAGACTTCAGGGGCGCCTGGGTGGCGCAGTCGGTTAAGCCTCCGACTTCAGCCAGGTCACGATCTCGCGGTCCGTGAGTTCGAGCCCCGCGTCAGGCTCTGGGCTGATGGCTCGGAGCCTGGAGCCTGTTTCCGATTCTGTGTCTCCCTCTCTCTCTGACCCTCCCCCGTTCATGCTCTGTCTCTCTCTGTCCCAAAAATAAATAAAAAAAAAAAAAATAAAAAAATAAAAAAAAAAAAAAATAAAAGTCAGACTTCAGCTCAGGGCGTGATCTCATGGTTCATGAGTTCTAGCCCCACATCAGACTCTTTCCCATTTCGGATCCTCTGTCCCCCACCCCCCTCTCTCTCTGCTCCTCCCCTTCTCACTGTCTCAAAAATAAATAAACATTAAAAAACTTGTACTCCTCTGTAGTCCATTCTCCCTTTCCCAGATTTACTTTTCTCCATATCACTTATCCTCACTTGATATGGTCTGTAATTTACTTATTTGTTATGTTAACTGTCTTTCCCTGAAGATAGGAATGTTTGTTTTCCTCACTGCTATCTCCGAGCACATAGAATGGTCCCTGGGAAGGGGCACCTGGGTGGCTCAGTCGGGTAAGTGGCAGACTTTGGTTCAGGTCTTGATCTCGCGGCTCATGAGTCCGAGCCCCGCGTCGAGCTCTGTGCTGACAGCTCGGAGCCTGGAGCCTGCTTCAGATTCTGTGTCTCCCTCTCTCTCTGCTCCTCCCCTGCTCACACTCTGTCTCTCTCTCAAAAGTAAATAAAGATTTAGAAAATTAAAAAAAAAAAAAGAGTGGTGCCTGGGAAAATAAATCTTTGTTTAAAGAATAGAATCTTCTTAACAAAGCTGCAAGGCAGGCATCTGCACTCCTATTTTAAAGAAAAGGGAACTGAGGCTCAGAGTAGTGACCTGCCCAGGGTCCCCTACAAGGATGTGACAGAGCTGGTTGGGATCGTCATCAGTTGAAGCCGAGCATCTACCGTGTGCCAAGCACTTGACATCCATCACCTCGCTGGGGATGAAGCTGCCCAGTTTTCACCTGTTAGGCACTAAGGCTTGGAGCAGCGAGGCTGGGGCACAGGCCATGGGGTTCATGGTGCCGGCTGGACCGGGCTCCCTTTTTCTGTGATGAGTCATGGAGCCCGCCTCCCACCCACACCCCCTGCCCCATAGCGGGGCTGCTGGGTGCCAGTGGGGCGTGGAGGACTGTGGATGAGCTGCTCTTGTCCTCACTTCTCTGGGGCCAGATGTATCTATAAACATCAGATTGGACCCAACAGATCTTTGCAGCAACTTCCTTCTCCAGAGGTCAGCCAATGGGATCTTCAGAGATGCCCAGATGGGCGGGGTGCTCACTCATGTGGTGGGAACCTCGTCCTGAACAAGACAGCCCTGGAGGCTAAGCTGATCTGGGTACGAGCCTGGCTTCAACCTCTCCTCAGCCCTGAGGCCTTAGTAAGTCATTTCATGTCCCTGGGACTCAGTTTTTCCATCTGCAAAATGGGGACATAAAAGCCTCCCCTCTTAGGTTGTAATAGGAATTAAATGAGACTGATCATATGATGTGCAGGCAGAGCACACGAGAAGCACTCAGTAAATAATGGCTGTTAACAGCAGCAGCACCATCATCCCAGCCATCTGTCTACCCATCTGACCACCCATTGATTCATCCATCCATCCATTCATTTGCCCATCTATCCACTCATCCATCAACTTGTTTGCCCCTCTACTCATCCATCCGTCTATCCATCCATCCATCCATCCATCCATCCATCATCCTTCCATCCATCTGCCTCCCCGTTCACCCATCTATCCAACTGTTTCCTTTCTTCATTACTTATAGCATCAACATTCTCACCCATCTCTCACCTCCAGAGATTTCTCTCTCATCTGACCCCAACCTTCCCAGGATAAACCCTCTCTCTACCTCCCACTGCTGACAGAGTCAGACCCAAACTTTAAACTTAGCTAGGGCCTCACCCTCTACACTGGACCCAGCAGAGTCCTTGGGGCTCGTGTGGTGGAAGAGGACGGCAGCTGGCCATCCTGACCCCTTCCCACTCTTCTCCAGCCAAGTCTAGACTGGCAACATTGGAGCAGGGTGTCCTGCAGGCAGCCAATCAATCATTCATTCATTCAGGTAATATTTGCTGGGCACCCACTGTGTGCCAGTGACTGCATCAGCTGCGGAGACAGAGCAGTAAACAAAACAGACAGAATCCTTGCCCTTGTGCAGCTGGGGCCCTAGTGCAGGAGACAGAATAACTAAACTAAGTGAGGAATCAGAGTATTATATGTTAGGGAGAAAAATAAATCAGGGTGAGGGGGTCGGGTGGGGGTGAAATATTTGGTTGAGCCACAAATGTTTTACTGAGAAAGACCTGAAGGAGGTGAAGAAAGGAGCCATGAGGATGACTGGAGAAAGATTGGTTCAGGCAGCAAGAACAGCATGTGCAAAGGTCCTGAGGTAGGACTTATCTAGTGAGTTCCAGGAGAAGCCCATGTAGCTGAGCAGAGAGAGCAAAGACAAGAGGCGTGGAGACTCATGTCAGGGGCTCGTGGGGAGCCTTGAGGTCTTTGGAAGACTTTGCCTTTTTCTCCTAGAGAGGGGAGTCATGGGAAGGTTTTGAGCAGGGGGGTGATCTGAGCTGACTTGGGTTTCAAAAGGGAGTCAGGTGAGGCCTCTGGAGCAAATAAGTGAGCCTGACCAGCAAGCCCCCTTGACTCCACCCCCAAGACCCTGGGGTGGCAGGTGGCTGTAACTGTGGATTCTCCTGCACAGGTCCTGGAAGGTGTCTACCTCCCTGACCTGACTGAAGGGGCCTAAGGGCAGAGCCTGTGTCTGTCCCATTGTCCCACTCAGCATGAGGTCTGGTGCTCAGTAGGAGCTGGGGAAACATTTACTGAAATCAAGAAGGGAGGGAGAGTGGGTGGGGTGATGTGAACAAGAATAAATGAACAAAGGAGTGAATGAATGAGGGAGGGAGTGAATGAGTGAATGAATGAATGAGGACAGAGGCTGGGGTCTTTGCTCCTCTTCTTCCTCTCCTTCTCCTTTTCCCTGACCTCTGAGGCCGCCACTGCCCACCTATAAAACGGGACAATGCCCTCGATCCAGGCCTACAGGCTGTGGGGCCCCTGGCAGCCTCAAGCTGGAGCCCTTGGCTTTCACGGTCCTGTGAGGACAGCCCTCCCTTCCTCCACAGATTCCTGTTGCTGCTCCTTTCCTGCCACTCCAGCAGCTGCCTCCAGACTCCTGATCCCAGACCAGGGAGGGATGTTGGGAGGAGCTCCAAGAAGCCCACCTCTGCCTATGACAAGCTGGGCTATACACACGCACTTGCGCGCACACACACACACACACACACACACCTCCACTGGCTCTTACAGACACCCTCGGTACCACTGAGCCTCTGTAATGGGAGCTCGGCTCCCTGGAGGCCTCATCTTGGCCCCAGGACTACAAGGACAATTAGCGTGTCCATTTCACAGATGGGAAAGTGGAGGTCCTTGGGGCCAGCCCTTGAGAGCCCTCAACAATGATTCTATATCAGATTCCTACTTCCCAGCCCCTGTTCCATTCCCAGACATACTTGTGAAAGCAAAATGTTCTTTTAAATTAGTTTGCAATTTACAAAAATTTCAGGTAAAGGGGCGCCTGGGTGGCTCGGTTGGTTAAGCGTCCAACTTCGGCTCAGGTCACGATCTCACGGTCCATGAGTTCGAGCCCCACGTCGGGCTCTGTGCTGACAGCTCAGAGCCTGGAGCCTGCTTCCGATTCTGTGTCTCCTTCTCTCTCTGCTCCTCCCCTGTTCATGCTCTGTCTCTCTGTCTCAAAAATAAATAAACGTTAAAAAAAAATTAAAAAAAAAGATTTCAGGTAAAATGGAAATAATATCTGCTACATCTCACTTGCCCCGACCGCCTGCCAAGGGCCAGGCATTGCTGGGGGTGGAGCCCCTTGGGGCAGGGGGTCTGATCTGTGGCCAATCACTGTGGAAGGAAAGACCTTCTCTGGGTCTGTGGTTCCTCTCTGTACACTGGAGATCCTGGTCACTGGAGATCCTGGTCCCTACAGCTCAAGCATTCCAGAATTCCGAAATTTCAGTCCAACACCCCCCATCGGGTAGATGAGTTAACTGAGGCCCCGGCAGGGGCTGATGTACCCAAGGACGTAACAGAGACTTCGTGCCAGCAGGGCAGATAAAATACACAAGATGATCACCGAGGAGAAAATGGTTTAAGATGGCATAGGTTTTTCGTATATGAACAAAAAGGGTGGGGAACCAGCCAGCGGGAACAGCAAAAGCAAAGGCCCAGAGGCAGAAACGCCCCAGGCCCAGGTTAGATGAGAGCCACTGACGAGGCCAGAGGAAGCGTCTGGGGAAGCCCAAGAGGACAAGTCATGGGGGAGCAGCAAAGCTGGGACTTTCTCGGGACAGCGATGGGGAGCCACGGAGGGAGGCCTGGACAGAGACAGATGTGGGCCTGTCCTTCCCAGGGCTCCCGTCTTTCCCCGTCCACAACAGCCCAAATCTCTGAGTCCGTGCCCTTTTCTCCCCTCTAGCAGAGGCAAGGAAGGAGGGTCTATCGGTTCTGGATGCTCATCCAATGTCCCCACAACGCCTGAAATACCCCCACCGGTGGTTCATCCGTGGAGCAGACGGTGGGGCCGGAGGACCTTGCTGCTGCTGAATCGTCGCCACCAGGAGAAAGAACCTCCATGCCTCCCGCCCCCAGCAGCACCACACACACACTGCAGCTTTGCAAATGTTTGTGGCTCTCTCCTCACACTGGCGGGCTCATTATACAATAATTGAGCACTTGTAACAGTTTTTCTCCTCGAGGATCCCAATTAAGACATCACTTTACGCTCTTCCTCCCTTGAAGACCGTCTTCGATTCCCCTCCCCTCGCAGGCAGGGCAGGCAGCCGGCTAAAAATACTGTGCCAGGCGCTGTTCTCTCTGCCCACTTTTCCCACTGCTCCTCTCCCGCCCCGACCGCCCCGACTTGGGCCCCAAGGGGCCACAGGATCCCTGGCTGAACCTCAGTTTCTTCATCCACGAAATGGGAACAACAATGGCATGCATCTCATCACATCCTCGTGAGAAGCAAATAAAGCAGTACTGTGAAGGGCTCGACACCGGACAGGCTGGGTCACGCGTCCCCTCCCCACCCCCCCGACCCGCTTGGAGGGACACTGGGTGATGCTTTCAGCAGCTTGCCCTTTATGGCCACCAATACATTTGATGCAATACATCTGGGGCAGGGGTGGGGTGGCAAAAGCAGGATAGTTTTCAGGGCAGCTCAGCTCAGACTGTCAAAGCTGGAGCACAGAGAGGGGCTGTTTCAGTCAGGGGCTGGGACGGGACCCGGGGGACTGAGGCTACACAGAGGATCAGGTCCCCCAAGCTTCCTGCCAGCTTCTAATGCCAAGATTCCGTGAGGCTCCTAATTCTAGTTCTAATTAGGAGAGTCTAATTCTAAGATTCATGAGGCTTCTAATTCCTGGTGACTCAGACTGCAAGCAGATCGGAGTCCATCCCTCCCCTCCACTGTCCCCGCCCGCCCTGTGTGCGCCAGCGAGGGCCCAGTCATAGCTCACCAGGACGCGGGCAGTCGTCACTTGGCGGGCCTTCCAGCCACCCCTTCTGCCCCACACAGCCAGAGGGACCCTCTGAAATTCAAGCCAGATCACATCCTGCCCTGCTCTGAATCTTCCAACAGCTGTCCTTTGCATGACAAGAAGAACCCCGTATTACCTCCCCTTGCTATCCCACCTCTGTCCTCCAGCCCCTCCGGCTTCCTCTTCCTCACCACAGGGACTTTACACGTGCTGTTCCTGCTGCCTGTAACATTCTTCCCCTCGCTCTCCACTTACCATGCCCCTTCTCACCACCCAGAGCCCAGCTCCGAGGCCCTTTCCTCAGGGAGGCCCCCCAGATGCTTGGACCACAGTGGCCACTCCCACCCTGCCTCAGTGACACTATGTTTGGTTTCCTACGTGGCCCTTTCCTTCTGGAAGTTTTGCCATCCGTTCCTTCACAAGCCCGTTTTCCATCCCCCTCACTGGGATGTTTGTCTCTTTCACTGCTGTGTCTCAGGGCCTGGCATACAGTGGGTGCTCAATAAGTGTTTGTTGGTGAGTGAATGAATTCTGTAATTAGGAGAGTCTAAGTCTTTGCCCTCCCACCCAAGGTCTGATGCTTTGTGAGCTCAGTCAATGTTTGTTGATTGACTCACCGACCTGACACGGTCCTTCTGGGTAAAAGTCACTTCACGTAGGCTGGGCGGGAGAAAGCTGGAAACAGCACACAACTCCGATTTGGCAAAGAGGCAGAGGCGACTTCATGCTAAGTGGCTGGTCCCAATGCCCACACCTCTAACCAGCCATCACCACCTGGCCAGTGGGTCCAGCCACCAACTCGCACCTGCCTTGCTCTCCCTTGCCTCTGACCGCCCCCAGCTCTGCAAGGGTCAGCCACAAACTTGCACGGGCTGACCAGGCCTTGACTGTGGATGGGGGCCTCTGAGACCCATTGGTGTGAGTGAGGGGCCAGAAGCTCTGCCAGGAAGCACAAGGCAGGTTCTGAGGCTGGAGTTGGGGGTTTGGGGGTGAGGGGAGAATGAGCTAATGGGCTGCTAATGGCCTCACAGCTGTGACCTGGTGACCTCTGGCTCCCCAGGGGCTATTAGCAGTGCTAATGGGGCTGAGGTGCTCCCTCCTGCAGCAGTCACTCCCCTCCTGGTCCAAGGGCATCAGGGCTGTTAAGTGCCTAAGTGGCGGAGAGGAAAGGGAAAAGCAAGCACCCCTCCTCCACCCTGGCCCTCAGGCCGCTTAGGGAGCCTAGAAAGCAGCTTAGAATGCAGGGGAGGACATTACAGGTGGGCAAACTGAGGCCCAGACATGAATGTGCTCCCATTCCTCCCCCCACTGCTTCAGCCCCTGTGATCATGGCCCACCTTTCTTCTCTGGGCTGCAGAACCCCAGCCACAGACCCTTGGAAACAGCTTCCAACCCACGGCCTAGGGGGATGGCTGGGGACAGTTCACCCACTGGGCACAACAGCCACAGTTCCCAGGGTCCCCAAACCTCTAGATCAATGGCAGGAGCAGGGAGTGGAGAGACATGACAGACCGGCAGGGCCTTGAAGCTCAGCTAAGTTTGAAGTTTGGGTCAGATCCGTCATCAGTGAGAGGTGAAGAGGGGACTTGTGTTGGGGCTTGGAGTCAGATGCTAGAAAAATCTCTGGAGACAAAGATGAATGCAGAGACTGATGTCATAATGAAGAAAGAAAACAGACAGACCCGTCCGTAGACAGACGGACAGGGCATGTCAGTTAGATGTGGCGAGCAGGGGTCTGAGTGGGCAGGCTGGCCGGCTGGGGGAGTGTGTGGACGGACAGCTGGGTGGATGGATGGATGGATGAATAGAGGGGTGGCTAGGTGAACAGATGGACTCGGATGGATAGAGGGACAAGCGGACGAATGGGTGAGCAGATAAGGAACGGATTAATATTCATCTTTGTACCAATGCAGTCAGAATATAATTTGATTATTTTTTGTGGCGGAAGGAGCTCGTGGAGGCAAAGGTACCATGGGGGCTTGAAAGTCATAATGTGGCCCCGGGGAAGGCCTGACAACCTGCTCGGGGCCCTGTGTTCCCACTTTCCTCCCTCGAGCAGGACTCAGCTTCTAGGAGGCCTCGCTTTCCCCCACCGCCAGGTCCGTGCTCGGGCTGCTTCTTCTGCGGGGATACCCCAGAACCCACACTACCCACATTCTCCTCCTGCAGGAAGTCCTTCAGGGTTGGCTTAGGGCCTCATCTGGAATCCTGCAGGCCTTTGGTCTTGTGTTTGAAACAGTTTTTACCCAGACATGAGCTCTGGGCCCCATCAATCTTCCGACATGGACTGGAGCTCTAGGGAACTAGGGAAATGGCCCCAGTTACCCTGATGTTTGCCAGACCTTGACCATGTGCCAGGCCCCTCCCTCACTGTGGCCTCTTACCACCCTTGGGAGGAAGACTGACACTGTCCCCACTTTCCCAGTGAGGAGACTGAGGCATAGCCAGATGACCAGCTCCAGCTCAGTAAGTGGCTGGGTCCTTACCCTGCCTCTGGATCTGGGCTCAGGGAGAGTGGGCCTGAGGCCCCGGGGAGAAGAGGGACAGAGGCTAAAGGATCTTGAAGGCAGAGCCCAGGGAGAGCAATACAAGGCTAACATCAGAAAGAAAAATGCAGCTTCCACAAGCACATCTGCTCGGCCCCTTCCTCACTCTGTGACCTGGGAGACCTTCGTAACCTCTCTGAGCCTCAGTTTTTTCACCTGGAAAATAATCCCCAGAGGGCCAGGGGGATCATGATTAATGGATGTCCGAGGGTTCATGGGAACATTCATAATTGTCATCACCGTGTCCCCTGGGCTGGCTTCTTGGCTGCTTCCAAATCTGGGCAGCAGAGTTCGTGGGAGCAGTCAAGGTTGAAACTACCTAGCGTAGCTCTCGGCTGCAGCACTCAGCGGCCATGTGGCCTCGGGCAGGCGGAGGGACCTGTTTGTCGTGAGTGTGGGAGTGGGCGTAGGGAAGGGGTTCAGGGTGGGGACAGTGGAGAGATGGGCCAGCTGGGGCCGGGGAAAGGCCTTGAACGTCACGCCAAATGGTGTGGCCTTCACTCAGGAGGGCAGGCAGGGCAGGACTACACCACTCGTTCATCAAATGCAGAACCAGTGGGATTCAGCAGGCGGCTCACTGGAGGTGTTGGAGGCAGGGCAGGAAGGCAGGGGGACTGACATTCCTTCCTTCCTTCCTCTGGCAAGCACCCAGTGGGGGCCAGGCCCTCTCCGGGGCACCGGAGACCTAACAGTGACCCAAAGAGACAAGATTCCCCGGCCTTGCGGACCTGACATTCTCGTGCAGGAAACACAATAAAAATGGAAATGCACAGACTTCAGGGCGATGTTTTTCGGCAGCGTTAGGGCCATGAAGAACCCGAGGTGGCAGATGGAAAACGATGGGCACTACCGATCTACTTTCCGTCTGTGAATTTGCCTATTCTGGATGTTCTGTGTAAATGGAATTATATGATAGGTGATCTTTTGCGTCGGGCTGTTTTGGCTCAGCATAACGGCTTCGAGATCCATCCGCGTAGCAGCGTGTCTCATTCCTTTTCATGTTCATTCCTTGTTGTGGCTAAACAACATTCCGTCAGATGGCTAGACCACATCTTGTCTGTCCACGCACCCGCTGACGGACATCAGCCTCGTTTCCACCTCTTGGCGACTGTGAGTTGCGCTGTACGAACGTGCGATTCTCTACTTGTTTGAGTGGCCTTCTCATTTCTCTTGGGAGTGTACCCAGGGTGGTCACAGAGGAGCTCTGCGTTCACCCGCCAAACTCTTTCCGTGGGACATCTGCAAGGAGAGTCTATTTCGTGCTCTCGACTGTCTTCCAGCTGCCGTGGGAATAGGAGGTTAGGCGCACAAGCGGCAGCCTCTGCACGAGTCCAGTGAGCGATGACGGTGGCCGTGGAGGCGGCAGAAGTGGCTGGATTTGGAACTGAGCAGGTGTACCTGCAGGGTTTACTGAGGGCCTGGGCGTGGGCGTGACAGAAACAGAGGCAATGCCATCTCCTGAGTCAAAAATTCCAGGAAGGGTCCCACCTCGGAGCCTTTGCTCTGGCAGTTGCCTCTGCCAGAAATGCTCTTCCCCAAATGGTCTCTTGTTTTGTTTTGTTTAATTTTTTTCACGTTTATTTATTTTTGAGGGAGAGAGAGAGAGAGAGACAGAGCTCAAGAGGGGAAGGGCCAGAGAGAGAGGGAGACACAGAATCTGAAGCAGGCTCCAGGCTCCGAGCTGTCAGCACAGAGCCCGACGTGGGGCTCGAACCCACGAACCGTGGGATTGTGACCTGAGCTGAAGTCAGACACCCAACTGACTGAGCCACCCAGGCGCCCCTTAATGGTCTCTTGTTTAATCCTTCACCTGCGTCAAGCCTCTGCGCAACTATGGACTTGTCACGGAGGCCTTCCTGGACCAGCGGCTCTAAAATGGCAGTCCTCCCCACCCTGGCAGTAGGGCCCCTCTCCCCTGCCTTACTCTTCCAAGGCATTGCCAACCGATACGTATCAATCCCCAAACTCCAATGTCAGCTCCACAAGGGCAGAAGCATCACTTGTCACCACTGAGTCCCTTGCACACGGTAGGTACCCAGTAAGTGTCATAGAATAGGAACAACTGACAGGGGATATGGGTTTGGGGGAGGGAGCGGGTGGGTGGCGGGACCAACCACACCTCAGGGTCTAGATAGACTCTTCACCTTTCCAGGCCTCCCTGGCATGGGGCTAGTTGTGACCAAAGGGCTTAGACAGAGCTTGGCCCCCACACGTGGGACTTGTCTTCTTTGTGGCAGTGGGTTCCCTACCAGCAGAGGTGTGCAAGCAGAGACGTGACGGCACCCCGCTGGGGGCCCCAAAGGGATTCAAGCATCCCGCGGGGGCAGGATTCGGCCCTTCCACATCCAGTCTCGGAGATGGGTCTAGAGGAACAGATGGTGCCTGAAAACCCGGGAGGATCCACACAGAAGGTGGCAGGGGCCCAGGCTGTTCCAGTGACGGGGTGGGGACCAGGTCGCTGGCCCAGGCAGTTCCAGCAGCAAGTGTGCAGGAATCAGAGAACAGAAGGCGAGATGGCAAGAAACGTGAGCCTTCCTGAGCAGCGCGGGGCCCTGGCAGATGGCACCTGGAAGGGGGACTCGTGTGCCCAGCATAGCCACTCACACCACTCAGTGCCCCGGCCCCACTTTAAAGACGAGGAAACTGAGGTTTAGTGAGGTCATCCAGCTGCTACCAGGTGGCAGAAACAAAACAATGAGCCAGACCTGATACCTAAGCCCTGGCTGGCTGGCTGGTTCATCACCTTCTGGAGCAGCAGGTGCGTGGGGCCCCTTTCTGCTCCCTCCGCCCCTGAGGGCCAGGCCAGAGGCAGTACAGCACAAAGCAGAGGGGGTCTGATGGGGGACATGGAGGCAGGGACATCCCCTGGGGTCCTTCCCCCAGGACCTTCAGAGAGGGTTTTCACGGCTGGAGCAGAGAGGAAGTTGCACCCCATTCTCCCACGCACACCCTGGGTCTCCTCCAAAGTTCCGGGACCGAAGGTAGGAAGGAGCCCCCCGGGTACTCGGCGTGGCCCTCAGAACCTAAGAGGCAGCTTCGGTGCTATTTCCCCAAATGAAACGGTGACTCATCCTCGTAGAATAAGTTCAGAGGTCATGAAGTCCAAGTCCCCAGCCCGCTCCGACCACCTCTCAGCCAGCATGACCGTGGAGACCAGTGTAGGATAGACGAGACCCTGCCTGCCCTCTGCCTGGGATCACGCAGAAGCTTGTGTGCAAGGGCGGGGGAGGCGGCTGGCGACAAGACCCTCCCAATCTGGCCCCGAGCCCTGTGGCTACTTCACACTCGTGGCTCCTCGTCCACTCGGCTGTAGCCACACTGGGCTCCTGGAGCGCCCAGATGAGACGCGGCTCCCGGGGCTGCCGTCTCCCTGAGACGGTGCCCTGGAGGGCCCACCGTGGAGCCCCACAGCCCGAGCCTCCGGCTTTGCCTCAGAGACGGGGGGATGCGATGGGCCCCCACCGGTGCGTAGTCAGCACTCCAGCCACCCTGGGAGCCTAGGGGAACCCTGCTTCGAGAAGCCTCCAGGCCCCAGCCCGCTCCACGGGCTCCGCAGCTCATTTCACCTCCCAGCGTCAGACGGGGACGGGCACCGAGGGACACGGCGTTTGTCTCCTTTTTTCCGGCTCCCTTCACCCCCAGGCTGGGGGGCCCCGCTCTTGGGGACGGAGCCATAAGGAAGTTGTTCACTGCTCCGGGGCGGGGAACGGCTCGGCTCATCACTGAGACCTCAGGCATGAGCAGAGGTGCAGCACAGGCAGCCCGACCCCCACAGGCACGGAGTTAGACACGGAGATAGTAGTAAGTGCTCCTCCCCTTCGCCCCCTCCCCTCCCTGTTGGAGGCCTTGCCCTGTGACCTTGGGTGGACTTCCTCTCTGAGCTCGGGGCTTCTACTGGGTCCTCCGAGGGAGCTCTGCCAGGATCCCTGAGGTCCTGGGATCTGGGGGCTCCCCTCTGTCTCTGCGGGGGGCCGTACTGTGCTGACTGGTGAGCAGAGAGGGAGGAGAGGGATGCTCTCAGTCCCCGCAGTGCCCGCCCGGGGTGCCCTCTCCTTGGCCTAGTGGCTGACGTGGGACTGCGACGGGGGAGACCGCCGGGGTGTCTGTGGAGCGAATGGGTGCTGGAGTTGGGCTCGGTGAGGGGCAGGTTTCCCAGAAGCAGGCTGGCAGCCGCGAAGAGCCTGGGAAAAGTGATGACAGGTGAAAACATCTCCAGCCTTGGCTTGGTGTTGAACTACCGCTACCTGGTACTCCACTTCCCTCCTGTCAGATGGGAATAATAACCCTCCCTACCTGCCTCAAGGGCGACACGGGGGAAAGGAAAGCCCCGGTCCTCCTCCTGATAGCGCCATTGCGCCCCTCCGAGCCTCAGTTTACCCAATTGCTGAGCGAGAACGGACCTGTGGCTTCTGGCCTCTCATTTGGGGCCTGGAAAGCGCCCCCCACCCCAGGCAGGGAGAGGGGCCTGAATGATGGGGGAGGCGAGGCCAAGCCCCAGCCCAAGCCCAAGCCCAAAATAGCCTGGGATGGCAGGATGATGGAGGCGGTGCCGGGCTGGGTGGCAGGAGCCGGTAATTGATGGCTCCGCGCCGGCCGTGAATAAAACATCAGCCTCCGCTCTGTTCTGGGTTCATTATTTGCTATAAGGGGGACAGGCCTCGTTTGCTAGGGTCGCCCCTTCTCGCCTCCCCCCGGGTCCTCCCTTCTCCCTCTCCTGACTTGGCTCCCCAGTGCCCAGAGGACAAACTGAGGCGCTGTGACACGGCCTGTCCTTATCCCCTGCAGCGCAGACAACAACCCACCCTGCTTCTTGAATCCACCCTGACTTCCACCCCTGCCTGCCTTTGCCGGTGTTCCTCGCCCGCCCGGCTGCCCTGCCCTCTCTGTTGCACCTAAGGGAATCCTTCATGCATCGTAAGGCCCTGCTAAAGCAAATCTTTCAGGAAGTTTCGTCTGTCCTTGACATGCACCCTGGACATGTGGGGGGGCCCTTACCCACCCTGAGCATGGTCAGTGCTGTCCTACCTGTGTGACGGCCGACTGCCTGGCCAACGGTCCCTCTCTCCAGCCCCCTACCCTCTACTCGGCCAGCTCTAAACAGGACAAACGAAATACAATCTACCCTGAGGGGCCATTTTCACCCTCAGGTTGTCAAAGACCTCAACACGGCGGAGGGAGGTGGGTCCCACATTCATCGCTGGTCGGATGGCTGCCAGGGAGGACCATTTAGGCAAACTTGCCAGAAACCGCTGGCCCCAGGCCCACTGAAGACAGCCCACGGATATCATGCTCACTACAACCTGTTCTCGAGAGCCGAAGGCCACACACCGGGATGCCCACCACGGGGGGCTGATGTGACAAAAGTAGGTGACGTCGTACCACAGAGTGTTATAGGGCAGAGAAAAAGAACGACGTGGCTTGATCATCCTGACGTGAGGCACCGCCCAGATATCTCACGTTCAAAGAAAAGCAAGACGCAGGGTGGCACTCACACTGCTACACCCTCTGTTAAAAATAAGAACCACAGGGGCGCCCAGGCGACTCAGTCGGTTAAGCGTCCAACTCTTGATATCGGCTCAGATCATGATCTCACGATCGTGAGATTGAGCCCCACGTCAGGCTCTGCGTTGACTGTGGAGCCTGCTTGGATGCTCTCTCTCTGTCCCTCCCCCACTCGTGCTCTCGCTCACGCTCTCTCTCTCTCCCCCAAAGTAAATAAATAAACATTAAAAAATTTAAGAACCACAGGAAATACTTCGTATCAATTCTGTGTGTGTGTGTGGAAGCCTCTGGAAAGCCACACAAGAAATCCAGGGGTTGCCTCTAGGGAGGAGAAGTGAGAGGATGGGGGACAGGGAAGGGCAGGTGACACCCACGCCGCACCCTAGTGCTCTGGGCACGGTGTGTTCAGTACAAATTTCCTATCAGCACGCAACCCACGGACCCGTTGACCCAGGGATTTTACAACGACGCACGAACCTGCTGGAAGTAATCGGGGCACGTGGGAGTTCTCAGGGCGCTTCAGCAGCATCATTTCCACGGCAAGTGGTGGAAAGGGCCCGATGCCTGGCAGGAAGGGCCAGTGTGCAGCACGTGTGAGGCAGAACCTGCAGCAGCCAGGACAGCCATCCACGCAGAAGGGGCTGACGGTCCAGAAGGCACCCCCAGAGCCAGCGACCCGGAAAGCAGACGGCAGATGGCACGAGGAATAACAAGGCCTGCCTGTGTAATGCAAAGAGAAGTATCTGGAGGCAACATCCGATGGTAGCGAAGCTTGTCCCAGGTTTTTGACCTCTTCTTTTTGCTGGTGGGGTACAGGGACCTACCCTAGGCTCACTGCCCCCACACAGGCCGAGGCAGGGACCCCATAGCACCCCTGAGCCTACCCTGACACAGCCTGGGCTTCATGGGGGTGTGGTTCGCAATATCTGTGCGCTGTGTCCTGTGTGCCCGCACGTGCGTGTCCTCCCTGCTGGCTCCTCCGGGACGAGGCCACATCTGATCATCACTGTCCCCGCCATGGGGCTGGGCATCAGGGAAGGAGCCAGCTCAGGCCACCTACCAGCCCATCCTTCAGGCTGCCACCCCTGGAGCCAGCCACTGGGTTCACATTAGCTGAGACAGCCCCCCCCCACACCCCCCCCCCCCCCCTGCACAGCTGAACCGGCCCCCTGACCTGTGGTGACGACGGCCATCATGCCTCCTGGCCTCACACCCACACCGAGAAATCCATGAAGGAGAGAACCAGGGCTCACGAGGAACTTTGAAAGGCTGGTCACCCCCTCACACTGCACCGTACCCCCTGCATCCACAGACAGGGCCCCACACGGTGCCGTCTGAGGACTCGGCCCAGCAGAGGCTTGAGTTCCCACCTGCTGCTGATTGCTGTGTGACCTCGCACAAGGTCTGGCGTGACCACGGGCAGAACGGGCACTTTCAGTCTGAGCACTCAGGCCTCATTGTGCCCCACATCCTGAGCTTCTGGGGAAAGAAGAGAAATGGGAAGGAGCGAGAGCCTGGGAGGCATCCGGAGACCACGCACGGTGAGGGCAGAGGCTACGTGACCGCAGCAAAGTGGCTCAGCTTCCGTGGGCAGCCCCTCTCTGAGTGTGTGACAGGACCCCATGAGCTCACACGCCAGGGCTTTTCGAGATTCCCGGAGCTGCCTGTGCGAGAAGGCCCTGCCAGATTCAACCACGGGCCCTGGGATGCCGAGATGAGGCCGTAAAACACACCCTCTGAGCTCCCCAAATACCTCGAGCTGAGAACAGACGGGGTTTAAGGAGTAAGTCAGGCCTGAGAGGTATGAGGGTTTTGAGCCTATAGGAACACGAATGCAAAGGAATCCTGGGTCTGAGGCTTGGAGCCCCTCCCATCTGCTACCGAGGGAGGCAGGAGGTGAAGTCAGGCCCTGGTGGCTCGGCCAGTCCTCTCTGCCCCAGACACTGGAGGCCAGGGGTCTCCCACCCAGCCTCCTTCGTTACTAGGTGAACACACGCTCCCGTCCCAGACACTGGGACCCGAGGGCATGTCTGCTGGAGCTGTGGCAAAGGGAGCCCTGTCTCCTCAGGCAGGATGCGCCCAGAAGACGTGAGGCACCACTCATTCCTCGGTACTCACTGAGCACCTGCTGTATACCAGGGCCGCTGGGTCAGGCACTGTGGTGAACAAGGGGGCCTGGTCCCTGCCACTTGGCATTGTAAGGACATAGGAAGGTGATCCCAGTTGGTGATAAGAAGACTGCTGGTAAGCCCCCAGGTGCGAGCGGATTGGGATAGCCTCCCCGGGGAGGTGACATTTATCCTGAAACTTGAAGCCTGAGTAGGAGAGGGGTGTTCCAAGCTGGGGGGGGGGGGGGGAAAGAACGGGGCAAAAAGCCCGTTGCTGGAAAGAGGTTGGGATATTCAAGGAGAGAGGGTCACACTGGAGCAAGGGCCGAGGGAATCCAGGCGGGGGAGTCCTGGCGGAGGCCAGCTGTCTGAGGGAGAAGGATCCTTTATCTCTGGGACAGAGACAAATAAGTCCCTTTTAGCAGGTGGGTGGAGAGAAAGCAGAGACGCCGGCCCTTGTCTCAGCCCTGTCACCACGATGCTCATGCCCATGCCTGGTCCTCAGCTGCCCAGGGTGGGAGCTGGGGGGACAAACCCGGAGCCCATAGGTCCCGGCTCAGTTCTCTGGCTGTTGTTCCATGTCTCTGTTCCAAGCCAAAGTCTCCGGCTGAAAATGGGCCGCACAGGGGGCTCTGCCCATGGATTAGGGGCCAGACCATGGTGGGCAAATCCCCAGCAGGCCAGGGACCCAAGCCTGGCTGCCACCCCCCGCCCCAAACACGCACAGAGACCTGCTTCTCTCATTCGTTCACTCGTTCATTCACTCATCCTTGCAAGAAAGCCCGTCTGACACCTCCTCCAGGTCCAGCTGTGCAAGCGAGCCCAGGTCCACGGCCGCCATGTAGTAGCCGTGCAGCCCCCGGCAAAGCGTTCGTCCTCCTTGTGCCTCAGCTTACCTACCTATTAAAACACGGTGAGGGCTTAGAGTGCCTCATGGGATAATTGCAAAAGGGAAATGATTTAAAGGTGTGTTACCCCATGTGATTTCTAGACGCTACCAACCCAGGAAAGAAGCGGACCATCCTGATCCTCAGGTTGCTTCCAAATCTGGAAAAGAGAAAAGAGACTCCAGAAACAGAAGGCCCCCTAGGTCTCCCGGACGGAGACCCTTGCTTCTAGAGTGGTGAATCCGTGGGGGACAAAGTCTCTGAGAAGCTGAACGGGACACGGGACAAACACCAGCTACTGGCAACAGCAAAGCTGCCCCACTCCGAGACCGGAGGCGAGAGAGAGAAAGTGACCAAGTGCAGGGTGCGTTCACACAGCAGGGGCTGGAGCCACAGAAGAGGTGTGGCTTCCAGAGATGCTGGCAGA
Organism: Panthera onca; assembly: GCF_046562875.1. Taxonomy (NCBI): domain Eukaryota; kingdom Metazoa; phylum Chordata; class Mammalia; order Carnivora; family Felidae; genus Panthera; species Panthera onca. The sequence goes on along the minus strand of NC_138352.1, from coordinate 28,930,129 downwards.
GAGGCAGGGAGGGAGGCACCCTCTAAGCTCCAGGGGGCAAGGGCAGGGGGCCACAGCAAGGCCCTGACCCCCAGGGGCCTGACACACAACAGGTGCACAAGGATAGGGGTTGAACGATGAAGCGGAGATGAGGGCAGGTAGGAAAGGAAGAAGGAAGGGAAGCAGAGAGAGTGCATTAGGTCCCCGATCCTGGGGCCCTGGGTGCTGGTGTGGGTTTGTTCTAGAAGCTGGCATGCCCCCAAATCTTCTCTTTTTGACCCTAACTTGCAAATGACTAAGACTTTTAGCCCCAAAGCATCATGGTCCCTGACTGCTCCCATTTCTGTCCTGAGCTAGATACATCAGTGTCTGTTTACTCCCATTTTCCAGACAGGGGCACCGAGGCACAGAGGTAGAGTAACTTGGCTGAGTGGCAAGGCGACCTGCCCGAGACTTTGTGGTTACAGGGGCAGCACGGGCACAGGAAGGAGCCCCCCACACCCTTTCCAGGGGTAGGAAAACTGCCGTAAACTACCGGGGACCAGGGAGACCTACGGAAACAACATGGCATAACCCTTCGGTCCTGCCCCGTGTGGTAGAAACGGGGCTTCCATCCTTCAACCACCAACTCCTCTCCGGACGGGATGAGAGACACGAGACCTGTGATGAAGCCCGAGCCTTGTGAGCCCCGGGCCCCCAGCACCCGGCGGTGACCCTGGCCAGGGGCCGCAAATGTGAATCCTACGGACTCGGCGCATGAGGACGGAGCCGGTGAGCGGCCACGGGGGTCAGAGGGCTGGATGCTGTTGGCTCCAGCCTTCCAAACCCAGGGCTCAGGATCGTCAGCACTTTCGTTTCTTAGGAGAGGCTGGAAATCTGGAATTTTAAAAAATTGTTTTAATATTTATTTATTTTTGAGAGAGAGAGAGAGAGAGAGAGCGAGAGAGAGAGCACGAGTGGGGGAGGGGCAGAGAGAGAGGGAGACACAGAATCCGACACAGGCTCCAGGCTCTGAGAGGTCAGCACAGAGCCCGACGCGGGGCTCGAACTCACGAGAAGCGAGATCATGACCTGAGCTGAAGTCGGCCATTCAACTGACTGAGCCACCCAGGGGCCCCAATCTGGATTTTTGATGGGGAAAAAAAATCTCAGATTTTAAAATGTTGGCCATGGGGGGCCCGGGGGGCCCAGTCAGTTAAGCGTCCGGCTTCAGCTCAGATCACGATCTTGGAGTTCGTGAGTTCGAGCTCTACGTCGGGCTCTCGCTGTCAGCGCAAAGCCTGGAGCCTGCTTCGGATCCTCTGTCACCTTTTCTCTTTGCCCCTCTCCCTGCTCGCACTCTCTCAAAAATAAATAAAACATTGAAATAAATAAATAAAATGTTGGCCGTGAATTCAAATTTTTAAAACCATCATGAGAGCTAACTCTCTGCAGGCCAAACGGAATGTGCCTGAAGGCTGGACCAAGTCTGTGGTATCTGCCAGTTCTTAGGTAACTTCCTCAAACGTGTCAAGCGCTCGCCAACCTCTGGGCCTTTGCACGTACTGCTCCCCTGCCTGGAAAGTTCTTCAGAAGTCTCATGGCTCACTTCCTCACTTGGTTCAGGTGTCTGTTCAAATGTTATCTTCTCCAAGAGGCCTTCCCTGACTTTTTCCATCCCATCTCTTTGCACCGTTTGTCTTCATAGCCCTTAAGTCCACCTGGCATTTTAGAATTATCTCTTTTCCTGATGAGAACATCATCTCCAGGAGGTCAGAGCCCCTGTGTCAGGCATACCCTGGATACAGAAGGCCTACCTTACACAGGGTAGATACTCAGTCAACAATTGTTGAGCGAGTGGCTCGTCTCCTCCCCAGAATCCTGAGGCACTCATGAGGCACTAACACAGGGGCTGGTGTTCATGGCCAATGGGACACCAATGATCCAGGATTCAGGAGCATGGCAGCACTGGGCCCATGGCCTAGTCAAAGGAGGTCGACTAACGTCTGGGGCGGGAGCCAGATGAGCTGGTTCCCAACCCATCCCACCCCCACAGCCTTGGTGGGTAACCTTGGAAAAGCCCAAGCCCACTGGAGGCCTCAGTTTCCTCACCGGCACAGCGAGGCACAGTGGCAAATACCCCCATCTTGGGGGACCACTCATGGGATCCCAAGATGGCTGCCATTACCAGCTACCTCGTCCAGGCCAGAGGGACAGATCCATTGATCAGTTCGATATTTATGGAGTGTCCGCATGCTGCTCAGAGGGGGACAGGAGGGACAGGGAGAGCAGCCAGGGCCCCTGGAGGAAGGAAATAAAGCCGCAGCCCCAATCCATACCAAAGCCGATGGCAGGAGGGCCATGCTGTGCACAGGTGGGTCTCTTTCCTTGCCACCTTAGGACTTCAGAGAGTCTCGAGTGAGCTTGGGGCAGCCGGGCAGAGGCGGGAGTTGGCCACTTCTCTTTGGAAGAAGAAGGGGAGGGCGAAGATACCACCGAAGTGCACACCCCAAGGAGGCCGCCTGAGGGTTTTGTTCCAATTTTAGTATATGTGCTGCTGAAGCGAGCACCGTCCGGGAGTTCCGATCACATCCCTGACACTGAGCAACGGGGGACTGCAGGGGGTGGGTCCCTGGCGTGTCTCAGGCCATCAAAGCCAGGACATTTCTTGGATGCCTGTGACTAAGGATGAAAAATTCTTGTGAGGTTGGCAGTGTGCTGCAGAATCCAGCTGGGGTTTGTTTTCGCATAGAAGTTTCACATCCTGCCTCAGATCTTCGAGGAGAGCCGATGTCCCAGGAAGGTGGGATGTGAGTGTTCTGTGGCTCGGCTTTCTCCAGGGGTACGGTCCCCACGTACAGGGACACGCGGTAATGGTGAGAGCCGGGACTCGGGGGTCCCACTGGCCTGGGGTCAAAGCCCAGCTCGTGTCCCTCTCACTGGGCCAGACCCCTTTCCTCTGCAGGCCATGAACTTCCCGTCTGCGACCTGGTCCCTCAGAGCCCTGGGCTCCTGGCCAGAGCCCCAGTGATAAGGAAGGGAAGTAGCCAAGCGCAGCCCTGCTCGTTAGCAAGGAAACACTGGCTTGTGCGCATAAGGAGGACACATGCAGGGTCAGGTCCGCAAGGGGAACAGGAGGGACACGATGGGTGTTGGGCACAAGGCTTGTTGTCAAGTCCTCAGCCAGCAGGTCCTTGAAACAACAGGCCTATGACCCGGTCACTCCCCTGTGAGGTCTCTGCCCCCCAAAACTGAAACCGGTGTTCGTTCACACAAAACGGGCACGTGAATGTTGCTAACGGCACTCTTCACGATGGCCAAAAGGTGGAAACGACCCAAATGTCCATCCACACATGGATGGACGGATAAACAAAATGTGGGCTATCCGTGCCACGGAATATTGTTTGGCCCTAAAAAAGGAATAAAGTCTGGCACCTGCTACAATGCGGCTGAACCTTGAAGACATCAGGCCAAGTGAAATCAGCCAGACCCACAAGGCCAAATACTGCGTGATTCCACTTGTACGAAATGTCCAGATCAGGCAGACCCGCAGAGACGGAAAGCAGACGTGAGGTCGCCAGCGGCTGAGGGCGGGGGGATGGGGACTAACCGCCAACGGGTGCAAGGTGTTCTTTCGGGGTGATGGAACCGTTCTGGAACTAAAGAGTGGACACGTTTGCACAACACCACAAATGTGTTCAACGCCACTGAGCGGTATGCTTTAAAAAGGATAGTTTTACGTTAGATTACTTTTTATCTCAGTGGGCGGGTGTGGGGGCGTGGGACCACCGGGGACGCAGCAGGACCGCAGCCGATGCAGCAGCTGACGTGGTGAGCGGACCGTCCAGGTGCACGTGGCTTCCCAGCCACCTGCCGGCTGTGTGACCCCGAGTACGTCCCTTTACCTCTCTGAACCCGCTTTCCTGCGTCCGTAGAGTTCCTGCGTCTGCTCCGAGGCTGCTGTGAGGACCGAGTCCGTGGATTTGTGGGAGTGTCGGAAGCAGACCTGCCTGCCCAGGGCACCATTTGTTATCTGTCTTCCCTCGGAGAACTGGAACCGCCACCGGTGGGGACCACGGAGTCTGCCACTTCTCCGAGTGACAAGCCTGGCTGTCCGGGGCTGTCGCAGACGGTGTCGGGGGCCACACACACCCCTCCCACTGGCTGAGACCTGAGCCAGAGCGGGCATCTCTCCGTGTCCCCGGTCAGCTCCCTTCTCCTCCCTGGGCCTTGCCCACCCCCCCCCCCCCCGGGAGGGATACCCATCAGTCCTCTATGAAGCTTCGAGCCCCGGAACCTTTCTGCTCCTGGAATCTCCGGGGGAAGATCTTCCTTCCTTCTCAACATGGAAAGAGAATGGGGATTCAGGTGTGGCATCCGGGTCCCTCTGTCCGGGTTCAAGCTTCGGCCCAGCTGCTCGCCAGCTGTGGAACTTTGTCTCCCCTCAGATGGAGAGGGAGTCAGGCTCGTGCACCGGGCCGACGGCAGTGATGAAGCGGCAGGTGAGGATTTGGATCCCAGCTGCACCACTTCCCAGCCCTCCACCCCTCGGGCCGCGGTTGCCCCAGTCAGCCGGCCTCTCTGTGCCTCAGTCTCCCCGTCCATAAAATTCGAATAATAATTGCAACTACTTTGCAGGGTGTTGCGAGCATCCAGTGAGTCTGTTAGAGCAGTGCCTGGCCCTCCAGGTGCAGATTCTTGCTGTGTCTGCCTCTGACAACAACCCGTTCTTCAGGTGAGGAACAGAGGGTCATGAAGGGAGCTGGCTGCAGGGGCGAGGATTGAGAGCCCGGGCCATGCCCCTTCCGTCCTAAGCAGACTGTGTTAAGCCCGGGTCCCCCCCAGGACTGGAAATGCAGGCTGGCAGGTAAGGAAGGAAGGGGGCTGAGGGAGGGGAGCGGGTAGGGAGCTGCCCCCCCACCACACAGGAAGCCCGGAGTGGGGAGTGGGGAGGGGGGCGGCCTGGCCTGTGCGGAGCGCAGATTCGGCCCTACCAGCCACACTTTATAAATTTTGCATCATCTGGGCTATGAATAGCTTCCTCCGCAGCAAGACAGACAGTTCAAAGGGAAAAGAAGGGCCTGAGGCAGGGAGGGGGAGGGGTGAGATGCACCCCAAATCCCTAACTCAGGTCCGGAGAATTGGAGGGACAGGGAGGCCGAGACGAGCGCGTCAGAGGTAGGGAAGACCTCCCACCACGCCCCACAGGGGCCACGTGAGTTTCCAAGTCCAGGAGGGGACGCGGCACAGGGGTCCCCACGGAGCCCAGGCAGCCCCTCGAAGGCTTCCAAGCCTGGGCCCGGGAGGAGGCAGCAGGGGGGCAGGGAGGAGCCCCAGAGCCCGGAGTGGCACAGGAGCCCATCCCGAGATCCCCACCCCCTCCCAGCCCTGTGAGGCCGCAAGGCCATTTCTCAGACAGGAACAATGAGGCCCGGGAGGCCATCCTCCACCAGAGGTCACACACGCTGGCCTGGGCCTGAGGTGAACGCACGAAGTGGCCGATTGAACTGAAAGGGAGGGGTGAGTAGAGCAACTAGATGGGGTAGCTGGGCCCTGGGGAGTGAGGTCCAGTGGGGTGAAGAGAGAGGACTTGGGGAGACCATGGCGAGGCTAATGTGTCACAGTGACTTCCACAGCCTCTGTGGCCAGAGAGCCCAGGTTCAAATATCAGCTTCAGCCCTTCCCGGCTGGGTGGCCCTGGGTACGACATGCAAACGCGTGCAAACCGCTCTGTGCCTCAGTTTCCCCAATAATAAACACAATAAAATAATAAAAGTACCCACTCCGTAGGGTGGGGGTTAAGGTGCGGCCTCTGGGCCCCTCCGCGTGGGTTCAAGCCCAGCTCTGCTGCCGACCAACCGTGGAACTTTTGTCTCCCAGCTCAGTTTTCCCATCTGCAGAATGGGCTGACGCTGCTCCCTTCCTTGTATGGCTGTGAGAGGATTCGGCGAGTATGTCCAGCATTTCGAACAGGCCTGGTAAGACCTAAGGGCCATGTGAGCACTTATCACCATTGTTAATTTTTGATCAGTGAAACATGAAAGGGACCGTCCCTGGAAAAGACAAAGTCACTACTGGGCAGTTTTCACTTGCCACCAGGGGGCGCCTCGAAGCGTCGGAGGCTCAAGTTCAGTCCCCACCAGGTCCCAGTAAAAGGACGCTCACGTGCTGGCAACTGGCCCCAGGCAGGCAGGCAGTCCCCTCTGACGGAGGGGGAGGGGGCGACGGGGCCCTGACCTCCTGGGGCTCAGCGGGGCACCCACTGCGCATGTCCCGACTCAGGGCGCTCAGGCCACCCCCTTAACCCTGTGCCTGGGTGCTGGTCTGCACACTGGAGAGGGTGTGCTGCCACGTCATCCGACTGCGGTGACGAACGTGCCCAGTATCACCTCCACGCCAGTTATCAATGTCACTGTGACAGCCAGCTCTACTGAGCACTTACCACGGGCTGGACAGGCACCATTCTAAATACTTTAGATGTGTTAACGCGATCCGCAAAGTGAGCCTCTGAGACAGGTGCATCCCCTTTTACAGACAGGGAAACTGAGGGCCGGGAGGTGAAGGAGCTTGCCCAACATGTGGGGCCTCACCCTTGTCTCTCCATCATCGTTGCCGCCTGGCATTTTGGTCCTGTGTCTTCCATTCAAGTGTCCGAAGACCAGGAAGACGCCTTGCGCCTTCTTGACAATGTCCAGGAGTGCCGCGTCTGAGGGAAAGGGAGCAAGATCCTCGTGCGATGCCTGGCCTTCCCCTAGTAGCTGGAGGCGAGTCCTTAACACTCTCTGTGCCTCTGTTTCCCTCTCTGTAAAATGGGAGCATAGCAGCTCCCGCTCCCGACACTAAATGAGGCAAACGCACCGAGTTCTCAGGGCGGCGCCTGGCCCTCGGGACGCGCTCCGGAAACGAGGGTCTCGCTCTTCTTGTCGTAGCGTTGCTGTGAACTGAGGGTCTCCAAGACCCCAGACCAGGGAGGACAGGGAAGCTCCAGGCCACCAGGACCCCTCAGAACAGACAGGTCTGGAGTCAGGTCAAGCTTCCCTCCGTTCTTCCCACAGCCTCCCACCCGCCAGAGCCCCACCTCACACGAGCTTTTCTCTTCCCTCCGGCCCAGTCGGAGGGGACCCCGAGGAAGCAAAAGTTAAGGCGTGAACCTTCCCCAACGGGAAAGGTGGCCTCACCGGTCCCTTGGAGCTCCGCTCCCCAAGCGGCAGCTGGCCACGTGCCCTGAAGCCTGGACCACATGCTTCACATCCGGGACTCTTCAGAGCTCCAACTACTTGGGACTGATTCCTGGCTCTGCGCCTTATCCACTATGTGACCTTGGGCGAGTGGGGGCACCTCTGAGACCGCAGGGGATAGCAGCCCCGCCCCACAGAAGGCTGTGGAAGCCCCGCGCCGGGACACAGACAGAGCAGCTGGCTGGGCCCCATGGGGCCCCACATCCAGGCTCCTAAGACCAGTCAGCTTAAGTGGGAAGGAGCAGGGCCCCGGGGGTCCGACATTCCCCGGTCCACGCCTTGACTCATCGCGTGACCTTGGGCAAGCCACTTCACCCTTCTGTGCCTTGGTTTCCTCATCTGCAAAGCAGACTTAATGATACTTACCCCGGGATGCTGTCAGGACGGTGAAATGAGGTGAGCCCGGGACCGACTCGGCAAACAGCGCTTGTGGCTAATATGGCTGCTCTGCTCCTGTGCTCCCCACTGCCCAGGAGATGCCGGCCACGCACCCAAGTCTTTCTCTGGGTAGGCCCCAGCCTGGGAAACACAGGATCTTGCCATTCGCCTCAGACTGAGCCTTTCTCCTCAGGTAACAAGGACCGGCCGGCGGACGCATCTCCCGCTTTCCCAACTGACACGTGACAAACACATCAGAGAAGAAAAGAAGGTCACACGGGACAGCCGTAAGAGCTTGGTGGCAACATGGGACAGAGTAGGGGCGAGCGAACCGGTGGCTCCCACAAAGTGGGGCTTGTCTGGGGTCCCAGGGTGTGCATCCTGGAGACCTTCCTACTGCCTCTATTTTGGAGGCTCCAAATGGGTTCGGCCCGGCCTCTGTGCCCAAGTCCCCAGCCTCCCCGCCCACACCTGTACACACAAACCTGCGTGTTGGGGCCCAAGCATCACTCGCTTTCCTGGGAATTCTCACCTACTGAATCATTGGGCCAAACAAAGTCAGGTGGCCTGGGACAAGTGCAAAAAGCCAGACACCCTTAGGTTCCAATCCTAGACCTGCCTCAGTCTGTGTGACCTCACCTGCTCTGGGCCTCAGCTAAAAACCCGAAGCCAAATAACCTGAAGATAGTCATGAACACCCCTGGTAAATAATAAATGCAAAATCAATGGCCGCTCTCATCCCCTAGAGCCGTAAGGCACTTTATAGTTTAGAAAGGCCATTAGAGTTTATTCCCCACGTCCCACCTCCATGACCTCATTTCTGTGTTGGGCCAAACCTTCCCCTTCTAGCACCTCGGATGTCCCCCCCTATCTGACTATGTATACCTCCTCCGTCAAACCAGAGGCTTCTGGAAAGCAGAAACTGAGCCTGATTTCCTTCTGTGGCCCCAGCAACACCCAGCATAAGATGTGGGAGCTCAGAGCATCTTTACTGATGGACTGCATGACTCCTATCAGCTGTGGGTAAATTGCAAACACAGCCCCAAAGTCCTTGCAGCAACTTCCCTCAAGAGCTAGAATTCAGGGGCACCTGGGTGGCTCAGTCGGTTAAGTGTCTGATTCTTGATTTCGGCTCAGGTCACGACCTCACGGTTGTGAATTCAAGCCCTGTGTCGGGCTCTACACTGACAGTATGGAGCCTGCTTGGGATTCTGTCTCCCTCTCTCTCTCTGTCCCTCCCCTGCCTCCTCTCTATCACTCTCAAAAATAAATTAAAAAATAAACTTTAAAAAAAAAGAGAGAGAGATAGGACGCCTGGGTGGCTCAGTCGGTTAAGCGGCCAACTCCGGCTCGGGTCATGATCTCACAGCTCGTGAGTTCGAGCCCCGCGTCGGGCTCTGTGCTGACAGCTTAGAGCCTGGAGCCTGCTTCGGATTCTGTGTCTCTCACTCACTTTACCCCTCCCCTGCTCATGTTCTGTCTCTCTCTGTGTCTCTCAAAACTGAATAAATGTTTAAAAAATTGAAAACAAAAAAAGAGATAGATCCTGTCCCCTTGTATCATGGGATTTGCAGGGCCAGTAAGATGAGAGGCAGGTGTCAGACGAGGCCAGGCCAGGGGTCAGACGAGGTTTCAGGAGGCCTTGCGGCTCCCACTGCTGTACTGGAGACCCTTCTGCCACATGGACTAGCCCTGCTGGCCTGCCGGAGGGTGAGAGGCCTCTTGGGGAGGGGGGCCCAGCCGTCCCAACCGAGACTGCACGCGGTGAGCAATCCTGGCGGAGAGCAGCTGAGCCCAACCCAAATTGCCAATCCACAGAACTGTCAGCTAAATGAAATTGTTGTTTTGTACCCCTGCGCTTAGGGGCTGTTCGTTATGGTGCGGTAGCTGTTGACATCCCCCATGTCCCCACTTGATAGTGAGGAGATCAAGGTTTCCATGGGCCGAAGCTCAAGGCCTCCTCTCCCTCTGACAAGGGACATCCGATCTCCCCTCCCATCCAGAGGAAACCAAGGATGCAGCCCATGAGAAGTGCCCACCAGGGGATGGGTGGCCGTGACAGGTTCTGCCAGCAGCTTCGGTGGCATCATTAAAAGCCTCGTTCATACAGATGTATTGTGGACGATAAAGCTCATGCCTTCTAATTGGTCCTGACATTTCTGCACTGGCTGCTCATTGATTGAGTGGCAGCCGAGCCCCTGCCAGAGAGACTGAAAGAGCCGGCATCAGCCTCCTCCCTCTCAACTTCGGGGCCACGAGGAGGGGGCTCCTTCTCTAGCTGGAAAGTCAGCTGCGCTCTGAATGGTGGCCAAAGAGAGGAGAGGAGAAGGACTCTGGCTGGCTTGGCTTCCGGCCGGCTGGCAACGATCCCCCTCCCGCCTGCTCCACCCCCCTCCCCACCCCGTGCCCGCCGCCCCGGGGCAAGTTCCACATTTTCTGCACGGGCCACACACCTTTGCAACTGCTGTTCCTTCTGCTTGGTGCACCCTTTTCTTCTTCCTCGCCAAACCATGGCCCCACTCGTATGCGATCCTCAAGGCCCAGACCAGCTTCGCTTTTTTGGCCCTGCTTGCTCTCCTCTGATCTCAGGTAGGACTTAACTCTCTGTGACCCCTTGGTCCCCAGAGCTGAGCTAAAACGATCAGTTCAGCACACCACCTCTCCTACTACCATGAGAGTCTTCGGAGGGCAGGAACCATGCAGGGAAACCAAAGCCAGGCACCACCTCTGACTGCACTTCTCCAGGAAAATGCATTTCTGAGGTGCTGCGAGTCAAACCCAGTCGTGGGTCTGAGTCACTGGGTGGGGACCGGGGGATGAGCGTTGTAAAAAATCCTGGATCAGGGGGCCCCGCCTCAGACTGCAAATCAAACTCCGCAGGGATAGGGCTCCAGAATTTGTATCTTAAAAAGCCTTGCCCTCTCCCCACGCCCATGACTCCCACACGCGACCGGGGCTGGGATTGGCTGGACTCGAACAAGGGGGGGCCCGCCAGCCTGGACTCCCCAGCAGACTGCTCGCTCAGCCACCCTGGTCTCTCTCCATTCCTCCAGTAGACCTGGCTTGTACCTCACCGCAGGCCCTGTGCGCGTGCCCCTGCCGGGACCACTGTCCCCTAGCTCCCTGCGTGGCCGGTTCCTTCTCATTATTGAAGCTTCGACTCTTTGTCACCTCCTCTGACGGATTCCCGCACAGCTCAGCCAAATGCTGGACAGCCGCCCCTACCCTCTTCCCTCTCCATGAGCACCTCTTGGGCCTGTAATTATGATTATTTATTTCTTTGACGTCTGTTAGCTCCACAGGGGCAGGCTGTGTTCGGTGCTGTGTCCGCAGACTGTCTGCTCACAGCGGGGCCGGAGGAAACGTGTGGAAGGAGTCAGCGAATAAGTAAATGAGTCAATGAATACGTGAATGGATGGCCAAACCAAGAAGCTCCTGAGGTTGCAAGCAGGAATGGAGGTTTCCCAGGAGCAGAGGCAGCGATCAGCAGGATGAGGGAGTGGGGGCCCGAGGCCTTCGCAGGGACTGGGGGTCGTGGATGAGCCGGGATCCGGAGGTGAGGGAAACGAGCGCTGCCAGTAAGCGCTCAACAGCCAGCCTCTCCTGGAGGGTAACGGTTAGGAGCCCGGGCCAGGAAACAAAAGCGCCGGCGTTCCAGCGTGTGTGGCCTCGCGCCCGTGTCTTACCTCCTGAGAGTGGCTGCCCACGCGGTCGCTGTGGACATGCCCTGCGGGCTGGTAGGGAGAGAGCAGAGCCAGCCACACCAACGTAGGAATTGTTTCTGACGGTTTGCCATGGGCGGTGGCAAGGCCCACGCCCACCCCCCCCCCCCCCCCGGGGTAGTGCTCTGTATGATACCATTTGGGGGAGGAGGAAACTGAGCCCAAGGATGTATCACTGATCAGAGGTGGAGCTAGGCTTCTAGACAAGTCTTCACTCCAGAGCCCAAGCGCTTCCCCCACCGCGGCAACAGGGCACGGGCGTCTGGTGGTTTTTCAACTCTCAACTCTGCCCCCGATCCCCAGCACACCCTCCCACACACATACTATGTGACCTTGGCCACGTCAATGCCTTCTGAGCCTCGATTTTCCATCAAGTCATGGCTCATTGCCCCGCCCCGACTCCCTGGGAAGGCCTGGTCAGCCAGATGCCTCTGCCCACCACCTCGCCCATTTATCCTCACTGATGGCGCAGAGCAGCGCTGGGCTCTCAGCTCGCAGCCAGCGAGGTTAAAAATACACCCAAACGATGTTTCCATTGACTTCCCCCTGAGTTATGGGCTGAGGCCTGCGGCTGCCTCCAGCTCTGACTCCAGAGGCCTCCTAGGAGACCATACATGCTCTGGGTGAGCCAGACCAGGTGCACATTCCAGCCCGGTGGGACAGCCTCGCCTTTCTCGCCTGTGAAATGGGCTGGCGATGCCCCTCCCCGAGGGCGGCTCACATTCACATTTCTCCAGACGACGCATCTGCGATTGGCTCCTCCCGTCCTCGGTGGTCCAGCAGGCCGGAGCAAGTTAAAGAGTGTGACTCGGGACAACATAAAGGACATTCAGAATTATGCCGCTGTGTCAGTTTCTCTGTATTCTTCAGGCCCTCAGCCCGAGAGACCCGGCGCGGGGCCGGAACGTTTAATAGAGGCAGGAAATCAGAGCTACAGGGGCTTCGGAGATACTGGAGAGGAAATGGGTTTCTATAGCATTCAGGACGGGGCTGGAGGTCTTGGACGTGGTGAGGCCACACCCTCGGTTACTACCCGCTCACCAGCTGCCTCCCTTCTCCCCAGATAAACCTACCCAGACCTTACTTAGCCAAAGGCGAAGTGCCCAGACCCTAGCGCTGTGCTGTCCATTACGGCGGGCTCTAACCACGTGGAGCTATGTACATTCAAATTAATCAAGGAGCGCCTGGGTGGCTCAGCGGGTTAAGCATCCAGCCCTCAATTTCCACTCAGGTCATGATCTCACAGTCGTGACATCGAGCCCCGCATCGGGCTCCATGGTGAGTGTGCAGCCTGCTTGGGATTCTCTCTCTCTCCCTCTCTCTCTGCCCCTCCCCAACTCCCTCCCTCTCTCAAAATAAATTAAAAAACATTTCAGTGATTAATTAATCACAATTCAATTCAATAAAAATTCAATTCCCCAGTCTCCCTAGCTACGTGCGGTTCAAGTATTCAATCTCCACTCGTGGCTAGTGGCTATCATATTGGACAGCCCAACTCTAGAGGATGAATCCTGTTGGGTCTAAGCCAGTCACGAATCTCATCCCGCATTGCCAGGGGTTGGTCTGTGGTTGTCGTGGGACTCGTTCCGATCAGTGAGACTGAAGGGAAGGCTGGGAAAGATGGCATTCCTGGAACAAAGAGAGAGATGCCGGAGGAGCGGACTCTACACGTCGGCTACCCCGTTGCCTCCAGCCTCTGGAGGCCACAGTGAAAGGATGTGATGGATGAATCTGAGGCGCCCATCTTGCAGCTGTAGCACAATAAGCCTGTGATGGAAGGCAACACACTGACGGGGGGCAAAACTGAAGGATGGAAGGAGGTGGGGCTCCATCGAGCTAAGCACCAGCTGCCTCTGAACCTTATATGATCATTCAAGCCACTGTGGCTGGGGACCTCTGTCACCTGCAGCTAAATGCTTTCTAACTGACCAGGCAGGAAATGATAGCTGCGTTAGACTTTCAGGCCTGTGGCTTGGTTGTTCTCTCAACGTCTCTCTTCTTAGCTCTTTACAAGCTCCATTCAGGTGTTAGGGCCCAGATCAGGGCCACCTCCTCTCAGAAGCCTTCTCTCCACATCCCTCACAAGCTGGAAGTGACCACTCTGTCCTCGAATCCCAGACTGGTCCCTGTCTTCCAGCACTTGAAACCAGTCACGGGCAGAGTGAGGGCAGGGTCTACGTCCGTCTTCACGGAGCTGCACCCCCAGGCCCTAAAGAGTTCCTGGCAAGTAGCAGGTACTCGATTAATACTTGACGAATGAAAGATGAAGTGCTTTCTTTCAGCGTCTCTACACGGCGTACGTTTACACTAAAGCTTGTAAAATGAAGGAGTGGGTTTCTCACAGTTCTCAGAAGTGGAGAAACTCAGAGTAGGCTGCCCGCCCCTACCTCACACCACACACCCAAATGCATTCCTAGTAAATTATAGAGTCAGATGCAGAAGCAGAGAGTTGACATTTTTATTTATTTATTTTTTAATTCCATGTGGAGTCCATGGACGGATAAACGGACAAATAAAATGTGGTGTATTGATACAATAGAATATTATTTAGCCTTAGAAAGGAAGCAAATTCTGATGCATGCTACGACATGGGTGAACCTTGAGGACATTATACTAAATGAAATAAACCAGTCACAGAATACAAATCTTGTATGATTCCTCTTATATAAAGCACCTAGGGTAGTCAAATTCATAGAGACGGAAAGTAGAATGGCCGTTGCCAGGGGCGGGGTGGGGACAGGAGGGAGTGGGGAGTTGTCGTTTAATGGGGGATGGCGTTTTAGTTCTGTAGGACGAAAGAAGTTCTGGAGATTGGTTGCGTAACAATGTGAATATACTTAACACTAGTGAACTGTATACTTAACTTTTATGGTAAATTTTATGTTCCGTGTATTTCACCACCATTAAAAAAGCGTTTAAATGTTATGTGGAATATACATGCCAAAGGGCATATAAAATGACTGTGTCCACTTTAAACCAGAATGCTAAGATGAACCCCAGTGGGCCCACCCCCCACCTGAAGATGAGAGAGCATCCGTTACCTTTGAAGCTCTGAGGGTCCCTGCCTGGTTCCACCCCACCCTCCCCTGTAGAAGGAACGGCCCCTTAGAATGCCGTTCATTTCCTTGCCTTTCTTAGAGTTTCGCTTAAATAATATATAGTTCAGTTTTGCTCAGTTTTAATCTCTGCAAAAATGAAACGAAGAAAGCAAATGCCGTGTCCTTCCTGTGACTTGTTTTTCTTCTGATTATTTTTGGGGTGTGCACCTTTATTGTTATGATTTGTCACACTTGCATATGTGTTGTGGACTCTTTGGTGTGCCTCATAAATGTCACGGTTACAAAATAAATACACAAAGTGCTAAATGTAAAGATTGAAGTTCTTTAAAACGTAAAGGAATCTAGGTGACTATTTTTATCATCTTCAGATGAGGAAGGCCTCTCCAAGCGTAACACCAAAGACAGCAATCACGAAAGAATCAGTTGACATGGTGGGTGACAAAACAGTTTAAAATGTCTGTGGATGAGGGGCGCCTGGGTGGCTCAGTCCGTTGAGTGTCCAACTTCAGCTCATGGTTCATGAGTTCTAGCCCCGCATCAGGCTCGCTGCTGTCAGCATGGAGCCCGCTTTGGATCCTCTGTCTCCCTCTCTCTCTGCCCCTCCCCTGCTCATGCTTATTCTCTCTCTCAAAAATGAATAAACGTTTTAAATAAATAAATAAATAAATAAATAAATAAATAAATATGTCTGTGGATGAAAACACCCTGAGCAGAGTTAAAAGGACAAAAAAAAAAACAAAAACCCACAAAACAAAAACTGGGAAAACTATTAACGATGCATAAGACACAGAAAAGACTGATATCCCCTTTATACGAAGGGGGTCTGTCAAATTACATGAACATGCTACCATACTGTTGGTGCTCTTATGAGTCAGTACAATGGTTTAAGAAGGCAATAGATGTCAATATATCTCCAAAGTCTAAAGCAAAGTCTGTACCCTTTAACCTGGAATAACTTCAGGAACTTCACCTTAGATAATGAGCGGAGACGTGCACTACAATTCACGTACGAGGTGTCCTTCACAATCACACCTACCATCGGGGAGATAGACAAGTGACCTAAATGTTAAACAACGGGATGGTTTGAACTATCAAAACCATTGAAGTCGTGTCTCGGAAAAATGTCTCCCTTCAGCAGGGCAATACTAGTTAAGTTGGAAAGCAGGTTATACTCTGATAGACTGGAATCCAAAACGGTACAGCCACGTTGGGAGAGGGTTTCTTCTGAAGTCAAACACACATTGACCATACAACCCAGAGATGATACTCTTAGAAATGGAGCCGAGAGAGATGAAAATGTGACCACAAAAACTTGGGCGCAAATGGTAATAAGTTTTATTTACAGTAGTCAAAAACTGGAAATAACCCAAATGTCCATCGGGTGATGCAGCCATGCTGTGGACTTCTAGTTGACAATAAAGAGGAACAAACTTCTGGATGAATCTCAGAGACGCTGTGTTAAATGAATGAATCTAGACACCAGAGGCTAGTTGCAGTGTGATTCCGTCTATGTAGCAGTCTGGAACAGGCAAAACTACAGTGACAGAAAACGAATCAGTGTGGGTCAGGAGCTGGGGTGAGAACAGAGTTCAAGTGCAAATCAGCAAGAGGGACTTTGGGGGCAGGGGGGTGAAGGAAGTGTTCTCTATCTTGTGGTTACACAGCCGGGTACACTTACTAAAATCATCAAAATGACACTTAACATTGGTGGATTCTATTGTCTGTAAACGATTTGATTTATAGACAAATATTTTAATTTTTTTAATGCCTAGTATTTTTGGGAGAGACAGAGAGAGACATACAGACAGAGCATGAGCAGGGGAGGGGCAGAGACAGAGGGAGACGCAGAATCCGAGGCAGACTCCAGGCTCTGAGCTGTCAGCACAGAACCTAACATGGGGCTTGAACCCACGAACCACAAGATCATGACCTGAGCCGAAGTCGGACACTTAACCGACTGAGCCACCCAGGTGCCCCTACAGACAAACATTTTATTATCTGTAAATTGTACCTCAGTGAAGCTGATTTTTTACAGTTTTTTTTTTTTTTTTTGAAAGACAGAGAGCAGGGGAGGGGGAAGAGAGAAAGGGAGAGAGAGAATCTTGAGCAGGCTCCACACTCAGCACGGAGCCCAACGCAGAGCTCGATCCCACAACCCTGGGATTGTGACCTGAGCCAAAATCAAGAGTCACTGACTGAGTCACCCAGGCGCCCCTTAACAGTTTTTTAAAAGCATGTTATAAGTAACATGGCTGGTAGGCTCGATTTTGTGTGAAAAAAGTTTACTACTTATCTCTGTTGGCCAAGAAGACTAAAGTTGTGCTATGGTAACAAACCCCCACAATGTTGGTGGCTTGACCAAAGTAAGGTTTTTGTCTCATCCCCATGTCCCAGTCTCAAACAAGTTGGATGACTGTCCAGGGTAGCTCTCTCCTCCACGTGGTGTCCCAGGTGTCCAGGCAGCCTCCATTTTGTGGCTCTGCCGTCTCCACACGTGACTTCCACAGTTACCACCACCAACGGAAAAACGTTGGAGGAGAGTTCCAGTTCTTATCTGGGTCAACTTGAAATCGACCCAGGTCGGGGTGCCCGGGTGGCTCAGTGGGTTGAGCGTCCAGCTTCAGCTCAGGTCATGATCTCGCGGTTCGTGAGTTCAAGCCCCGCATCGGGCTCTGTGCTGACAGCTCGGAGCCCGGAGCCTGCTTTGGATTCTGTGTCTCCCTCTCTCTCTGCCCCTTCCCTGCTTGAGCTCTGTCTCCCCTCTCTCTCTTGAAGATAAATAAACATTTTTTAAAAAGATCTTTTTTTTTTAAATAGAAATTAACCCAGGTCACATCTGGGATTAGTCCGTGGCCAGAATGAGTCACATGACTCCACCCCCATGGCAAGGAAGACTGGAAACATGGATCTTCAGCAGTGCTGGTTGTCTCTGCCATAACACTTCAAATACGCTCTGCCCCGTCCTTCCTACACAGAGAATACACCCCTCCCTTAAGGGAGAACACCTAGGTCCCACCCAGTCATTGCCTCCCGCTGAGAGTGCAGGGTCCATGGGCAACCTGCAGTGGTCTCTCTGTGGCTCCTCTTTGTCCAGAGCCTTCTGAACTAAAACCACAGGTCACATACCCCTTTCCACACACACCCGATGTATTCCAGTGGAATAGGGATCCGATAACCACAATCTGCATTCCTGTTTGGAATCCATCAAAGCATTTCAAAAATTCATCTATAATTTTTAAAAAATTTTTAATGTTTATTTTATTTTTGAGAGAAAGAGAGAGACAAAGCATGAGCGGGGGAGGGGCAGAGAGAGAGGGACACAGAATCTGAAGCAGGCTCCAGGCTCTGAGCTGTCAGCACAAAACCCGATGTGGGGCTTGAACCCACGAACCGTGAGATCATGACCTGAGTCAAAGTCAAATGCTCAACCGACTGAGCCACCCAGGTGCCCTCATCGATAATTTCTAATAAAAAAAAAACTTCTAGAATTTGAGAAATCGCGGCAATGTTGAGAATTCACCAGGGATACTTTGTGCAGCCCCCACTTTGAGGGTGAGAAGTTTCCTGACTACAGCCCTGACTCCTCCCTCTGAGAGAATCTCCAAGTCCAATGTCCTCCACGGTGACTTTTGGGACTCTTCTTTTCCCCCCTGGGTTTTATTTG
This sequence comes from Panthera onca, assembly GCF_046562875.1. Lineage (NCBI taxonomy): Eukaryota > Metazoa > Chordata > Mammalia > Carnivora > Felidae > Panthera > Panthera onca. Next base: position 28,912,110 of record NC_138352.1, on the reverse strand, counting down.
CCTTCTTGACCATTTCTGGAGTGAGTTTTCTCACGTTCCCAGTCTGCTTCCTGTCTCCTAGGAAGGGTGAAGGCTCAAACATCATTTCATTCCATTTGAAGTCTTGAATTATCAAAGGCTTTTGCAGGCCAGGCATGGGATCTCATCGGAATTACAGTCCCTTTAAAAATCTAATAGGCATCTGACTGATTTGACTCAGGTCTGTTCTATGTGCACATTCTCACCTGTGTCTTTGCTTGATCCCCTCTGGGCCCTTTCTCACAATTTAATGGCTGAATCGACCTGAAACGACAGGTGAGAAGGCCACGCCCTACTCTCATATTTACCCTCAATCACCTTGATCAAGTGACAGATGTTGCTGGGTTTTAGGCCCAAAGCATCTCAAATACCACCTCAGACTGTTGGGAATCCAGAAGGCCCGAGTGTCTCTGCCCTACTCGGTCCTGACCTTCTGATTTATCCCAACTCCTTTCCATTCCTTTTGAGCTGATGTCTTCCTCATAATCCTCACCAGATGCAGCCAACAGCAGTGAAGAAACTTTATGTGCATCTTCTTTTCAACCTTTTTCTCTAGAACTATAAATCCAGGAGGTACTCATACTTTCCAAATGGTCACAGGAGACAGGCTTGTGAAATGTATAACATAGATCTCTGCCTTTCTGGCCTCTGATACATTTCCTTAGCACCTGCCCCTACGGTGCTAAGCCAATACCACCTATTTCAGAGCTTTGCAATGCCAGCATTTCTCTTACAAATCAATTTCTGTGGGAGTCACAATTGGACAGCCTGTGTGAATAAGCCCCAAAGTTCAATGGCTTACCATTACTCTTTGCTCACGTTCGGTCTGAGCAAACATAGGGACAGATGAGGGATCCAGGACTCAGAGGGGTCCGGGCCCTTCCATCTTAGATGAAGCTCCGTCTTCCAAGACGACCACAGCAGTGGAAGAAAGAGGCAGAGGGGCAGACCCAGTCTTCGCGGCTTCAGCCAGGAATGGATATACGCTTTGTGGAAACTGGGAGGACTGAGCACACAACTCCCAAGTGTGGGTGAGCGCAAGTGGCCCACAGAAAGATCTGAGGAGGCTGCAGCAGAGGGGACCCTGTGAACTCTCGATACTAATGAACTGAAACTCCACTTCAGGGCAGGGCCCCAGACAAGAAGGCACTGCTGAAAGTAGGAGCCAAACTGGACAAAACAGAGACAATAGAAACCCAAAAGTAGACACAAGAGGAAGAGAAAGAAAGAAAGTAAAAAGAAAGAAAGAAAGAAAAGAGGGAAAGAAAGAAAAAAGAAAGAGAAAGAAAAGAAGGAAAGAAGAAAGGAAAGAAAAAAAGAAAGAAAGAAGAAAGAAAGAGAAAGAAAAGAAGGAAAGAAAGAAAAGAAGGAAGGAAGGAAGGAAGGAAGGAAGGAAGGAAAGAAGGGAAAAAGAAAGGTCTACATAGAAAGGAGAAGGGGGATACGAGACTTTTTTTTTTAACATTTCATAGACACAACAGAAGAGGGGACTATGGAGCTACAAAGCTGATTCTGACCCATCCCTCCTCTGGAAAGTTCAGAAAATTCCTTTCACATAAACATGAGCATCAGAAAATGATTGTTGTAAAGTTATCGTAATAAAAATGAGAATAATGGGCAACGTCCCTACAGATAATGAGGGCATCCCAGAAATGTGTGCCCATACAACACATGCCTAAGAACATAAAAAACCGTATCCTGGTATTTAAAAATGAGTCAACAGAAATTTTTTAAGTAATAAAAGATACAGAAGAATATTCAAAATGAAAAGACCTCAGAAAAGTTGTGCTAGAAGTGAGATTGAAATTAGAAATAAAAGGAAAACCTCATTAAAGAATAAAGCCTAGGGGTGCCTGGGTAGCTCAGTCAGTTAAGCGTCGTAAGCATTGGACTTCAGCTCAGGTCACGATCTCGAGGTTCGTGGGTTTGAGCCTCGTGTCAGGTTCTGTGCTGATGGCTCAGAGCCTGGAGCCTGCTTCGGATTCTGTGTCTCCCTCTTTCTCTGCCCCTCCCCCGCTCGCATTCTGTCTCTTACTGCACAAAAATAAATAAACATTAGAAAAGAAGAAGAAGAAGAAGAAAGCCAAAACTGAACAGAGCATCAGAGCAAATAAACACAAAAGTCAGAACATAAGTGGTGGGGCATTAAAAAAAAAAAAAAATGGAAGGGGCACCTGGGTAGCTCAGTCAGTTAAGTGTTCAGCTTTTGATTTTGGCTCAGGATGATGTCACAGTTTGTGGGATCAAGCCCCGCATCAGGCACTGTGCTGTCAGCACAGATTCTCTCTCTCTCTCTCTCTCTCTCTCTCTCTTTCTTCCCCTCCTCAGCTCTCTCTCTCAAAAGAAAGAAATAAACTTTTTAAAAAAATGGAGGAGAGAAACTGATTTGAGAAAAAGTGCCTATACAGAGAGCAGGCAGAAAGACCTAACATATGTGTAATAGAAGTCACTGAAGAAGGTAATCGAGGCTAAAGAATCAAACAAAGGCCAAACACTATAATTAAAAACCAAACAAACAAAAACACTCTCCTGAAATAACTAACTTGAAACAGCGCCGGGTACCTGGAAAAACTGAGCCAGAATATCCAACAGAGAGATGTCATAGTCTGCGACATAGTCTGCAGATGCCTTTGGGAATCCAGGCGAAAAAGACACAGTCACTTCTCAGGAAAATCGGGTCTTTCTCAGACTTACCCACATCGACACTTCTTGTCAGAAGCAACGGAAGGCGTATTTGCAATATTAAGGGAGAACAGCAAGAGCCAAGGGTGGCATATCCAGCCAAACCGATCTTCGAGCGTAAAGGTTATGAACAGTTATCAACAATCAAGAACTCCAGGAATACTGTTCCCGTGGGCACCTCCTGAGGACCCTATCGGAAAACCAGTTCAGACAACTAAAATGACCAGAGACACACAAACAAAGGGGCTGATGGTGAGTGGTAGTCGTAGGGGGCACATAGTTACTTGTACGGTTGAGACCAAAGAGCGGCTGTAACAGACACAGGATAGGGCGCTGCGGTACAACCATCAGATGTTGGAGGGAGCGTCAGAGGAGCGTAGAGAACCTGAAAGAAACTTACTGACTGGTCAGTGTCTGGGAGCAAACCGGGGTTAATTCAAATCACAGGCTAAAGAGGATCATAGCAAGTTTCAATATCGCCCGTGGTAGAGAACCAATAGACAAAAAGAGAGGGAACTGAAACTATTTCCTACGGAGATGAGCGTAAAGGGAACAACAGTTAGAGCAGAGGCGCCCGAGTGGCTCAGTCGGTGAAGCGTCCGACTCTCGATTTCGGCTCAGCTCATGGTCTCACGGTCCGTGAGATCGAGCCCTGCGTCGGGCTCCACACTGAGAAGGGAGCCTGCTTGGGATTCTCTTTCTCCCTCTCTCTCTGCCCCTCCCCTGTTCTCTCCCTCTCGCTCAAAATAAATAAATAAATGTTAAAAAAAAAAACAAAACGTAAAGATTGGAACAAAAATATGAACCTTTCCTAAGTACCAAAGAGAGAAAGTCAAAGAGAGAGAGGAAATAAAAAATATACCGAAAGACAATTTGTTTTAAAAGCTTACATAGGCATAAGTGTAACATAAAACAATATGACAGAACTGAGGCTAAACATATTGATTCTGTGGTCTTAACTCACCTATTAATAGAAAAACGTTTTTAGGTTGTCTAAGAAAGGAAACTTTCTTTAAATCTCTCTGGAGTGATGGCCAGAACATATACTGTGTGGTGAAAAAAACGTGAGGTGGAGGGAAGTGACTATGGTATATTTTATCTATTAAAGGAGGGGGATGCATGTGGATATGGCCAGCTTATGTTACAAATCCGAAAGGAAGAATGTTCTGATTATCTATTGTACCATGAACTACCCCAACAGTAGGCTTAGACAGTTATCTTGCTATTAAATTGTTTCGTGGGTCAGGAATTCAGGGAGGGCGCGCTGGCTGGCTGGGTTTTGCTTTTCCACGTGGTGTCGGTGTGGGTCACTCACTGGCATCCAGTTGGAGGTGAGCTGGCCTGGAAGGTCCAGGATGGCTTTACTCACATGACTGGCATTTGGTGGGGCCAGCTGGCAAGCTGGGCTTCGAGGGGACTGTGGATCGATGCGTGATACACGTGGCCTCTCCAGCAAAGACCCAGCAAAGGGTCTTGGAGCAGGGAGGGGTCCAAGCATCGGTGTCTTGAGTGAGTCAGGATTAGGTTCTGTGGCCGTGTACTACTGAACTCAGAAGGCCCAGAGAATCACTCCTGCTGCACGCTGCTGGTGGCCGAAGTGGTCACAAGTCACCCAGAACCAAGGGGGGGGGGGGACATAGACCGCATCTCTCAGTGGCATGAATGTCCAAAAATGTGTGGCCCTGTTTTACAAGTGCCACCAAGAATAAACCGTATATTTTTTTAATGTTTATTTATTTATTTTGAGAGAGAGAATGAGCAGGGGAGGGGCAGAGAAAGAGAGAGACAGAGGGAGAGAGAGAGAGAGAGAGAGAGAGAGAGAGAGAATCCCAAGCAGGCTCTGCACTCTCAGTGCAGAGCCCAACCCACGGCTCGAACTCACAAACCATGATATCATGACCTGAGCAGAAATCCAGAGTCAGAAGCTCAACCGACTGAGCCACCCAGGTGCCGCTAAACCATATATTTTTTAATGATTACATGCAGGAGAGAAACCCCCAGTAAGGGTGATTCTCACAACCAATTGAAATATATAAAGTATCTTTCAATCCAGGCATTCAAAATTATTTCTTTAATCCCTGTTTGGTCACCGTTGGACGACGAATGTAACTTAGAAAACTACAGGGACTCCACAAGCAGGCACTCCACCTTTTCCTTTACAACCTGTATCACCAGGTAGGCAAATAGGAGACGAAGGTGAGTTTCTCTCCACAGAAACATTTCAGCTAATGAGTGAAGAAGTGACAACAGAATTAGGATGTCACCAGCTTGCAACCACTAACAAATGACCATCAGCAGCTGCTCACGCCGCAGAGACAGCGGGACTCCGTGCCTCCCACAGGAGGACCGCAGAGCTCTCTACCAAGCGTTCTTGCCAAAGAAAAATTCCAACCTGAATCTGATCAAGTCTCTAGACTCAGCTCCCGGTTTGCAGGAAGAACGCAAACCACGGGAAACTGTAGGCCTCTCAAGCCCTGTTTCTTCAACAAGTAAATTAAAAGGAGGAAAACACGGCAGGGTAACCTCACGACGAAAGACACTTGGGAGATACGTCAGCCAGTGTGACGGGGGGACCTCAGATCCTGATTCAAACTGGTTTTTGCTTCTTTTGGACATTTCGGAGGCATGCTAAGTCCGAACAGAGACTGGATGTTTGCTGATATTAAGGAATGATTGTTACACCTGAAGCATCCAATAATGATATTGTTACTGTTTTTAAAGGCCTAATCTTTCACAAGCACACTCTGGAATAATATTTGTGGATGTAATCATACGATGTCTGGAATGAATGGGACGTAGGCCCTAAGAATTTGGGAGGTAAAGAAGTAAAGTGGGCAGGGGTAAAGACAAGACTGGCGTGCACTGAGCACTCTGGGTGTTGGGTATGTGGCGGCTCGTTACTTGCTCTCATTGTACACATGTCTGGACTTTTCATACTAAAAGGCTCATGTGTGCAAACGTTTGTACAATAAAAAAAATTTATATAGAAAAAGGCTTGTGGGGCACTTGGGTGGCTCAGTCGATCAAGCGTCCAGCTTCGGCTCAGGTCATGCGCAGTTCATGGGTTCGAGCCCCACGTTGGGTTCTGTGCTGACAGCTCGGAGCCTGGAGGCTGCTTCGGATTCTGTGTCTCCCTTTCCCTCTGCCCCTCCTCCGCTCACGCTCTGTCTCCCTCTCCCTCTCCCTCTCAAAAATAAATAAGCATTTAAAAGAAAAAAAATTTTTTTTAAAAGGAAAAGGCTGGAAAGATATACATCACTTAAACTTACACAGTGCTCTATGTCAAGTATGTCTCAATAAAAATAAATTCTAAAAAATGCCAAGCATAAGTCGTTTTGGCAGATGGGATGGATCATAGGCGAGCTTTCTTTTTAAATCATTCAATATCTTCTAAAATGGCTACAATGAACACGCAGCATAATCTGGGGGAGAAAAATGAAACCAAGCTAGCACACCCTTCCTAGGGAGGGAAGGTTTCTCTCAGGCTCTGCAGGTGGACGGCTGACCTGGCACAGCCGGGCCAGGAAGCCATGTGGCTGGGCACACTGTGGCCCTTCCAGGCAAATGTGCTTCCCTTGGCCCCACTTCTGGGAATCGTGCCCAGGGAAATCATCTGAACCCTGAAACGCCAACCAAGCTGCCTGCTCAAGGATGTCCACGCTGGGGTAGTTACCAGAGTAGAAACTTGGAGTCAGAGGCCACATCCAACAACAGGGAACTGCCTTGGCAAAGAACGGAACGTGGAATGCTAAGAAGCCATCAAAATGGTGATTGTGGGACAGAGAGCCTCGGACCTAATGCTGCGTGAACCAAGGGTGCGTGTTTGTATGTCTGACACGATTCTAGTTTTGCAAACATATGCGGAAAATGAATAGAACCCAGTTATCAGCCTCACAGAACAGCCCATTAATATCTGCCTCTACCCCTTATAAGACAGATTTGGTTTCCTCAAAGCTCCTCCGGAATCCTCGGGAGGCAGATGGCTCCCTTAAACCCCACCTGTTCCAGTGCCCCGTGTCTCTCGCATTCTCAGCTGGGCTTTGTCTTTTGCGACGAATCCCCCCACTGCCTGCCTGGTGAGGCTCCCGAGAGCCCCCGGCTCCTTTCCTCAATCTGCAACTCCCTTCCAGGCTCCTGTGCGTGTCACACTTTAACTGAAAAGTGGAGAAGCTTGGGTTTCACAGTGAAAGTATCCTCACCACAGGCGGCCCCCCACCCCGGCCACTTCTTGTCCCTTCCTCCCCCACTCCTGGCCCCAAGGTGCCCGGTGCACTGCACATCTGTAAAAAACTTCACAGCATCCCACGGCTCCCCTGTGCCCTGCTGCCCCCCGCCCCCCAACGGGAGTCCCCTCATCCACAGAATCCTCAGCATATTTTCTTAAAGACCATTCTCAGTGAAAGAAGACTTTTGTTCCAGCTTCAAAGTACCATTTGTGCCCTTATTTGTGGTGGGACTTGTTAGATTTCCCCGTCTCTACTCCGCCTCCTTTTACAGTCATATAGCCCCTGCTGTCTAGGTAGGGCCCTGGCTGCCTACACAAAAACTACATTTCCCAGCCTCCCTTGCAGCTACAGATGAGCTTGTGACCGAAGTACGGCCAATGGGATGTGACCCAATGAGGTACTACTTCCAGGTTATGCCCCTATCCAAAGGATGGGATATGCCCGCCATCCTGCCACTCAGAACATGGGGTTTGGAGCTGAGGAAACATCTGGGTCATAAGGATGAAGGCATCAAACACCCTAGGAACAGCAGAGCAACAAGATGGAAGGAACCTAGGCTCTGACACCATGAAGCGGCCACTGTTGCTGCAGATCACTGTCCCTCAACCTGTTACGGGAGAGAGAAAAATAACCATCTGTCTGGTTTAAACCACCATCAGTTCGATTTTGCTGTCGGTGTTAATAAGCAGCCAAACCTGGGTCGTAATGATAAACCTGCTCTATTAAAAGGCGCCATGGCACCCAGCGCCAGCAGGCTCGCTTATGTCAGGAAGAGCCTGGGACCAGGATTCAGGAGCAAGTGCTTCATGAAGGAAGTGCTCCCAGTGGAAACCAGTAAGGGAGTGAGGGAAACAGGAGAAATGGGAGAAGCCAAGCAACGGTGCGTTTCTGCCCCCTGGCCGGGGCCTGATCCCGGGGAGCTCTGGAGTGTAGGTTATACTCCGGAGTACTATCCGGAGGGGATCCGGTATGAGACCCCCTGATGGGGGTCTGCAGCCTCTGGAGCCTCTGGTCCCCACGCGTGGGGAGCTGAAGCCTTCCAGGCCCTCTGTGATTCCCACCCCATCGACCTCTTTCCCCAGCCTGGGCCTGCCCTCCGCATCCAAACAAGATGAACAAGGACAACCCCAAAGATACCCCCTGGAACCCTTAGCCAGGAGCGCTGGCAGATGCCATGAGACCCACTATTCGGTTGCCCAGTAAACCACGCCGGCATTTGCCCAGAGAAAGCAACAGGGCCCAGCACACGGAGCTCAGGATGTGGAGAATCAGAGAGGTGCAGCGACTTACCCAAGGCCACACAGCCGAAGCGGAGGGACTGAGGTGGGTGGGTGAAGGGCGGAGCCGTGTAACAGAAAAGCCTACGGCTGTGAGAATCTGTGGGGAGCTGGGGGAGCTTCTGGGGGCAGGGTGGCCCCATGGGGGGTAGGGAGAACCCCTGTAAAGACTTCAGGTTGCATTTACTGAGCATTTCAGCGGACTGACAGCCTGGCCTCTGTTAGCATCGGCTTTCCCCGGTAATTCACAGAGGCGCCACCTCCTTCGGAGCGCCCCGCAGCAGACGCTGAGAGAAGGATTCGGGAGCAAGAAAATCCTGGGAAAGACCCACAGGGAAGTGAGAGCCGGGCAGAAAGGAGCTGATTTAAGGTGCGTTCTCAACACAGTTCCCCGGGGCTCCTGGAGCTCTGTCCAGCTGGGGAAGCCTGGGACAGCGATGGCCCGTGTCTTGCTCTCTCCAGCAGCACACTGGCCACAGAAAGCTCCTGGGCAGAGCCCTGGAGCCTGAGGCAAAGGACAGGCACAGGAGCCCCCTACGGCAGGTAGGTAATTTCATTCCCCCACATACAGGGGAGGGGCCGCTCCTGGCCACGCGGGCCACACCGTCGGCCCAGGTCCGTTTGACCCAGGGCTCCAGAAGTTACCAGTCTTTCCAGCTCTTCCTCCCTCTTACTCCTGAAAATAGCATTTGCCAATGTTTTGAGACCCGTGTGCTTTCTTCATTTTAACAGCTTCAAGACTTGAGTGACTCGGAGCTTTTCATTTACACACTGGCATTATATTTACTCAGCTCCATTAACCCACTCTGGGGCGGGGAGGGAGGTCTTCAAACACCTGAGAGGAAAAGAGCAGCTGGGTGGCCAGACCCCTCCCTGAATGGGGCTGGACTCTCCCTCACTCACCAGCCCTTAGAGCCAGGCCACCTGAGTTTGGATCCCAGGCCCGGCCCTCACCACCTCTGTGACCTTGAACAAATTGCCTCGCATCTCTGTGCCTCGGTTTCATCATCTGTAAAATGGGAAAGGCAACAGAACCCACTTCCTAGGGCTGTTGTGAAAATTCAATGCAATAACCCACGCAAAGTGCAGGGAGAAGTGCCTGGCAGAGGGTAAGTGCTTAATAAATGTCAGATCGACCTGTGTTTCAAAGGAGCAGAGTCGGCTGTAGGAAGGGGACTTGGACATAGACATGGCCACACCCGGCGCGATTGGGGCTGGATAGAGGGAAGCGAGGTGCTGTGGGAACCCTGAGAAAGGAGTGACGAAGACAGGAAAACCGCGCAAAGGCAGAGCTGGAGGAAGTAGGTTTTGGGGGGTGAGTAGAAGTTCACAGGCAGAAAAGGGAAGGTGTAGTGAATGTGTGTGTTGGGGCGGGGTGGCTGTCCCCCATCTAAACCTCTTCTTAATTGAGAGGAGCTCCTGTATAGAGTCCCAGGTAGGCAGCATCCTGTCTCCCCCTGCAGAAGCTGAAACGACCAGACTTTGGTTTGGTGCATAGGCCACTCCTGCCTGGGACTTTGAAGCTTAACACTGGGCAAGGGCCATAGTGGAGTCCTGGCCCATGCTGGCTTGGATGCCCAGGCCCCAGTATCTTCCTCAGTCACTGAAAGTCCTCACATCCTCTGGGTAAGCCCTGAGACTGAGCTAAGAAATCCCCCCTTTACCTCGGGTGGACAGTCGCCTTCTGTTGCTTGCAACCAAGAGTTCTGAAGGGAATTCCTGGCAGAAAGACCAGAACGAGACAGAAATGGAAAGGAGGACATCTCCAGTGATCCTGACCCTTGCCCCCACCCAAGGCCCCACCCCAAAGCCTGCCCCCCCCCCCAAGCTTTCCTCATCGACATTCACTGAGATCATACAAGGAGGCAGGCTGGTGGGCGGACGGACCCCTCCACTCCGTCACACAGGCAACAAAACTGAGCCCTGAGAAGTAATCATTTGCTGAAAGTTGCCCATAGATGGGAAGGCCCAAGTAGGCTCTGATGTAGGATCGGACACCTGGCCAGGCTCTGCACCTGATGCAGTCAGAGGCGCCGGGACCCTGAATTGGGCACCTGCCATAGAAGCCCTTGGAATCTTACAGTCCCAGGACAGATGCTGAGGCCAAGGTTTAAAAGGCAAGCCTCTCTTGGCCATGGCCACATATCCTGGGGGGACTATGGCGAATGGGGTTTTAGTTTCAAGGCAATTGTGAGACAGAGAATGGATTTGGAGCCTGAGGAACACAGTGCCTGGTGCTCATCATCCACTGAAGTGGCCCGAGAAGGTGCTTAAGAACAGGAACCAGAGGGACAGGTTCATTAACTGAGCACCTACTGTGTGCCAGGCCCATGATGCCCCTCCAGGGTTTCATGGAATCCACCTACAATCCAAGATCAGTGTCAGCACCCCCAATTTGTAGAGAAGGCAACTGAATCTCGGGAGGTACTGTGACATCTTCAAGGTCACACAGCTTCGACAGAGTCAAAGCAGGGCGATCTGACCCAAGAGCTGGGGACGGGGTAGGAGGGGGTAGGTAAACCTTCATGGGGGCATGGAGCAGGGCTTTGATGACAAAAAGGCATTTATGTAGCAGAGACGAGGACATTTCAGAAAAAGTGTTATTGTTCTTAGTGCAAGTCTGACTGTGTCTCTCCTCTGCTTAAAATCCTTCAACAACACCCCTTATGCCCTGAAAGTCTAGAGTCTTTGCGTGGGCTACAGGACACCATGTGATCTGCTCCCAGCCCTCGATTCTCTTCAGCGGCACCAAGTCCCCTCCCTCCTCAGGACCTTTGCACAGACTGCTCCTGGAATGCTCTCTCCATTCCTCGCCTACTTAATTCCTTCTCCAACTGCTGCCCCCTTACATGGAGTCTTCTGAGGCCGTAGGCTGTCTCCCATGGCCGGTACCCAGTTAGGGTCCCACCCTCACGTCTCCCCTTTTCTTTCACCACGCTGACTGCGTGCATACTCATAGCCATACATCTGGCAAAAGTTGGCTCTTGGGGGAGTGACAAAATGGTTCAGTGGTACAATTATTTGTGGCCCCCACATGGCAAAATCTTTATTCCTTCATACTGTGTCTCTCGTTCAGGAGAAATTACATTTAAATAATTTCCCTAATTAATTGAATTTAATTACTTAATTATAATTAGGTTTAACAAAGGTAAATGATTTAATTAATTAATTAATTTAATTTGATGCTTCTCCTTAGGGAGTGATGATGTAAAAGAAGTAGGAAATGCTTCTTTGAGCACCTGTGAGTTTGCCTTGTGCTGTGTCTGATGCCCTGGCGGAGCTCACTGAGGGCAGGCCCAGGTCGGCCTCAGCCCTGCTGGAGCTCCAGTTCTAGAACACTGCCTGGCACACGGCGGGTGCTCAGACAACACCTTCCACGCGCCGAGCCCTGCAGCGAACAATCCAGACGAGGCTCTGCTGCAGGGAGTCCCCACTGAGTTCCCTTTGCCTGGACCCTCGGGCAATGGGGAGCCGTGGAAGAGAAGAACTCCCTGAACTGGTGCATCCCAACAGAGGTCACAGCTGCTGCCGCCTCCTAAGCCTCCTGCCACCCAAGTCTCTCCGCGAGGCCAGCCCAGGACGAGAATAGAGCAGCCCACGGCTTCAGCAAGGCTGGCGGGGGCGGATGCAGCTAAACCTGGCTTTGGCAGGTGGCTCCCTTGGGTAGGGCCAAGCTTGGGCCGGGGGTGGGGAGTGGGGCAGGACTCCAGGGTTTCTGGGTTCACCCAGCTCTGCCTCACTGTCCGGGGGGCACGGGCAGGACCAGACCCTTGCTGAGCCTTCGTAACCTCCAGGAGAACCCGAGTCCCCTGGGTGTGAGGATACACGGGCTACGATAAACATAGCACAGCTGATGTATATATAGACCCTCCCACCTGGTTTCCAAAAGGATTCGAAACGGCTTTCACAAGAGGCGAAGAAATGAACATTTGCAGCGTGCCAGGGTTTACACATGAGGCGCTCACGTCACAGGCCTCAGGGAGTAGAACCAGGACAAGTAGAATCTCTGATCCCTCCAGGAAGCACGTCTAAAGGGGAATGAGCTCCCCATCGGGGAAGGTGTGCAAGCAGAGGCCACAGACCCCAGGTGGGGGGTTTGGCTGGGGAAGGATCGGTACACGGATGAAGGCTGGGCCAGATGCTAAGTCCCTGCTGGGAGAGGAAATGATACCGGCCCTGCTTGCTCAATCTCCGCCCCTGCCCACGGGCAGCCAGGGATACAGCCCAAGATGAAGCTGGGCGTTGGGAGCCATTTGTTAGCCCCTTCCCCCTTCCCTGGGCCAGCGTTACCCAAACAGGCTTAAAAACTGGAGCAGGGGAGTAAACCTTAATCACGGTTCTTGGGACTGCCCTGCTAAAGTCTGCAGCGTCACTGGGAGTCCTGCCTTCAGACACGGAGCGAGGCAGCTGATGTTTGGGAGACACCAACTGAGCCCTGGGTGCCCAGCTCTCGTTGCTGCTTGCCGTGTGGCCTTGCGCTCTTTGCTTCCCTTCACCGAGGTGCAGGGTCCCCACTCGGTACAATGAGGGGGTTACCTTCCTTGCTCCTAGAGAGCCCTCCCAGGACTGATGCCTCAGAATAAATAGAACTACAGCCCCCACCCTCACCCCCCAAACCTCGGCACAGTTCTGGCAGGGCTGGGCTCCCAGGGCCCCACTGCCTTGGTTCTAGGTTCAGCCTTGAGGCCAGAGGGCACCTTCCCCGCACCTGCCCTTTCCTCTGTCATTGCCAGACCCTCCTGGCCCCATTCCAAGCTCTAAACAAGACAGACCCATCCAGGCCCTAGAAGGGCTCATGGTCTAGTGAGAGAGGTGGCCAGTGGACAAAAATGTAAATAAATAAACGTGAGGAATATAAGCTAGGGTGAGGGGACAGAGTGACAGGGCGGTCAGGGAGGCTTCTGTCAGGAAGCCACATGTGAACAGAGATATTTGAGCCAGCCAGGAGGACATCTACGGAGAGTGTTCTGGGCAGAGAGAAGAGCTAGTGCAAAGGCCCTGAGGTGGGTCCAGGTTTGGTGTGTTTGAGCACCGTGTGGCTGAAGCTCAGAGAATAAGTGGGAGCGTGTTGAGAGGGCAGGCCAGCTGGCATGGCCATTGTGGGCCATCAGGAGGTTTGGACTGGGGAGGGGAGGCGGGAGCCACAGCACAGTTCTGAGGAGAGGAGAGACTGGGCTGATATTTAACAAGGGAGGCTGCCTCCCTGGCTTCCAGAAGGGAAGTCACCAAATCTTCCTTCTGGGGCTGCCTTCCCATTCCCAACCAGGCCCAAATGCTGCATTTTAAAGCTACCTAATGAGGAGGCTCTCACAACTGTGATTGAAACAAAGTCCACGTGCCTCTGCCATCTGTCTATCAGTCCAGAGAGACTCATTGACTCCAGAGATAGGCACCTCTGAGTCCCTGCTGCCTGGAGGGAAATGGAGACATCCAGCCCTAGCAAAAGGGCCTCTGACCTCCACGTTACAGCCTGGGGACAGGGAAGAGGGGGCCCTGCCACTTTCAGTGAAGAGCAGGCAGGAAGCCTTCACTGAGGTCATGGGTTGTATAAACCGTCCAGGGCCTGGGGACTGAGCAGGTCCTTTGTAAATGTCAAAATTATCTGCATACTGGCTTCCCTTGCTCAGATGCCTGAACACTCTGTAAAAGCTGAAGGATCCCGTAAACAGTAATGGAACCTGTAAACAACTGGTGTTTGCACTCATATGCAAACTCTAAAGTGCTTTCCAATGGGGAGAGTGCTTGGTAGACTACCTGGTAAACTACAAAGTGCTTTATAATCCTGTACAGTTTTGCAAATGTAAATTACCCTGTAGACTATTTTGTAAAGAGCCCCAGGTCCGCACAGCGCGAAGTCCTTTGTACGCTGTATCACTCTCTGTAAACCGTAGAGCGATTTGCCAGCTATGGAGGGGGGTGCGCCCATGAGCTTCTGTAGATGAGTCAGGCCTGTACCCTGTCACTCTGCATCAGCCCCAGACCTCCCAACAGGGCCCATGCACGCAGGGAGAGGGGTGGGTGAGCACAGGCGGGCCGGACAGCTGAAGGTGCAGGGAGGGAGAACTGTGCTGAGAGGGTCGGACGCCGGCGCTGACCCCTGGCCCACCCCGAGACCCCGCCCCGGGGCTCCAGAGTCTCGAGTGCGTGTTGGGGTGTGGGGAGTAGAAGGGGCGGGCGGGGCGCTCCGAGGCCGGGCGGGGCTCAGGGGACACAGGGTCAACGTCAGGGTTCTGCCGCCTCCTGGCGGCGGCAGGAGGAACTACTGGGGCCGCGCCCCTGGGACTCAGGGTCCGACGGATCCCGTGCGCGCGCACATGTATACATTCGCGCGCGCGCACACACACACGTGCCCGCGGGCCGATCCGCGCACGCGCAGACGTCCACGCGCGCACCTACACACAGAGCCTCAGAATTCATTCACTCCCTCATCCTTTCCTTCGTGTATTCATTCATTCGCCTTTTCATTCAACAAAGGTTGACAGAATGCTTGCTAGATGTCAGCACTGGGGACAGAACAGTGGCAGGTCCAACCTACCCAGATAAAGCTGATAGAGATTAGCTACACTGGCTGGACCAGATGTGGGGAGGCCTCCCTGAGGAAGGGACATGGCCAACCAGGAACGGTGGTGGGGTGCCAGGCAGCCACAGGATGGTGGGGGAAAGGGATTCCGGGCAGAGGGCTCAGTCGGTGCAGAGGCCAGAGCGGGGAGAGGGAGGGAGGGAGGTGCACAAAAGTGCCTTGAAATGATGAAGTGCTGTGCCAGGGAAGGGTTAATAGGCAGAAACCTGTCCCAGACTGGGGACCAACTTGGGGACAAAAACCAGACCTCACTTCCGGCTGAGCCGAAGATGAGAGGCGTGTGCACGAAGGCAGAGCAGAGATGGATCCCAAAGGGATCAGTGCCTCCTTCTGGGAACATGCCCCCATTTCCCACGGAGGACGAGGGAGACCTTGCTCTCAGACCCTGAGATGTGCGTAGGTAGGTGGACTCTCCCGTGTGTTTGTTCCTCCTGGCCCGTGATTGGTTGGAGGATGAGCATGTGACCTCTTCCCAGCTAAAAGATCAGCCCTGAGACGGGGGCTGGAACTTCACTAAGCTGGGGGAGCCACTGGGTCCTGACTTGCCCTCATGAGGGAAGCATGAAGCCCAGAGGAAACAAAGCTAAGCTGGACACAAATTCCTCGGGATATTAACCAGGTTCCTGGATCTAACTGTGCCTGAAGCCAGACACAGTTCTTACACAAGCAAATACATTCCCGTCTGCTAGGGAGGGTGTCAGCCCTAGCCCAGGCCTCAAGGATCACAGGATCACAGAGCCCCACTGGACCCTGGCAAGGAGGCCTTCCTTGAGCTGCCCCCCACTCTCCTCAGAGCCCTCTCCAGGGGGCCTATACCTGTCCCCAAGCCTCAGTTCCTCCATCTCCCAAGGTGTGTGGCTTTGAGCAAGTCACTTCAGCTTTCTGGGCCTGTTTTCTCCTGTGTGAACCGGGGAGAACAATGTTACCTGCGACAGGAACACAACACCCTCGAGGAGGTGAGTGTGCCAAGGCTGATGCAACCTTCAATGGCGGCGGGACAGGCCGTTCCCCCAGTGGATCGGGCCTGTGTCTGCTCTGTCCAGCATCCAGCACAGGGCCTGGAACCTTGTCTGGGAGCTTCCGTGTCCTCACATGGGGAAGGGCCTGTCAAGTGCAGGGCCCTGGAGAGTTCAGCAGGCACCCCCTCCCCCAATCACACTCCCCTGGCCCTGTCCCAGGAGCAAGAGGTCCTTCCGTGGGCACAGATCTTCACCAAGGAGTGGCGCTCGCCGCTATGACACACAGTCTCACACAACCTGTGTCCCACTTTTTTTTTTTTTTTTTTTTTTTAAATTAAAACAACAATCAGGTAACTGCCCCAACCCATCAGGGAGAAGACCCTGGGCAGTCTTTCTTCAAAAAAATATATTTTTTCTTTTTTTTTTTTTTTTTAAACAACACCAAAAGCAAATCCACAGCCCCTGTTGAGCCGGTCCCCAAGGAGAGTGAGCTAGACAGCTCCCCTAGCACCTCTCTGAGCAGAGACCTTGGGCCCATCCCCCTAGACCCCAGGCTGAGCAGAGGCAGGGGTTCTCCACCTGCTGGTCCCTAGGGGGTGAGAGAAACGTGATCGGCTCCAAACCATGCAAGAGAAACCAGGCAAACCCACAAAGCAAGAGAAAAAAAAAAAAAAATCAAGAGGATAAATTAAAACAAAAAAGTGAAACAACCCCCCCACTCCCGAGGCAGTGGGCGGGGCTAGGTTGAGCCCGCGTGTCCTTAGAGGCCCTATTTGCCAGTGCTGGGGTGAAGGCTCGAGTGGCTCTGTCCTCGCACTCGTGGGGGCTCTGGCGGATTCACATGGCTCATCCCCCGATCGTGTCCCCCACACTGATGCCAGGACAGAGGTGTGGCCACCCTAGGCCAAAGTGTGCAAAGTCCATTCGGTCAAGACATAAAAAAATATACAACTTGGGTGGCATCCAGGGCTTGGGCCAAGGCAGCTTCCTGAACACAGGCACTGGCTGCCTTCTCTGTGAGGGGCAGCGGGGTCCGGTGGAGGCCATCCAGGCCCCTCCAAGTCCAGGATCTCGGGGGCTGGAGACTTGGGGTCCTTGGAGCAGCAGGGGCAGAGGCACTGGTGGGGCCCACGCGGGCCTGGCTGGGGGCTCTGGCGGTCTGGTTCTTTGGCACTTGGGACGAATGGCCTGTTGCCAAGCCAGACACGAGCAGCCCCCTTGATTCTTCCCCAAACACCCAAGGCCGGGGTGGCAGTAGCTTATGGGTGTGGGCAAGCACTGCCCTGGCAGGGAGGGCTGTGGGGCGCTGGAGGGCCAGAGCGGAGTCCACGGCCCCACCCCCTACGAGTCCTCCCCCAGGATCTCCTTCACAAAGGCAGCAATGTCCGTCTTCTTGGTTTTGTGCAAGGTGAAGAAAGGGTGCTCCTGGTGGGACAAGAGAGGGCAGTCACCTCGGGTAAGGGTGAGGAGGCGAGGTGGAGACGCCCCTACCTCCCCAAACCGCCCCCAACCCCTGGGTGCTCCTCCTGCCCAGGACACCTCTCTCCTGCCTGGCCAACTCCTACTCGTCCTTCTAGGACCTCCATCTTCAGGGAGCCCTCCTTCTAGAGACACGTTGACGGCTTCCTCCTCGGCCCTCCTGCAGCCATCCCCTGGCCACACCACACTCCCTTTTCCCCACACACGCCAGGCCTCCAGCCCAGTGGAACGCCCTCTCCAGCAGCAAATAAATCCTCATTCACCCTTCCAAACCCAGTTCACATATCATCTCCTCTGTGAAGCCTTCCCTGATGCCTGGGGATAAAATGGCTCGCCTCCCGCCACCGTGCACCCCGCCCCGCCCCTCCGCCCTGTGTGTCAGAGCGTGGCCGTGTGCCCCTCCGCGGGGCCTGGTGTGGAGGCGGGGGAGGGCGCCAGGGTACGCCCGAGCCAACGGCCGCACACCTGAAGGAATCAAGACAGAGGCGGGCCGAAGGCGCTGCCCATCTCTGCGCACAGGGAGGCGGCCCCCTCCCCAGGGCCCCGCCAATCCACTACCCGTGCCCCGCACTTACCATCAGCTCCAGGTAGCTCATGCGCTCCGCGGGGCTCTTCCTCAGGCTAGGAGAGAACAGGGCAGGCTGAGCCAGGCCGGCATAAAGGAGGTCTCTAGGCCGGCCGAGCCAGGGCGGGCTCACCCCTAACCGGGCACTTAGGACACACGTGCTCCTGGGGCAACGGCAAGGAGGGGGCAGCTATTCGGGGGCGGGGGGGGGGGGGGGGGATGGGGGGGGGCTCCTGAGGATGGAGTGGGATCCGTGGGTACAAACTACAGAGACTTGGACGAACTTCCCTTGCCTCTTGGGGTGTTCATTTTTTTGCCTCTAGAGAGGTCTAGGGAGTTCTCAATGACCCCGATACCAAATGACATTGAGATGCGAGAGTTAACAATCGTGTCCTCAGTGTCCTGACTCAGAAGGGAAATTCCTTATCACGGGTCTTGGGAGAGGGGAGGCCTCAGTGTAAGGGATCAAGGTGACCAGGCACTCTGTTTGTGGGGCTCATTTGTTTTTGGTCTTTCTTATTTTCTAATAAAAGAAATAAAGAATACAAATTTTCCTCTGAGTTGCTCTTTGCCCACGACACATAGATATGTTGATATGTTCTTTCACTTCTGAATACTTTGTATTTCTATTTTTCAAACCTCTTTCAGACCCCAAGAGTTGGTCACAAGAATTTACTTTGAATTTCCACGTATCTTTTTCCTCCTCAGTTACGCACTTTTTGTTTGATTTAACTACAGGCAAGGAACATGACCTATATGACTCTGCCTTTTCCCTTCTCCCCATTTCCTTTGTAATCTCTGACACGATATATATTTTTTTACATGAAGCTCACACGGGCATTCTTTAATTTGGTACAAAGTTCTCAACAGCAATAAAAGCAACTCTGTTAACGCTGTTCAAATCCTCCATCTGTTTTTTGTTTGCTTTTTCAGTCTACCTGGTCTGTCCATCTCTAGGACTGTCCCCCTCTAGGACTCTCCACCTCCGGGACTGTCCACCTCCGGGACCGTCCCCCTCTAGGTCTGTCCACCTCTAGGACCGCAGTTTGCCAGATTTTCCTCGTGTTCTATTTCTGCCTTGCATATTTTGGGGCCATGCTGTTTGGGGGTTTATCTGCTCAAGGAGAAGGGGGCCAGGCGAGGGAAGAGCGGGAATCTGGCCGGGGCAGGGAGGGGTGCTGACCGGGGCTTAGGGAAGCCCCAGAGCCATCGCAGGGCCGCTCACTCACCACTGTGCGGTGAAGTCCACAAACTCGGGAGAGAACGAGTCAGCTGGGAGCTGGGGAGATGGCTCCTCCACAACCTGTTTCAGCTGCTGGAACGGGGTCCCCCAGGACTCATAAGGAAACCGTAGAATGGCCATCTCGATCTGCGGTGGGGACAGCGGCACTGGGTCAGATGCGCCCACACTCTGCACCCGGAGACAGAGCATTTGGGGAAACCTGCCTGTCTTGGCTTGGCGCCCCAAGCCGGGCCACAACGCGAGTTGCGAGAGCCGGGGTGACACCAACAGCCAGTTCCTGTAACGCAGCCGGCAGAGACCATGGCTCACGAAGCAAATCTAGGCCCGGGTTGTAACTGGCTTGAATGTCATTGGGCTCTTAAACAATCTAAATGCAGAAAGTTTTACGTAAAAACCCAACTTCCAGCTAGTCTGGAAGAAGGTTTTACACAAAAACTCAAGTTCCAGCTAGTCTGGAAAAATCAGAGCAGCCGGCGACCCTGGTACACCTGCCACAAGGCAGCCGTCGGCAAAGAACTGCCACTCCTCTCCCTAACGTCTCCACAAGGTCTAAGTATCTGCTGCCACTCATTTGGACAGTTGTGGTTATGACAGAGCAGGCAAATGGGAAATGGAATTATTCTCAGAAGCCGATCTCTCCCCAGAGCTGTAGACGGTGAGGCCGGCGCTCGGTCAGCTGCTTCGTCTCTGCAACAGCCCCTCAGGCCGGTCGAGAACTGAAGTTTGCAGATGCCCCTCCTCCTTCTCCCTCCCCCACCCCCACCCAGCGGCGTCCTGCAGGACCCATTTCCAATGCCTCCTCCTCCAGGAAGACCTCCCAATCCCTGCTGACCCCCTGGACACATGGCCACGGTGGCCTTGTCACTCCTCCTGAACCTGGGCCTGCCTGCAGGTGACATCAAGGCCACCTGGCCTCGGCACCCGTGCCAGGCACCTAGTTGGTGGGAAGTCATTTGTGGAAAAGACCAGCTATCTTACGATAAACTCTGGGTTCCGAGTTTGACTGCCAAGATTAAAAAAAAAAAAAAAAAAAAAAAAAAATCAGGTCAGCCCAGGCCCCCGCCTGGAATAGCACAGAGACTGCTCACTGACAGGCCATAATCACCATAATGAACACAAGAGACCTCGGCTCAAACAAATGCTTCGTGTTGGCAACTGGCGCCTGAACAGATCACTAATTATTGTGCTAAGAAAGGGCCTTCCCATTAGGCTCAAGGCCCCTTTCCAGCCAAGACATAAATAAAAACTCTCAGATGGAGGGTGTGCGCAATCCAGCGGGAATGGTGGCGATCCTGTGTGTATTTTCACGGGACAAATTCAGGGTGCTTTTTCCTAGAATGTGCACCGATTCCAACCAGCGGAAGTGAGGATCCTCTACGGGTTTCCAGGGAAGGACCCGGTGGCCTACTAGAGCTCATAATTAGGAAAACAGAAAACGGTCCAGACTCTTGACCTCGTAATCCTTTTTCCCGGTAATTTTTTCTAAAGAGCGCAAAATATGAAACCCAAAACAAAACAGCCTCTGGGAACAAAAAATGCACGGTGTGGTGTGATCTGTAATAGTGAACATTAAGAAGCAGTCTGAACACCCAGTGCCGGGGACTGGCCTGCCGCAGGGCGGCTGAGTCTCGGCCGTGCCCGTCATTCAGGTGTTCACATGATCGGCACTTGATCAACACTCGTTATGGCCCAGAGCCTTCCCAATATCATGCCATATCTATATGTTCTGGCTGTGGTCAAGTGCCTGCAGAGGGCCTCTCGGGGTGGGCTCAGAGCACTGGAGAAGACCACCCAGAGTGACAGGCCCGGCGCACAGCGCTTCACCGGTCACTCCCCCAGGTCGGCCGGGGATTTCAAATGGAAAGAAAAAACCAGACATGAGTGAAACGCCTCACATTAGGGACTGAGTAGATGGTGGCAGTTGGCTGTGGAGTCTCTCGAAGAGATGCCTACAGGGATTTGTAACTACCCAGAGGAACACGAGTGATGAGATGCTAAGTGAAAAAAGTGAAATAAAAACCATAGAGGTTTTTCAGAAAAAAGCAAAACATCTAGAAGGAAACGCACAACGTTGGCAGCTGACAGCAGGAAGAAGGGGCTGTGTGTCTTTGAGAACAGTCACACTGATTTTTCTTCCCCCTTTTATGTTTCTTCTGTATTCTTAGATGTTGTTCTACTACTTTTGTAACTTATGGGGGGAGGGGACCTAATCTGTACCAAGGCAGCCAGTTCCCTAAGCTGCTATTACAGCTTCTCCTGTGAGCACCTGCCGGCCCCCCCATCTAGACCTGGAGTTTATTTCTCCTTGAACCTGGGCTGGCCTGTGACACTATGACCGACATAATGAGGCAGAGGAGACACTATGCCAGTCCTCTGACAAGCACGTAAGAGCTCTCCCCTCGTAGAAGCCACCACAAAAGACTTCAACTACCCTCCCCACCACGTTGTGAGGAACCCGGCGGGCAGTCAGCCAGGAGGAAGCTGCGTGAAGGCCCCACGTTTGCAGAGCCCTCTTGGACCTTCCGGCCCAGCCCTGACCCCAGCCAGAGCCGAGTGTAGTGGAAGAACTGCCTGGCTAACCCAGTCCGGAATACAGAAACAGCAGAAAAAATAAACTATTATTGGTTTATGTCACTAGGTTCAGGTCCACTTTGTTACGCAGCATTTGCTAACTGAAGTACGCACTAAGCACGCACTTGCCCAAGTTCCACCAGAGACACCAGAACGTCACCGGGATGCGGTGGGTCCCCAGTAATGACAGATGGACAGATGGATGGGAGGGAGGGATGGATGGGGGGGAGCAGGGGGGTGTGTGTGTCAAGCGGTCATGAATGGGGTCTCTAACATCCAACCAGTTCTGTGCAGTCTGTACATCCTGCAAGAGTTTGCTCTTATCTTTTTAACTCAGGAGGTGAGAAGCTCTTATCTGCAGGCACAGCGTGCACCTTTAGGCTCTGACTACTCCTCTCTGCTCCGAGAAAAAACACACTTAAGTAAAAAACGATCGTGTTGGCACTATCAAGCAAAACCGAAAGCATCACCCGATTCTGTGTCTCTGACAAATGATTTTGATTTTGGACCTTTCCTGGTTATTGCACACAGACACAGCTTACCAGTCACAGCGATGAGGGGGAACAGGATGATAAAATTGCATTATCGGTAAGATCCAAAACATCTACGTTGATCCTGAACTCCCGCCTCGCCCTTTTCTGATCTCCCCTCGATTCTGGCCCCCAGGCAGAATACTAGGCACACCCCACCTCAGGGCCTTCACCCAGAAAGCCCTGTGGGTTCCTCCCACACCTCCTCAGAAGATTAATGCTGCTCCACTCCTACCTGAATCTCTCCTCTCCACGCCCCTTCCCATGAGATATTTTACTGGTTTGATTTTTGATTACCAATTATACCCTGTCCCTAAGAGCTGGCGGCCAAAGCTGGGACAGGGAGGGTGCTGACACCAAGCAAACATCAAGGGCTAATTCACATCCCAGACACAACCCATTAGTCCCAATGGTTGGGATCGGAACAGAGGCTGATGACCCCTCAGCCAACTGAGTCAGTCCCGTGTGCATACTGGGGCCACCATGACAGTAACCTTTTCCCAGGTATTCTTGCGGGGGACGGGAGGGGTACTCGCATCCTGGTCTTTTTCCTGTCCCTTCAGCCCATTCTCCACATGGGTACCAGAAGGGGCTTTCTGAAGAAATATATAAATAAACCTTGACCTACACCGGAGCCAAGCCCTGACTCAGGCAGGAGCAGACGTTGGCTGGGCAGTTCTAGAAAGAGCAAGCAGCACACGAGCCCCGCCCTCCTCTTGGACCTCATGTAGCCACCCCAGCTCGGCCGGGCACCTGCCCCACCCCACCCAAGCCCCCCACAGCCCAGGACTGAGAGCCCACTGCCCCATCCTACCACACTCAAGGAAATGCACAAGGACCTCACAAGCAACAAACTTCTTGCTATGAAAAAAAAAATTTTTTTTTTAATTTTTGCCATTTTGCTTTTTAAATTATTTGGGTACCAGAAGCCCACTTAATTTGGACTTGGCTGTGATTTCTCAACAAGCACAGTGAGCTCTGGAGAAAGTCTAACGGACAAATTATCACAAGCCATCAAGAACTTTCATGAAGGACACACCTCCCCACTAGGGAAGGACCTAATGCCATCTATAGATATTCTCTTAAATATACCTTAACTTTTGATGGTACATTTTCTTCTCAGATTGTGAAGCCAACACTTTTTTCCAGGCCTAAACTATCTGATGGGCCCTCCAAAAGCTCATGGACTGGGCCCGGCCCCACCCTGGCCCCCACCCGACCAGCAAGGGCTGGACCCAGCTCCGAGCAGTACCATGGTGATGCCGAGGCTCCAGACGTCGGACTTGACGTTGTAGCCCTTCTGGTTCAGCTCCGGGTTGATTCTCTCGGGCTGTAAAAGGGACCAGTGAGACATGAACACACACTCACCCCGGTGAGGGGCCAGAGGAGGGGCCGCCCAAGGTTCCCTCGGCTGGGTCTTGCCTCTCCCACCCCAAACGGAGGGGTCAGTGCTCATCCTATCCCACTCCCCACCCCCCATGGGGCAGGTGAGAAAACTGAGGCCAGCGAGGGCCAGGGTCTTGTGGTGAACGCCCAAACCATGCCTCGCAGCTACCCCCGCCCAGGCCACTGGGACAGACTTGGGATCCACAAAGATACCACAAGCCACCACCATGTGGCTGTGTATGAAACTTATCACCCAAACGGGCACTTTGGAGCACAGCTAACACCCGGGGTAAAGAGGGGCTCTGGCCACCCCAATGGACAGAGGACATGGCCCGACGATGAGCTCCCAGGCACGTCCCTCCTGAACCTCAGCTGTGGTTTGGGACCCGGAGCGGTGTGGGGACCACTCACAGCCATGTAGGGCTTGCAGCCAGCATCCAGCGTCTTGGCCACAGAGTCCACCAAATAGCCGCTAATCCCGAAGTCGCACATCTTCACATGACCCTCCTTGTTGATGAGGACATTGGACGGCTTCACATCTGCCAGGGACAGAACACACCTTTTTCTTCATGTGGGGTTGTGAGTCTCCGCTGGAGGCCAGCAGGCTCCTCCTACGCCCCAGTCACCCAAGGGGCACATGATACCAGGGAGTGGATGAGAGATAAGGCTCTGAGAGGCTCCGCTCCAGTCCAAGGTCACAAAGATGGAGGCAGCGAAGCCAGAACGTGCCCTAGTCACCGGCCACGAGTGGGGAAGGAAGTGAGTCTCTACCAGGACCTCGTCTCTGTGCCCACCATCAGCACTTTGGACACAAGGTCCGGGGGCGAATCTCACACCCGCCGGGCAGCCCCACAGCCGGACTCGGCCTATTTCCTGTTATAACCTCTAGCTCTGGGGTCCTCCCGGGCTGGGGATTTGGTGGGGCGGAGCATCACTGACAGAAGCCAGAAATCACCCGAGCGTCTATGCTGAGAGGTCGGGAGGTTCGGCCAGGAAGCACAGGGCAGCAGCAAAAACACAGGAGAGGTGCATGAAAACACGGAGCCCACGCCATGACTCGAGGTCCACACAGAGCATGCTACGGGGCACGCAGCAGGGAATCGTCCAGCAAAAGCACACACAAGACACACGTAAACCGGCATGCTTTCCTGTGTGTGTCAGGATAGAAATGCATAGGAAGAGAACCACAGTTTCCATACGGAACCACCACAGGGGTGACCTGGGGCCGGAGCTGGGATGGCGACTGAGTAGTCAAAGCAGGCCTGGTCTAATTTAACTTTGTAAAAAACAGTACGTCTGGGATAGTGAACTACCCAGAACAAAAAGGAAAGAACTGCGATACACACAGCCCCGGTGAACCTCAGAAACATTAGGCCGAGTGAAAAAGGGCAGAGAGAGACCATGTGAATCCATTCACATGAAGTTCAAGGACACGTAAAACCAACTTACTGTAGGAAAAATCAGATGAGAGGTGCAGGGGGTACGTAGGGGTGGGGGCTGACCAAGAAAGGCACAGAGAAGTTTCTGGGGGTGCGGCAGAGGGTGGAAACATCCTGCATCCTCACAAGGGCCAGGGTTTCATGTGGATGTAAACTCTGAACAGACTCATTGAATGGTAACTACAGATCTGAGCATTTCACAATATATAAATGATACGTCAAAGCAAATTCAGCAGCATTCCCAGGACGAATGTCCAGTTTTTGCTCTGAGCACCAGCAAACCTAAGGGAAGCATGTGGGGGCGTGGGGCTGGGGGGGGGGGGGGGGGAGGGGGCGGAAGCCAAGGAAAATGGTTTGGCGAGGTTGACAGTGGCCTGGACTGGGAAGCAGGCTCAGCTCCTGACCCCAATGGGCACGTGACTACCTATCACCTGAGAAGGTGGCTCATCTTGGAAAAGGGGAAGGTCCACCCTCCTTGCAGGACTGGGCGGGACCGTGTATGAGTAGCCTGCAGGCCCCTCCCGGATGGTGAGCGGCAGGCACTGACCTCTGTGGATCACGGACAGCTTGCTGTGCAGATGCTCCAGTGCCCGGACGATCTGGCATCGGCGCAGGAGGAGGAAAGACAGGCTGCGTTACTTCCGGTGGCATCGACAATGACAGACCAGGAAGACCCCTACCCTCGTCCACCTGTCTCCCTCTCCCATACACATGGCCCAGCCCCTCACTACCCCAGGCTCTTGCTCCCATGCCCCCATTCACCCCGCTGTCATGGCCTTCTTGGTGCAGGCACACCCAGCCTCCTACTTTTCTCCCACCAACCCTAGAGGGCCAAGGTCTCAGGCCCAACCAAGCCTTTACCAGGGAAATGATGTACCCAAGACCCTCAGAGTCCCAGACCTGTGACCCCTCCAAGAGGCTGTCAACACCTCCTACCAGGCTATGGGGTAAAACCTAGCCCTTCTGCAGCATCCCTGGCCCCTCTCCTTCATGAGAACCAGTGGGCTATATGCTTAAGCCATTCCCCTCAGGGAGACATAGGGGAAGCCTGGACAATTACCCCAAAGATTCTGACTCACTACCCTGGCATGGGTATGTTTTAAATGTTCCTGGATGTAGTCAAGATCGAGAAGCACCCTTTTTCCCTCTGGCTGCCAGGATGCTCAAACCCAGGGTTGCTACCCTCCTTTAGAAATGTTCAACCTCAAAAGGTGAACATTATGAATGCTAACCTTCCCCCCAACTTAGCTTGTCCCTCTATGAGCTGTCTCAGGGCATTTTTTGGCATGAGGAAGTTGCAAGTACTAAGTTCTTTCTTTAAAAATGGTCTTGGGGAATCTGGGTGGCTCAGCTGGTTAAGCATCCGACTTCAGTTCAGGTCATGATCTCATGGTTCATGAGTTCAAGCCCTGTGTCAGGCTCTGTGCTGATGGTTCAGAGCCTGGAGCCTGCTTCAGATTCTGTGTCTCCCTTCCTCTCTGCCCCTCTCCTGCTCACACTCTGTCTCTCTCTCTCTCTCAAAAATAAATAAACGTTAATAATAGTAATAATAATGATAATAAATTGGTCTAGAAAGCTCAGGCCTGTACACAAAGGCCTAGAGGCCTGAGATCTTCCAAATCTGTGTGGCTCTGGGAGCCCCAGCCTCTGGGGTCTCCTCACAAAAAGGCTCTGACCCAGAGTGGGAGAGTCGGGTCCCTGGAGGGCAGTTACCCAGGTTCAGGGCCACACTGGGGACCCACCTATGCCCAAGTTATCACCATTAGGCTGAGCTCTGTGCCTACTGGGGCAGGGCTGGGGCCTCTGGCTATGTAACTGGGACCCCCAGCCCCACCCAAGCCTGAGGCAATTACTTACAGACACAGCAATTTCCCCCAGGATGTCCTCTGGAATGGTCATGTTTTTATCGAGCACTTTCCGGTAGAACTTGTCCAGGGATGTGTCCATGAGCTCCATGCAGATCCACACATCTCCCTGTGGAAGGACACCTGGAGGTCAGCCTGGGTTACCTGAGGCTGTACCTGGGCCTGGACAGCCCGCCCTGCTGCCAGCGTCAGCACACGCCTGCCTCCCCCGTGCCGGTCAGGCCTTCCTACAGACACGTCTGCCTGCCCACCTCAGCCCACAAAGATTTACTGAGCTCCCAGCTCCACCCTTTCTGCCCCCAAAATCTTTCAGCTTCTGCTTCTCCACCTTCCATGCTTGTCCACACTACTAGGTAGGTAGTATACCCACCACCCTTGCCCACCTCTTTTGCCTCTGGTCTCCCCGATCTGATCCCTAATTCCATGGCAGTTTTCTAGAAAGAAGTGACTGAAACACACACCTAATTATGTTCCTTCCAACAAGGGCTCTCAGGATCTCGCTGCAGCTCAGCTCCATGACCCTGCCCTGCAGATCCCTCCTGACCTCAGCCACTGCGGCCCCCAACATGCATAGGTCACCCCAGCTCTGGCCTTGATGGACGGTTCCCTTCTTCTCCTGCAAAGCCCTGCCTCCCCCACACCCTGTTGCCCCACAAATGCCCACCTATCTTTCAGGACAGCCTTCTGGGAAGACTAGGTATGGCATCTCCTTGGGGTACCCACAGGACCCCGTGCCTCCCTGCCAACTCTGACCCTACGTGCAGTGAGGCCCAAGTGTGTGTCCTTCCCCCCAGCAGCAAGGGGATGACCAGCCTGCACCTGGCACTCAGCAGGTGCTGAGCCAATCAGACAGGTGGATAATGAGGGGCTGACTCACAAATGGGTCCACCGCACCCGGGAAAACCGGGAACCCAGTAGATGGTCAGGGAGCATCCCGCGGGAGCCCATCCTTCCGCCATGGCATCACCCTGACCCCTCTCTCATCCCACATGCAGACCTTCCCACAGACTAAGAGTCGGACCCTCGCACACCTCCATGACCGCCCCTACCTGGAGCCCCGCCCTGCCAGCCTGGAGGCCGGTGAAGCACACGGGCAGAGTGAGTGCCAGGCCCTGGGCCACATCACTTCAAACCCATGCAACCTTTCGAGGTGGACACAATTACTGGCCTCATTTCACAGGCAAGGAAACTGAGGCAGGAAGCAGGGGAGCCAGGCAGTTTGGCCTCTGGGCCTGAGCTCTCAAGACCCAGCATGTACCATCTCACTCTTGTGCCTGGCACCTGGCACACAGGGGCGCTCAGCAAGTGTCTGCTGGGGGCCCAGCATGAGCAACAGCGGACCGCAGGCTAGACGGAGTGGGGCAGGTGTGCAGAAGAGAGGTGGGGGTGGGGCAGCGTACCCTGGCACCCACCTCCCACCCTCCCACCAGGGCCGCACCTCTCTGAAGAGGGCCCCATAGAAGGTGACAGTGTAGAAGCAGTCGACCGTGCGCATGTTGATGTCCAAGTCCATGAGCAGACGCTTCTGCTCCTGTGAGTTCACAGTGGCCCGGATCCGCTGCAGGAAGAGAGGGTTACGGTTCAGGCGCCACACGTCAGAGGGCGACCACCCCACCAACCCTTCAAGGAGCTTCAAGGGGTGCCCTCAGCCTCCCCTTCAAGGCTCAGCCCCCCATGCCTCCTCCAGGAAGCCTCCCAAGTGTCCCCTCCCTGCCTGGCTGGGGCCCCGCTTACCTTCACGGCCATGATGGTGCCACTCTGGGCATGCCGCACCTTCTCCACCACCCCATAGGCTCCACGGCCCAGCTCTGAGATGGTCACCAGGTCATCGGCCTCCACCTCAAAATTCTTGGGGGACAGAAATGAGAGAAACCACAAGTTAGGAGCCTACCCTCGCACCTTGCCCAGTAGAGAGAGCTGGGGCAGCAGAAATTAAAAACAGCCAGTGAGACCTGGGCTCAAATCCTATACCAACCACCTTCTGCCGTGTGACCTGGGGCAAGTCACTGAACTTCTCAGACTCACGTCACCCTCTACAAAACAGGCATAGCCCCAACGTCCAAAGGCTTCCACAAGGTATAAGTAAGACCACCTATGAAATGCCCCCGGCAGGCACAGAGAGCTCAGGAGATGCCCTTCCCTCTTGTCCCCTAGCCCATTCAGGTGGTAGGACTAAATCTTTCATTCAACCAGTATTTACTGAGCACCTACTATGTGTGAGCTCCTGGAGAGAACAGAACAAGGTCTTGCCCTCACAGTGAGCAGTGTGGCCCTAGGCCCTCTTCTGTAGGGCAGGCAAGAAAGGAATAAACAACTAGATGAGCGGGACAGCACCCAGTGACAAGTGTCAGAGAAGGAAAATTAGCCTGGGAGAGGCTGTCAGCCAAGGGGATGCCTCTACAGTGGGGTCTCTGCCTGGAGACCCTTGGTATCTCCTGTGGGTGAGGCACCGTCCCTGAACCAGGATCTCAACCACTGGTGTCCATGCATCAGGAGGTGCATGTGAAATGCAGGTTCCCAGGTGCTGGTTCTGAGGACAGAGCCAGGAGTCTGCACGTTCCACACACCATTCCCACAGGTGAGGTGGACGCAGGCGGCCCCACGACCCAAACTCTGAGATCAGGAAACTTCACACTGCTCTGGCTCTCCAGGGCTCCACGAGGCAGGCCGACTCGCCCCAGTCCAAATGTGGCGGTCTGAAAGTGGGCAGCCCAGGGCCACACGGCCACCATCTGGAGCGTGAGGCTCCTCTCCCAAGCCCAGCTCCTTCCACCTCCCGGAGCCACCTCCAAGAGGCCCTACAGAGTCAGCGTGGGCTCATCTGTCATGAAGACACCGAGATTCAGAGACATGAAGGCCCCACCCCAAGTAGGCAGCCAGCACCTACCCTGTCTCCGATGGTGATGAAGGTCCGAGAGTCCAGGTTCCGGGGGGGTCTGTGGGGAGGAAGCACACCCCATGAGCCTCGGAGAGAACCACATCCTTCCCCGAGAGAAGGAGCAAACCAGGCTGGCACAGGAGCCAGAGACGCGTCCTGTCCCCGGGAGGCAGCTTGAGGGAGGTGGTGCTCCTCAAGGCACCTAGTCTCAGTCACTCAGCATCTGCCGTACCAGACACAAGGCGTGGCCACACAGACATGGCCGGAGCCTCGCCTTCCCATCTCTGAGATGAGTGAGAAGGGGACACAGAGCGGATGTGCGACGCCTGTGAGCCCTGTGGCCACCCCACCAGGGCCGTCCAGGACACGATGCCCCCTGCTTGCTCCCCTCCCCTGGGCCCTCTCCAGGCTGAGCCAGGGGAAAAGCTGAGGTGGACTTACGTAGGGTTGGGTACAGGCGGCTTGGACATGCAGGATATCCGCAAATCCTTCTTCCTCTTGGATTTCCCTAAGATGGAGAGAAGGTAAGGCATCTGGTCAGCTCAGTCTATCAACATCCCCTGGGCACTCCCTAGGCCGGACAAACCTGGGGACATAAACGGCTCAGGCCTCTGGCCCTCAAGGAGTCCCAGGTGCAGACACAGATGCTGAGGGTCAGTGTGGGCAGGGCCCTGATGAGGCCTGGAACCTCTGGGCACCTGCGGGATGTTCCTGGCTCAAGCCCCACTGGCCCTCCTGGCAGTGGCCCTCAGGTCCCACTGGGCCCCGGGCAATCACCCCCCCAAACCACCCGAGAAAAGATGGCGCCTCCAGAGTACGCCTCCCGGGAAGGTGGCTCCATTGCAGATCTGTCCCACAGGCCACACATCAGGCTGCCACTGAGCACCCGCCTCAGGGAGTAGGGCCGGGTCTGAGCAGCTGAGGTTTCTGCCGGGGCCCGGTGCTCCCACCCTAGGCGGAAGCCCTGTGTCCTAAAGTTTCTGGCAAGGGTTGAGCTGTGCCCCCTGAAAATTCATGTGTTGAAGTCCTAAGAGTGTCACCCTATTTGGAGATGGGATCTTTACAGAGACGATTAAGTTAAAACGAGGTCATGAGGGTGGGCTGTAATCCAGTATGACTGGGGTCCTTACGAAAAGGAAATTTGGACCCAGAGACAGGCACGCAGAGCTGGAAGGTGAGGAGACACAGGGAGAAGATGGCCACCTGCAAGCCAAGGAGCTCCTAAGGATACCAGAAGCTAGGAGAGAGGCCCGGAACGGATCCCTCCCTCACAGCCTCAGAAGGAACCAGCCAGCCAACACCTTGATGGGACTTCCGGCCTCCAGAACTGTCAGACAGGAAGTTTCTGTGAAGCCCCCAGCCTGCGGTGCTAAGAAACAGATATAGCCTCCTTCACCCACTTGTGCTGCTAACCTTGGTGGGGCGGGGGTAGGGGCAGCATCTGAGGCAGAGAGAACTCCTTTCAGATCCCAGCTCTGCTGCCCACCCCTCTTCTGAGCCTCAATTTCCCCATCTGTCACCTTGGAATGCAGACGCCCACCTCAGGGATGGCTGGGAAGCCCGAGCGGACGCAGGCTGGGGAGTTGCAGGCCGAAGCCTGGTGCCTATTTCTGTCCCACCCCCACGAAGTTCTTGCCTTTGCTGCCCCCTCCAAGAGCACCCCAGGAAGCCTGCTTCCCTCCCGAGGGCTCCGGGCAGGCCTTGAGTCCCGAGGCCGCACCTCCCTCACCCTCACCCTCACCCCTAAGGACGGGAGAGGGGCTTCCCTTCTCCAAGGCCCAGTGCCCACGTCTCCTGGGCTAGCTGAGAAAGCGTGGCCGGGTGCCTTAAGGAAGAATCCATATTCTGGAGCGCTGGACGCGGCTGGAGCTGGGCACAGCGGAAGAAGCTTCATTAGGCCACCCTCCCAAAAAGGTACAACGCCACCTCACAGTCAGGAAAGCAAGTTGAGGGACCTCAGGGAGCCCAGCGGTAAGGACCGAGGCAGGCCTGAGTCCCCAGCCCCTGCTCCCAGGCAACCGGGACAAGGAGCTCCATTTTCCAGAGCAAAGAAGTAACTTGTCCAGGCCACCGAGGATGTGGGTGGCAGAGCTGGGACTTGACCGTGACTCCCCGAAACCTCCCAGGGCACTTGCCAGCTCCTGCAGGAGTATCCTTCTCACCTCCCAGGCAATGCCCTGCCGTCGGCTCTGCCCTCCCCGCCAGCCTCACGAGGCTGCCGCAGACATACCACTGGCCACCCAAGGAACTGGGAACTGTCCGAGGCCCTGCACCACATGCTGTGAGTGTGCACAGAGCACTAGGAGACCTGAGCCCCTGAAGCCACCTCTGAACTGGGTTCAGATCCAGTCTCCACCACACTGTGCTGTGCGGCCTCAGTGCACCATCTGGGAGCCTGGCTTGGGGGCCTGGACCCCGCAGCCGGGCAGAGCCTGACGCCACTGTCGAGTGATGGGATAGGGAAGACGAGGCCCAGCCTCAGCTGTCCTCAGATGAACCACCGAAAAGCAGAACGGCCCCAGCGGGGATGGGGGTCCCAGTGTGTGCACCGGGGTGGGTGGGCAGAGCACTGGGGGTGACGGAGGCAGACACCTGCAGCCTCCCCACAGAAGCCGCCCAAGGCCCTCCAGATGCCTGGCTGCGAGGCAGGTCTGCCTGTGCCCCAGCAGCTGGTGACAGAGCCACAGTCCCAGCCAAAGGCCCTGACCCAGGGGACCCCATGCCAACTACTAAGTCAGTACCCCAACGGCACAGTCCTCAACCCCAGAGCCGGGAGTGAGGCTGCTCACTCCATTCTGGCCTCAAATTCAAATCCCACCTTTGCCCCTTAGAGGCTGGGTGCCCTTGGGCAAGTCCCCATGCTTCTCTGAGCCTCAGTATCCTCATCCAGACAATGGGGATAAAGAAAGCACCTGCTCAGTAGGCATCACAGAAGGCACTCAGAACAGCACCCTGCTGCCATCAGAGCTACTTGACCCCCCAGCCTGGGCCTGTCCAGGACCAACCCGGAGGCCTCAGGAAACAAGCTTCTACAAATAGTATTCACTGGGAACCACCCTCCGCTCCCTGTCGCTGGGATAAACCAGTCACCTCATCATGAGCCCATGTGGGAGGTGTTTTCATCCCATTTTACATATGAGGCAGTGGGGCCAGTTGTCAGGGGCTGGGTGGGTCTCTCTCTTGTCCAGCGGCAGCAGCAGTCAAGGTCACACGAGCGGCCCTTCCCATCTATTCCAGACGTTCCAACAACCCTAGAGGGAGGAATTCTCAGCCTTGCTTTACTCGAGGAAACCGAGGCTCAGAAGCGAAGATGCTGCACGGGGAGTCAGGGGACCGGCCGGGACTCCCTTCTGGATTGGTCCACTCGGAGACCACAAGGGGCTCGTGGCACCCCGTCCTGCCGGGGAGGAACTGGCAGGCTGCACTCCCCCGCGGGGAGCACTGTGCCATCTTGTGCTGAGCAGAAGTCTAGAGGCTTCCCTGGGTTTCCCTGGGCCCAGCACATTCCACATGGCAGAGGAGAACAGAAAAGCCGAGGCATGCGGGGCCTTCTGGGTCAGACTTCTGTGCTGGCCCTGGGTCAGGCTACATCACCGCTGACCTCTGGCGTGGGAGCAGGGGCCGCGGGGCCCGAGGCCTGAGAAGGCCACTGGCCAGGCCGGTGCTGCTGACACCGCATTTGGCACGCGACAGCCTCTGCCCGAGTCCAGCTCGGCGCCCCTGCTGAGACGAGGCCCTGGACCCGTCTCCGCCCCTCGAGGCCCGCGTCTCTGAAGCAGGAGCGCCGAGAACACGCGCCCCGTGTAAGGCAGGCTCGTCTGCAAGGTAACTGGCACAGGCTGGGCACTCGGTAGGTGGGCCTATGTGATTGGCCCCTAAACGGTCACTGTAGTTATTATAAGCCTGTCCACGGAGGTGAAAACATCTACCCTACGTAATGAGAATTATGGGTGGCTTTAATTCTTCACTTGAAACTTTTTGTAACCAGAAAGTAAAACATTTTGTGTTAAAAATGAACAACCCACTCGGGGGTCTCCTGGGGCTCATGGCCGCACCCGTGCCCGTACTACCTCGGCTCTTGGCCCTGCTTGCCCCTTGTCTGGCTCTAGCCTATGCACCCATCCCCCACCCCGGGATCTGCGAACGCCGTGAGATGGGCGCCCCCTCGCCAGGCCTCAGTTTCCCTAGCTGTCAAGGGAGCTTCTATGCCTGCGGCCAGGCTGGGTGGGGGAGGAGTAAACAAGAGCTCCCATCTGCCCCTCCTCCCAGGCGGGCCTGAGGGCACAGGCTGCTCCAAGCACCTGGGTGGGTGGGTGGGAGGAGTGTGGTCCTGGCCTTCTCACCTACCTGCCCGTCAGGGCCACCTGGCCTGCGTCCGGAGGGACACGCACTCTGTGGGGCAGCTGTGCCAGCTGTCAGAGGGAGTGGGTGAGGCCGCCATGGAGACAGCACAGAAACAGGCCGCGGGCCACCAGCCGCTGCCACCGTCCATCACACACGTCAGCACTGGGCCCAGATGGCCAGGCAGCCCGGGGCTGCCCAGGTGTGGACTCAATGTGACGACCGTCACCACAACAAACAGAGGTTCACAGGCTGCCACCAGCAAACCACAACAAGCCTGCCAGCCTCAACTTGCAGGGCCTCTGGCACAGGTGGGCACAGTGCCAAGCATCTGTGTGTCCTCGGCCCTCTCCAGTCTCCCAGTGGTACCACGGGCAGAGAGCAAGGAAACCAGCCACTGACCTACGGGACAAGCCAGTGGAGAGAGGCACCCCATGCTCCCACAACTCCTACCCCTGCCTGGCCCTGCTCATCATTCCTTGCATAAGTCACCTTCTTGCCTGTCTCGGTACGTTTGCATGTTCTGTTCTCTCTGTCTAGAACGTTCTTCCCTGCAACTTTGTTCTAGGTGGTATGCGATCCTCACCCCTCGCCTAGTCAGAGAGGCTTTCCTGATCACACCAGCTAAGCCCCCTTGTCCCTGGCTCTCCCTGTGTCCAGCCAGCTTCTCTCCTGTCACGTCTCACAAGTCACAGTTCTACAGCTACTAGCTCAGGAGCAGCTATGGAATTGTTTAGGAGCACTGACTCTAGAGCTAGGCAGCCTGGGTTCAAACTACAACTCTGCCACTGCCTAGCTGTGTGCCCTGAAGCAAGTGTCTTAACCTCTCTGGGCATCATAGACTGCACTGTGCAGCGGGGATAACGGCCCCACAGTTATCCCAGGGCTACCAGGCATGTCCTACCAGGCTATCAGTGCCATGCTGCAGCGGTGGCTGACATGCAAAGATTAGACTGAACCAAACCCGCAGGACCCAAAACAACACTAGGCCCTCAGCCCCAGACAGTCACTCTGTTCATACTCTCCGCAGCCCCACAGAATAAAGTGCTTTTCTGTCTGTACCTGTTGTACCGGGGCGGGGGGAGGCGGGGGTCAGAGAGGAGAGGTACCTTGACCAAGGTCACACGGTGGGAGTCTAGCAAGGGGCAGACATGAAGATGGGTCTGCTTAGCTCTAACGAGCAAACATCAACAGAAAGCCTGAGAGAGGGCTCTCCCCACCCCCCGCGCCACCCCTGCCCTGGGACCTTGGGGACATTCCAAATAGACTGGACTGTGCCACTCCCTCTCAGGCTGTGTCCACGGTGGGGGGTGGGGGGCCCTGCCACAGACTCCACTCACAAAGGGAGCCCCCCACCCCTCATCGTGTTCAGTCACGACCCCTGGTTTCCCGTGACAAGCGCATTGCTCCCTGCCGCTCCCAAACTGTTACTATTCCTACCCCTACTTTGGGGTACTTCGGGTGCTTCTTGTGGTCTCCAATTCCACCGGAAAAGTCCCAGGCCCTGAGCGTCCATGCCCGCCATGGAGATGTGGGAGGCCGGACGTCCCAGGGCCACTGATGCCCCCTCCCAGCCTCTGCCCCACTCAGCCTGTCACTTCTGTCCTATGGGAGGGTCCCTCACAGAGAGAGCGCCCGCGGCGCAGGCAGCTATCGAATAGCTCTTGTCAGCCGGCACGGCACCTGATGCTCAACGTCATCGCCCACTGCAGCCACCGCACCCGCCCCACACTTACCGCCCCGCGGGCGAGCGCGGCCCCCAGTTCACGGACCGGCCCACCGAGGCCCTGCGATGCTCAGCAGGAACGGCAAGGCCGGGCCCGTCCCACCTGTGTCTGAGGCTGCAGTCTCCTCCCCCTGGTGCCCTCCCCTCAAAGAGGCCCCTGAGGAGCTGGCGGGGACCACCACCACCACCAAGTGTCGGCAGGGACCAAGGACAGAGCCGGCTCCCCCAGGGAGGGGGCCAGTTGGGTCCCCGGCACGGTGGCGCCCGCTCCCCAAGGTCCTGAAACAGATGAAGGGCTCTCTCATTGACGGGTCCCCTATACACGTGGCACCTGCCAAGGGCACCGTGTACCTCATCCCACAGGCGAACGACGGGCTGCACCACGGGGGCCGCTCAGCCCATGACCCTGCCCTATCTCCTGCTGTGTGCCAGTCACCTGGGCAGGCCCTGGCCTCTGAGGCCCTCAGCACCCCCTTTCCCTTTACCTCTCAGGCCCTTCCTCATCTGCAGAGCACGTTGGGGGGGGGATTCAGTGCCTGCCTACCTCACAGCATCCGTCCCTCCCTCAATGAGCAGACCGCACCCTGCCCTCCGAGGTCATGCGCCAACCGCGGACCTGTGGCGACGTATGAAGACATTCCGTCAGGGGGGTGCTACCGGCATCTAGTGGACAGAAGCCAGAGATGCTGCCCCGCAACCCACGGTGCACACTCAGCACCCACAACTGAGAATGATCCAGCCCAACGGGGCAACCGTGCCAGGGCTACACCTGTGGCCGACAGGAGAGGCAGGACCACAGGCAAACAGCAAACTAGCAAACAACACCAATCTGTGTAATGTTTACACAGAATCCCATGCGCGCTAAATGCTCTACAGCATAAAGGGAGCTGGGGACAGGGACCTTTGTGAGGTGGGATTTGAGCTGAGGAGGAGGAAGGAGGAAAGCTCTAGAGCCACAATGGTCCAGGCACAGGAGGCAAGTGCACAGGGACGTGGGCCTAGAAGAGGGAGGGAAGGGGGAAAGGCTGGGACCAGCGGGTGCGGGTGGGAGACCTGGTCTCACCCGGCCTCGCGGGCTGCTCTCGGGGCGCAGGGCACAGAGGGCAACCAGAGTCCGCCCCCTTGCTGCTGGGAGTCGCGTGAGCTCACAGGGCCACCACCTTGAAGGCACCTCGGCACTGTCCAAACGCCCACTGACCCGGAAAAGCGACCTCAAGGAACTCATCCCTAACATACAACTCCCACGAGACAAAAAGAATAAAGAGCCGCCGACACTTGGTGAGCACCTACTGTGTGGCCTGTGCTAAGCATTTAATCACATCTCGCCGGATCCCTTCAGCAACCCCCAGAGGCAGGGATGAACAGGATCTCCATTTTACAGATGAGGACACTGAGGCCCAGCATTTGTAAGGTCAAGAGACTGGCCCAGGGAACTGGCAAGGGTCCAGCAGGCCCCTGGGCAGGATGGGGGGGGGGCGAGTGCTCTCCACGCAGGAGGAGGAATGCAGATTTTGTGAGAGAGAGAAAACGAGGGTCTCTCCACAGAGGATTCCAAGGAGCAGGACACTGCCTTTCTGCACCTTTGAGATGATCCTAACCACGTGTATGAGCTGCTTAAATGCAAGTGAATTTAAATTAAATAATCAGAAAGAAAGAAGCCCTGTGTAAACCTTGTGTCCTGGGCTTCTGTGGGTCTGGGGCTCAGGCTCCTCCTCCCTCCGAAAGGGGTAGCCAGGTTCACCGGTGTCCTTCGTGGGGGCTCTCAGCAGCAGGGCCTGCTGGGAATTGGATGGCGCCTCCGAGGCTGGCCAGCCCGGATCCTGGGGCCAGAGGCCTGGAGGCTTGCACGGGGTCCCATGCCAGGGCAGCAGCAGGACCAGGACTCCGACACTGACCCCAACTTCCTGGACCGGCTCTTCTCCCCGGGGTCACCAGATACTGGCTTCCCACACCTCAACCGCAGCCACGACAGCACCTCGCAAGCCACTGCGGTGGAGGCCGACAGATAGTGAGTTGAGGAAAGACAGGCTTGGGCACCGGGAGACCTGAGCTGCTGTGTGACCAGGGGCAAGCCACACCCCCTCCCTGAGCCTGTTTCCTCCCTTGATGATCTGGGGAGCGCAAAGACCTTGACCTCCAGGAGAGGACTAGTCAGGGGTTGCTAAGAAAAGGCCGGGGCAGACCTGTGTGACCTTGGGCATTCACTCCCTGCTCTAGGCCGGCGTACTTGTAAAACTCAGGGATGACAACACAACCATGTTGCTGGGTAACCATGACAGCTAAGAAAGATAGCGCACGCCAAATGCCTGGCCCAAAACGGATCAGATCAGCGGCCGCCCTGGCCCAGAGGCCTTCAGTCACCAAGGTGGGCCCCAGACTGCAGAGTGAGGCCCCCAGACCACAGAGCCCACGCCTCGAGGCTAGGGGCAGGGAGGGACGTTCCCTGGTGGCACCTAACCTTCCCAGAGCCCCAGGGAAATGGGCTGCTCCTCTTGCTTGGACGCGTGGGCTGAGCTCCTACAGGTCTGCACTTGGGGCCGCTGTGAGATCACCCAGGCCACCCGGAAGCACTGCTGGGCCCCATGCTCCTGCCCCTGCAAAACGGTAGCAGCACCTTCCCTTAGCAAAGACCACGCTTGCTTTTATCATCATTTGTCTCGGAACAAAATCTTACAAAACATGGGGATAACGGAGAGAATACCTAAATGGGTATTCTTGGTGACAAAAATGCTAATACATAGCTCAAGTTCAATTTCAGCACCGAATGGGCACCTATGGTGTCCCTGAATCTGCCAGGTCTCATCCCTTCTCACCCTCGATAACAGCCTGAGAGGTGGGTGTTTCCATTCCCTTGGTTCGTGTGAGAACACTAGAGCCCAGGACATCACAAAGGGAGTCGGGGCAGAGTTGGGCCTCGAACCTGGAAGTCCCCCCAGGCTCACCCAGCAAGGCTCTACCAGCACTACCTTGGGGTCTGCCCCAGGCGGTTGGGGGTGGGGCAAGCTGTGCCTGGAGTAGGGAGGTATGGGGCAACCCAGAAGGCTAAGACACAGACCCGCTGAAGGACAGGGAGGGCAGGACACGCTCCCCAGGCCCCACACCCAGGGCAGTCTCGGGCAGGCCCCCCCGCCCCTGCCTCAGCAGGCGCTGACCACCAACAATGACGACCCACTTAGTGGGAGCCCAGAAATGCTTCTCAGCTCTCTGTTTACTTCCTGATAGAACGCAAACATCTCCACGGACATCCAAGGCCCTTCCCTTGTCGCTTCACACCCGCTGGCTCATGCAACCCTCAGGACACGCCTTGCACAGTGATGCGGATAAGGAAAGTCGGGGCCCGTCAGGGTGTCGCTACACAGGCTGAGCACAGCACAATTTGGGCCCGGGAGTTTAAGATTCGCTTAAAGCAACAGTAACAGCTGCAAACACTCGTCTACACCAACTCCTAGCCAGCCCCCATGCCGAGCACCTGCATAGGCTAATGCAGCAAGTCGTCACAATAGCCCTGCAGTTTCGATTCTAGGAGCATCCCCGTGAGACAGACTGAGGCCACACGGCTCGGGAATGGGGGAGACGGGCGTGAACCCAGCCAGCTGGCCGCAGCCCCTCTCCGCCATTATGTGGCTGTGCCGGCCCCATGGGCCGCAATGGGGGCCAGCCTAGGGATTCTGAAGGACAATGAGCCGAAACATACCCCTCATACCTTAGCACTAATAAAGAAGCGATTATGACAAAAGTCAGGATGGCTGTAAGGGAGATGCAATACTGGAGGCACTCTGGGGTACAGTAACGTTCAATTTCTTTAGCTGAGTATTGGGTACACAGCACTCATTCACAAAAATACGGCGGTACCTTCTATATACCCTTTTGGTGTCTGCAGTACAGTTACAATTTGAAAGTTTGAAAAGGACGGGCTGCGAGCAGGGCAGCTGGACACCGCCTCCCAGAGAAGCCGGGGCGGCCCCTGGATGCCAGGTCAGCCACAACACCCCAGAAAGGGACAGGGTGACAGGGACCTGCGCCCGAGACTGGGGGTAGGGAGGAGAAAAGCCCCCTCAGGGTGAGCCTGGTGACCCTCTCCCAACTTGGATACAGCCCCCGGGCTTGCCGTCTGTGAGCGGCAGAGGGGCCTTCCGGGTTGCCACTGCCCAGCCCCATCTGTTCTTCATGACCTTTGTGTGAAGCTTTTGGGGGCTTCCGTGGTCAGTGCTGGGGAGGGCATCTACAGACACAGCTGGGCAAGCAAGCCTGACTTGTGTGCGCAATGCCGACAAGGAAGGCCAAGGGGAAGCATGGGTGGTCCCTGGAGGCTGCAACCCCAACGCTGGGAGCTGAGCGGAAGGCAGGCGGGTCTCATCACCCCCATCTGTGCGGGGGAGGGCTCTCTGTGTGGCACCCTCTGTGCTGCCCCCCGGTGTTCCTCTCTGGGACCCAATCATGACACACGGCACCCAGCCTGAGACCCTGACGACACTCCACATGGCCACCAAGGCCCTGCACCCAGGCAAACCCTGCATCGAACTGCT
Organism: Panthera onca; assembly: GCF_046562875.1. Classification (NCBI taxonomy): domain Eukaryota; kingdom Metazoa; phylum Chordata; class Mammalia; order Carnivora; family Felidae; genus Panthera; species Panthera onca. The sequence continues at coordinate 28,871,819 of NC_138352.1, read as the reverse complement.
CCCCCCTTCACCTCGGCCCCCCGTCCACTCATACACTTGGCCTTGGATCTGGACTCTCAGAACCGTGACTCCCAAGGCCTCCTCCTGCACCCCAGGCAGAACTCTGTGAGAGCCAGGGTGCTCCTCGCTCACCCCCTGTATCCCCACAGCCAGCACCATGCCTGGCAGTGATGAAGTTCCACCAGCTAAGGGGCTGGCCTAGAAAGTCCCCATCCTCCTGATTCCCTGCCCCACGCCTCCCTATGCTCAAGGGAGGCGGACCTGAAAAAAGAGGCCAGCACCCAGTCCTCTCTGTTCCCCACAGGCCCTCCCCAGGAAGGCCCAAGAGGCAATGGGAGCCCCAGCTCCAGCTCGGGCACCAGTGGGGAAAGGGCCTGGTACATTCTGCCGACATTACAGGACCCTGCAGCCACAGAGTCCCATGTCACAGGCCTTATGAGTCTGTCACCAGAGGTCAGGGTCCTACTTATTCATCCATCAATGAACACCTTCCATGACCATAACAATAAGAAAATAACAGCAGATGCCATTCGTTAGGCAAACACTATCTCCAATCTTTACCACCACCCTGCAAGGGATGGGTGTTTACTCCCACTTGGCAGAAAAGGAGACTGAGGGTCAGAGAGGGCACATGAGGAAGTCAGGAAGCAGCGAAGTGAGTCAGAATTTGAACTCGGCCTGTCTACCCCCTGAGCCCAGGCTCTGCACCCCCTTCCTATCTCGCCAGGGCTCTTTAGGGACTGAGGACAGTCTTGCTGGCCCATTACCTGACACTTAGCAAGGGTGGAATGAGCCTGTCCACAGCCATCCTTGTGGCTGCTAGCAAGACAGGAGAGGTCCCTATTCCCATTCTGCAGGTGAGGAAACGGAGGCCTCTCATCTGAAAGGTAGGCCATGCCCAGGGGACTGAAATCACTTACAGAGTGCAGTGAATGTAACTTTTCCAACATCACACAGCAAAAGAGACCGAACTGAGATTTGACCACAGGCACCCCCACCCTGTCGTTCGGGACTTCAGGCCAACCCTGCACCCCCTCTCCTCCCCCGCATCCCGGAGCCCCCAGCAGCGCATCTGAGCCTGAGGGTTCCCTGGGCCGAGGGTGGTGAACAGCCGCCTCCACCTGCTTCTGTTCCGTGAACAAGAGGAAGCAGGGCCCTTGCCTAACAGAGGAAGTTCCTGGGCGGGGCGGGAGTGGGTCCAGGAGGGCCTGCCCAAGGGTCCCGGCCCAGTCTGAGGTCCAGGAAGGGGGCCACCTCTGATGCCCATCTCGGCTAGATGTTGACCTGAGAGGTCGGGGCTCACAGCCCCCTACCCATCCGCCAGCCAGCAGGCATCGCCCCTTTAAGCAGCAGCCAGTTGGGCTGGCATGCCCGGCGGGTGAGTCAGCACCCAGTGCCCGCTGACTCACCCACCGGAAGCCTCCCGCTGCCCCAGCCCTCTCCCCACACAGGCAACTGAGAACTTTGCTCCTTTCGGGCCCCGAGCCACGGGCTGGCTGATAGAGAGTTTCCTGTGCGTCACGCCAGGGGTGGGGGAAGTCCCCAAGGTGTCACCCTCCAGTCTTTCCGACAGCAGGGATGGGACAGGATGGGGGTTGAGGGGGGACAGTGGCCATGGCAGGCAGGACCGGGACACGGTGCTCCTGAAGCCTCAGTGCCCGCGCTGGGCGGCCGGGAGCCATGGGAAGATCAAATATGAAGTGCCCGCACTGGCGGCACTCACGGTGCAGCGGGGACAGTAACAGGGTACATGTGGTACCCCCGAGGACAAGCGTGGCTTGAAGCAGCAGACCCAAACCACGCCAGCTAAACGTGCCCCTGACCACTGGCCCCAGTGCCAGCTGCCCTCAGCCTCTGACCCCAGCCCAAGATGGCATGTGCGAGAGGAGACTGGGGAAGACCAGCAGGGCTGTGGGACCTGGGGTCTCATGGGCTCATGGAAAACTCCCCAGGCCTGTGGCACAGAGGATGGAGCAGGGCCCCAGCTGCAAGGCAGGAAGGTCAAAAGGAAAGCTCCCTTAAGGTCAAGTGCCAACCACGCCCTGTTTTGTTCAAATTCCTCTGAGAAGGTGGAGAAGAGCACAATGCTGGGGGCCCTGTGCCCAGGACGGGAAGGGCAGCCAGGTGAGAATCCCAGCTCTCTGGACTCAGTCCAGCCGCTCCCCTTGTCTGACCCCAGTTTTGTCATCTGTCAAATGGGACGGACTGCGGTGAATATAAAATGTGCCAACTGTAGAGGGCTGTGTACACGAAAGGCATCACCTCTGGCTCAGTCCTTCCCCTGGGTCAGGCATGGCCTGGGGGAGACGCCTATGAGACAAAGACGTCATGGAGAGTGCCACTAGCTGGGACAGTGGGACGGTGGGATGGCGGTTGGCAGGGGGCAGCGGGGCAGGGAAGAGGGGGCCACTCAGCAGCTCAGCTCAAGCATCTAGAACAAGAATGGAACACAAAAGAGCACTGGGGAGACCTTTGGAGATAGACAGTCCTAGATAGGACCCTAGCTCCACCTGTCACAGCTGTATGACCCAGGCAAGGCACTGAACACCTCTGAGCCTCAATAAATGGGGCTGTGAGGAAGAAATGAGAGAGTACCTGGAACAGGGAAAAAAGCTTGATAAGTAGTAGCTGTCAGGATTTTTGTGAGGTGGTATCGCGGCTCCCCACCACATCCTTCCGCAGACCCCAAAGAGGTTGACGGGGTCCCTAAGCCTTGCAGAGGCTCCTGACCCTCCATCTAACCCACCCACCATCATCTATTACCTGGACCCACAAAATGGAATTTCATCCCAATTCTCTCTCTGCAGAGAGAGGCTCAGAGAGAGCAACACCAGGACTCCAGTCACACAGCGTATGGGGACCAAGCAGTGCCTCTCCAAAGTCCCTTTCCCCTTCACACCTGTGACCTCTCTACCTTCACAATTCTACAGCTTTAACTTTTATTCGGACGAGGCATCCCCCCCTGGAAGAGCTGAAAGGGCATTCAGAGACAAACATTGCTTCCGAGCTCTTCCTTCTGCCCATGAAAACACTGTGGCCCAGAGAAGGTGGGGGACCTGCCCTAAGTCCCCCAGCACCGACCAAGCCAGGCACACACCCCAAGCTGGAGAAGCGAAATGTCTAATTTCCTGGGTCTCCAGAACGGAGAAGCTTATGATTTCCCGGTTCCCGAGCTCCACGAGGTCTGTGCAGTCCAAGTCCCTCCCCAGCCACCTCCCCCCTTGAGTGCCTCCTGAGTTACTCACAGCGGTTGGGCAACGGTCAGGGATCCGGCCTCCCACTTACGTAAGACGTAATTACCCTGCCCACCGGGCCAGCAGGGCTCTGGCCCACAGCCACCACAGCCGCTGGCAGCAGGGGCAGAGAAGGACCCGTGCCCTCCCCAGGACCCCACATGCCCTCCGGCTGCCGGGGCCCCTCCAGAGAAAGAGACGTAGGAACAACCTCTGATCAGAGGCCCATTAAGTGCCATGTGTTACTTTTCTCCACCTCACTCTGCAGCTGCAAACAGAGGCAAGGCCTTGACACTGCAAGACTGAGGCCTTCCCAGCAAGAAAAATGGTAAAACCGGGGGTGCAGCAGCTGTCCCTCCCTAAGCTCCTACTATGTGCCAGGCACCATGCTGAGTTCCTTGTCTCCTCAGCCATGCTTGCTTAAAACTCTTCAGTATTGGCTACCTCGTATCATATCCAGAACGCCACACAAGGTAGGTGTGATTACTCCCATTTTGCAGATAAGGAAACTGAGGCCCACAGACACTCCTGCTGCTGGGGTGAGGCAGCAGCAGGTTTAGAGAGCCAGGAGGCAGCCCATTCATTACAGCTATGTCCGGTTTGGAACTCTTACACAGCCCAGCCTGCTGAGGCTCCCACATGCCAAAAACATCCTTTCCTCTTCCTGCAAAAAAAAAAAAAAAAAAAAAAAAAAAAATCCCCCTTTCACCCTCCAAGTTCCCACCCCCACCCCCACCCCCGCATGACAAATCCTGCTGCCGCCCGCAGCCGCCACCTCACAAAAATTTCCAGGAAGGCCAGCTACTTGGAGAAGACAAGAGCAAGCCCACTGCACGGCCAGCACGCCGGCCTAGTAGTAGCTGGCCCGGGACCCAGAGGCAGCAGGGACAAGCCTGGTATCGATCAATCCTGGAGACACAGGGGAGCAAAAAGCAGTGAGGTCCCCAAGTGCAGAGAGAAACTTGCAAGTCAAGACAAGGAGAGCTGATGGAGAGGGCGCTGTGTGTTAGGGCAGGCTGGGAGGACGAGAGAGGTTCCTGGGGGACAAGGCTGCAGGGCTGCAAGCCCACCAGGGATGGGGCAATGTGGGGCCTACAAGGATGGAGAGAGTTAGGGGAGAGGAGAGAGTTCTTAGCTGGAGTGTAGCCAAGGCACTCACATGGTGGGGGCGGGGGGAGGGGGGGGTGAGGGGGGTGAGGGTGGTTACAGTGATTCCCCAGCAGGGCAGCACTGCTGGGGTGTCAGTTAAATCCCAGTCTGGCTACAGCCCTGGGACCAGGGAGTGGACGGAGAAGGAGGGGGGAGGCGGCTGGGTGCAGGATCACAGTGAATCCCCCTGAATCCAGCTGAGGTGCCCACGTTGGGAGAATTCATGTTCTGGGTGCAGTTAAGGCCTAAATGAGGAGGTCAGAGTGAGGTTTCTGACCTGGAGCGGGGTAATCAGAATAATCGGAAGGAGATCCTAGCTTGAGTTCGGGCCCGAATGCAGTCCCAAGGCCTAAACTGGGGGTCCAAGTGAGGTCTAAGCTGAGACCGAGACCCAAATAGGGACGGGTTCTGGGCCGATGTGCTGCGTGGGTCCTGTACGGTATGGAATGGGATCACACAGACGGAGGTCGGGGTTCGCGGCCCGGGCCCGGATTGGGCGCGGGGGCGGGGGGGTCAAGTCGCGCTCCCTAGCAGGGGCTCCTACCTTTGGTCGGGGGCATGCTGGAGGGCTGACTGGAGGCGGGCGACTCCATGGTGCAGGCGGGTCCAGGGGCGGCGGAAGGAACTAATCGAGAGGACGGCGGGCTCTACGCGGACGGAGAGCGCTCATGGCTGCGGGCAGGGGGCCCGGGCGCGGTGGCGGAGCAGAGGCGGCGGCGGCGGCGGCGGCGGCGGTGGCGGCGGCGGCGGCGGCAAATACGCGTCCGCGACGGGCGGTGCCGGAGCCAGACTGGGCAGCGCCGCTGGGGCCCCGGCCGGACGGCGCCGACATCGGCCCCGCCCCCGCGCGTCGATTGGCCCGTCAGTCTCCAGGGCCCGTCCCCTGCCTATCCAACGCCGGCGTTGCCCTGCCTGTCACGCACAAGCCTTGCCCCTGCTGGCCCCAAATCGGGCTCCTCCCACTGTCTGTCAAGCCCCGCCCCCCGCCCGGGAAACCCAGGCCCGCTCAGGCTCTGTCCCCTCCTAGGCTGGAGCGGTGTCCCTCCCGCTGCCTGTCAAGACGCAAGCCCCGCCCACTCCCCGGGACTCGCTGAGCGCGCCTGGCGCCTGTCAGGCTCTAGGCCCCGCCCCCGCGCTCTCCCAGGCCAGTCGTGCTCTGCCAGTGAGCTTTGTGGGCCCGTCTGGGGTGCGTAAGCTGGAAAAAACCCCAGCTATACTGGGGTGGAGGGGCTGGGGCCCCCGGGAGCGGGAAGGCAAAGTGCTGTGCAGGGGTTAAAAGAGCGTCCCCGGGGCGAGACCTGGGTTCAGATGCCTACTTGGCGGTGACCTTGGGCAAGTCAGGTAACCCCTGAGCCTCGGGTTTGGCCTGTGTGAAAAAGCAACCATAACAGCCCTGCCTCCTGGCGCTGGTCAGAAGGAGACCCGGGCTTTAGCGGACTATCATTGGTTGACTGAATGTTGTAAAACGCTGAAAGCACGGTGTCTGGCGTGCGCACATCTATTCCCTGCTTCTGCAAACATCCACCGAGGGCCTGGTGTGTTCAGGCACCGGGAAATGGGTGGAGATACAGTGGTGAACTTTGTGGTACCTAGCGAGAGGTCAGTAAATGTAGCATTCATGGTCATGTCTTTACTGCCCCTTCTTCTCTACCTGGCAGGGAGTAAGGTGTTTCTCTTCTCTGCTCTTGGGGCCTCAGTCTGTATGTACAGACTGTATAATGTATAATGCAGACAGACCAGTCCTCGCTTGTGCTGCCTGCCACATGGAGTCTAGGGGCATTTTAGGAGCCACTGACCAATCTGGCCCTGGGATCAAGTGACTCAGATGGAAAGCCATGGGCTAGTGAGGGCAGGAAGCGCTTGGCAAGGGTCAAGGGGTCAGCCCCTTGCCTCTGGGCAGGCATGAGTGTGTGACCTGCCAGGGACCTCACGTGAGGGAAGCAGATTCCACCACCTGCTAGAAATGCTTGGAGCAGGGAGCTGACCTCTGTCTGCTCATTTGTAGAAAGGGGTGACCCCTGCAGAGCCCCACCCACACAGTGATGGAGAGGGCCCGATGAGATAAAAAAGGGGGGGATATGTTATAATTATCATTATTCTCTTCCTGTGTCTCTCACTCACCCTTTCCAGGAAGTGGACAGAAAGTCATGATCTGTGGACTCAGACAGGTACGGGTTTGAGTGTCAACCCTGCCACTTACTAGAAGTCATGGAACAGCTCCATGCCTCAGTTTACTTACCTGTCCCATGGGGGCAGTGAGGCCTCTCTGAAATTAGTTCATGAGCTGAGGCTTGGAAGTATCCAGCTTAGGGCCTGACACTTCCTAAGTGCCCAGGAAATATACTGTGGGCCACCTCCTCCAGGAAGCCACCTCAGCCTTACCACTCCTGGGTGTCTGGAGCGCTCTGTTCCAAATGGGCCATGTGACCTTGGGCTAGTCATTTCATCTCGGAACCTGCTGCTTATCCATCTGGAAAATGGGCACCCAGCAGCAGCTACCTCCCTACCAGGACCACAGGCCTGGTCCGGCGGGTTTTCTAGGTTCAGGCCTCTGCCATCCACTTGGACTTCCGTGCTTCCCATACTCCCCCTCGTCCTCTCTGTTCCTTGCTAGGTTCAAGGGTCGTAGTGCTGTCCCTCGAACATGCCAGTACCGGTCCTGCCTCGTAGGGCCTTCACCCTCGCTGTTTCCTCTGCCTGAGACACCTTTCCCCGCCCAGATTCTGGAGGTGGCTCCCTTCCAGCCTGCAAGCCTCCGCATAAATGAACTCCTCTAAAAGGCCTTCCTGGTCATGCCCCCAAATCCGCGGTTATTCTCTGCACAGCGCTCGGGCCACCAATGCCTTTCCTATTTGCTCTGTTTTTAAGCCAGCTCTCCCTCTAGACCATCGGCCCTTCCTGGGCAGGAATCTTGCCCACTCATCCCCTGCCGCAGTCCTGATGCACAGCCCCGGGCCTGGTGCATAGTAGGTGCCTAATAAGTACCTGAGGAATGAGCAAAGAGGATGAAAAGCACGCCACAGACATCGATGAGGTGACTCCAGTCCCGTGCCAGCCTCCCAGGCACCCATATGACTCAGACAAGGCCCTTCAGTTGGAGGAGTCGACGGTTAGTCAGGGAGCCTGACAGCCCAAGAATCACAAAACTCCGTGTGGGGCGCTATAAATAGATGCCCGAGCAAGAGTCTCAGGAAGGTGCCAGACACCGCCTGGGTGAGGTCAGGGAAGACTCCTCAGAGGAAGTGACTTTGAGACGGACCTTTAAGAATCCATAGGGGGCGCCTGGATGGCTCAGTCGGTTAAGCGGCCGACTTCGGCTCAGGTCATGATCTCGCGGTCCGTGAGTTCGAGCCCCGCGTCGGACTCTGTGCTGACAGCTCAGAGCCTGGAGCCTGTTTCAGATTCTGTGTCTCCCTCTCTCTGACCCTCCCCTGTTCATGCTCTGTCTCTCCATGTCTCAAAAATAAATAAAACGTTAAAAATTTAAAAAAAAAGAATCCATAGGAGCTTGTCGGGCAGAGAAGCAAGAAAGAGTCTCCCTGGGAAAGGGGCCACGTATGAGGGCCAGACTGGGGCGCAGAGCTGCGTCGCTGCCACGGCGGAAACACCACGGGAGGGCTTCTTCTTCTCTTCCCGGCTAGTCACCGCAACATCTGCGGGCCACCCTCCGCCTCTAAGGAGCACAGTGAGGCTGAAGGACTCCACGATCCCCCAGAAACCAGAAGGGGTGTTTGATGGGGTCACAACAGGTTGCCTCGTACCCCGACTCTGAGAACAAAAGTCCCAAACACCCCTGTCGGTAGACTCGGGGAAACTGAGACACAGGGAGGAAGAGGGTTAGGAGGTGGGTGTGAGCAGAGGTGGGAGGGACCTGGAATGGCAGAGGACTGGAAAGACACGATGGTCTGAGCCCAGGATTGGGGAAGCTCACTCATTCATTCATTCAACAACAATTTGTTGAGCACTTACTCCGTGCCTAGCACCGAAGGCACGACAATTGAACCAGACAGACACAACACGACTCCCTGCCCTCGGCAAGGTGATGGTCTGGTGGGCAAGCCAGACAAGCAAAATGCCTAAGTCACTTTGCAGTCTGTCAGTGGATAAGAAGTGCTATGGGACAGAGGAGGGAGGGAGACAGGGAGTGAGTCTGGGTGTGGGGGCCGTACTTCTAAAGATGGAGGGCCGGAAAAGCCTCAGCGGAAGGTGCCGTGTAAGCACAGAGCTGAGGTGGTGAGAGGGGAGTCATGAGGATGTCCGAGAGAAAGGCACGCAGGCGGAGGGAACAGCGGGTGCAAAGACTCTGAGGTGGATGGCTTCTAGGGGAATAACAGTGTGGCTGGAGTAGTGGGAGATGGGGGCCCCTGTTCTCACCCATATGGATCTCTTGTACATTCTCACACACTCTTACGCAAAACCCCACAAGCCCCCTTTCACACCTGTATAAGTACACACACCCCCAAATACCCATGCACACAGGAACACAGCAAGGGGCACAAGTGTGACCATGAGTGTGGAGTGGCCACACAGCTGCAGAAACAGCCCACAGGCACAGCTGTGCCCATACCACCCTGACACCAGCGGAGGCCTCCAAGGTTGCTGACACACAGCGCCCTCTGGTGACCATTTCTGGCATGGTGGCCGGACGCCTGCCGGTCACTTCACGGAGCCCTGGGCAGCATCGGCCACCCTCTCTCCTCTTCCTCCTCCTTGCTTTGCTTCCTGCCCCCAGTTCCTCCACACCACAGCCAGAGAGCGCCTTCCAAAAGACACGGCGACCCATGTCCCAAACCTGCCAGGGCTCCCTAAGTGGGGAACTTCCCCAGTCATCTCCCCCTTCCAGCCACTGCCAGCCCAAGTTTCCTCCTTTCTTTGCAAAAGCTGTTCCCTTGGCCAGGAAGGCCCTGCCCTGCCTTCTCCACCCGATGCATTCCTACCCTCCTTCAAGGCCCAGTTGTGAAATCGAAAGGGGAGGCTTTCCCTGACACACACCCCCTGCACCTCCACCCCAGCCCTCTCATCAAGGACCCTGGCTCTGCCAGTGGCTGCTCCCCCATCTGCCTCTCCACTGAACTTGCGCTCCTCCAAAGTAGGAGCTGGGACTGGGTCCTTCAGGCCCAGCACAGCGCCAGCGGGTGCTTCAAGGCCGTGGGAAGTTCCCCGGGAAGAGTAGGGCAGCAGGCGGGAGCCTGTTACTCAGGATCAGGCTCTGAAGTTACAGTGTACAGAGGAGAATAGTGAGGGGAAGGCAGGGGCTCACCTCCCTTGTTTACATTGTCACCATTCTCAAGTATCAGAAGGTGAACTCCTACAAGCTCAATGACTCTGCTAGCAAAACAGCAGGTACTATTTTTAGAGCACCTACTGTGTGCTAATCCCTCAAAGCACATCATCTCGTGGACTCACTATGATGCAAGACACGTGAGGGCAGCGACTTTGCTTTGGCCCCTGCACTGTCCCCAGCCACACAGGCGCTCAGTGAACGACTGTGGAATGGAGAAAGGCTCACAACACGCCAGCAAGATGCATACTAGCATCACCATCTCCATTTAACAGAAAGGAAAACCGAGGCTCAGGGAGATGCCTAAAGCAGCTAGTAATGGCAGACCTATTGTTGAAACGGGCAGATGGAGACAGAGTCTCCCTGCCTTTTCTGCCCAAGCTTCCATTAAATGGGTTGCAACATCCTCCTCCTGAGCAAAACAGTTGTCCTTGAGCTCTCGCTACTGCTTTCTGGAAAAATGCCGAGCTCTTTGCTCCTGACGGAGCACTTGGGTCCATCCAAGCCAGTATTCTGCAGGGAGGGACGTCCCAGGAACATGTCAAGGTGCTCAGGGGCTCTGGACACCCAGGAGCCTCAGTCCAGAGCCTGTGTGTCCCCAGGTCCTCCAAAGTGGCACTTCCTGCCCAGGAGGCAGGGACAGGTGTTGAGGGACACCTGTCACACTCCAAGGCTGAGACTTAACGTGACCCAGCGAGGTCAGCACGGTTAGACTTCATCTCACAGACAAAGAAACAGAGGCCCAAGGCTTCAAGCAGCTTCCTGATTCTCAGTGCCAGGAAGAATGAAACCAGACGTTTACCCAGATCATCAGGACAGCCTACTGTGTATCAGGCATTTTACTAGAAGGTTCATGCTTGTTATCTAAAATCCAGGACGTCGGAGTTGTCCTTATCACCAGGGTATGGGGGAGGAGTGCAAACATAGAGACAAGCAAGTTGCCCAGCCTGACCAAGGAGGAGAGAGGCAAGCTGCATCCAGATCAGGCCAACTCCATGACCTGGGAACACCCCAATATCCGCCTGCAAAGACTGCTTTTGAATCTAAAGGGCGTCCTAACTCCCCCAGGAAGGAGCCGAGTGACCTTGAGCCAACCACGTGTCTCAGGCCTTGAAGATTAGCGCACCTGTTCTCTTCAATGCTTCTGTGCCCTTTCAGCCGTCCCCAAGCCTAGACTTACATCCTTCCTACGACAAGGGTCTCATGCCCTCACTGGAAGTGTCTTCTGTTCCTAGGAACTTCTGACCATTACCATCTTCTTCCTTAAGTCATGCTGAACTTTGCCTCTTGGAGATTCCAAACTTAAATCCATCCATCCATTTGACATATATTTACTGAGCATCTACTTTGGCCTGACCCCATGTTCAGGACTGAGGAGACAGGAAAGAACAAGATATACAAGGTCCCTGCCTTCATGGAGCATAGCTCTGGGAGAGGTTGAGAAGGAAGGCAATACATTAATGAAAGTAAATACATAAAATAATTTCAAATAGTGGGGCTATGAACAAAAAGTAAAGCAGGGTGATGTGGCAGAGAGGCACCATTAGACAGAGTGGTCAAGGAGGCCTTCCTGGAGGAAGTACCTTCTGAGCTCAGACTTGGGGATAAAAAAAAGCCATGTGAAACTTGAGGGTAGGAGCTGATTTAAAATGGTCCATGGTACACAGTAGGAGCTCAGAGAAAGGTGAAGGGGACTTCTAGTTAATCATGAACTGAATGGGGATATTTTTCTCTTTTCTCTCCCAAAACCCCTCTAAAAGGACAATAAAATGAAATAAAATAAATAAATCCTTAAGGCACAAATTCACAAGGATGAAGAGAATAAGAAAGTCAATGACAGGGACAAGAGGAATCCACAACATTTTTGAAGCTAAAAAATGAATAGACAAATAGCAACCAACTTAGAGAGTGGAGGAGAGTAAAATCAGGGGTTTCAGAGGAGGGGGCCAATCCGAAACCAGACCACGGACATGACAGACTCTTAGAAACACTCAGCCTGAGAGGCACCAGGTCCTTCTGGAGGTGGAGGGGCAGGTGGGAATGGAAACAAACTAAGTTAAGAGTTCGTGAAAGGAGGGACGCCCGAGTGGCTCAGTTGGTTGAGCGTCCGACTCTTGGTTTCGGCTCAGGCCATGATGTCATGGTTCGTGGGATCAAGCCCCACGTTGGCCTCTATGCTGATGGAGCGGAGCCTGCTTGGGATTCTCTCCCTCTCTCTCTCTCTTTCTCTCTCTCCCTCTCCCTCTCTCTGACCCTCCCCCACTCGTCACCCTCCCTCTCTGTCTCTCTCTCAAAATAAACATCAAAAACAAAAAAAAGTTTGTAAAAGGAGCAGTTGTGCCTCCCAACTTCCCAGAGACAAAGGTCATGAGCCTCCAGCTTGAAAGGACCCCCTGAGCACCCACCTTGACACAAAAAGGAAAAACAGTCAATTGTTAACTCCTGGAAACACAAATAACACAAAATAGAAAATGTAGTCATAATGGGCTACAGCAGCTCAGCTGGAAACAATGTTGACTTAATCACAACATTGTAAACACCACACACTGATGTATCCAAAAGTTTTGAGGACGTGAGATTGGGTGCTTGGGGGAGGAGAAGCACACGGATCCATATGTAAAAGAACGAAATCCTTGGAAGCTATCAGATACTGTCTAAAATTGAAGAGAAAAAGAAATAGCAATATAAGCATGTCATGGAGAGATGAGGAAGAGCTAAAGGGGTTGGAGGCAGTCTCGCTAGAATATCAACTGTGGCCGGAAGGGACTTGGTCTGTTTGGGACGCCGCTGTGTCCTCAGTGCCCAGAACAGAGCCTGGCACACGGTCCACGCTCACTTCCCCACTTCCCGTTTGTCAGGGGCGGGAGCAGGCAGCTCCTGGGTTTCTGTTGTCCCTCCTACAAGCCTCGTAATGCCGTTTAACTTTTAACCCTAGGTATATGTGTTGCTTTAATAAAAATTAAACGGAAACCTTCAGGAAAAATAAAAAGGCCCGTGGGTCTAGAGCATAGTAGCAGCAGGAGTGGGGTAGAGGACTGGAAGGGCACGAGGTTAGGGGTCAGCAGGCCCAGGCCGTGGAAGGCCAAAATGGAATCATTTTGGAGGATCATCAGTCATTCAGGGACGCTCAGGCCTGCCAGCCACACGCTCCCCGGAAAAGCCACAAGTGCCTCGCCAGAGCCCTGGGGATAAAGACCCCCACACCCTCCTCTTCAGCTGGGCCAGTGCTGCAGCCGCGCCCCCGCTGAAGGGCCAGCTGACCCCCGTTCTGACCGCTGCCTGCTTTCTGCGTGGAGTCGGGGCAGGCCATCCGATGCCCTGTGCCCGGGTACGGGGCCCCTTGGCAGGCTGGGCCACCAGGGCCTGGTGGTCTCCAGCGTCTCCCGTGGAGGCGGCTCTGCCTGGGAGGAGGGGGCGCGGTGGAGACCCCGGGCCAGGGTCTGCTGTGGGCGGGCCAAAAAGGGACATACGTGCCCACCAGAGGGGACCCCGGGCAGGGGAGGCCGCTGTGTGGGGGCTCAGTCTCGGCTGGGGCGCGACCTCAGAGCCCAGGGTTGCTCTGAGGGGCCTGCCGTGGAGATCACTGGGGCGGCACAGCCAGCCAAGCCAAGCCAAGCCCGGGGTCTGTCCCTGACAGCACCCTGCGTGGCGCTGAGCGCTTCCCACCTCCCCACGCTAAGAGGCCTCAGGAGGGATCTCCTCGGGACCGGCTGTGCCCTTCCAGGCCTAGAGTCAGGGCGCTGCCTGCAGTCCTGTGCTGGGGAAGCGCCCCTGCCTAAAATGCCCTTGGCCGCCACCCCCAGCCTGCCCCTGCTCCGAGTCAAAGTCCCAGCCATCCCATCCTTCCAAATGTTCTGTTTCCGGCAACCACACATCTTCCCAGTATAAGGGGAGAAAGGGTGTTCAGGTTGTCCATCCCGGGAAAACTGTCCTTTGGAGGGTTGCAGATGTTCTTTGGTGGAAAGAATCTGTCCCGGGGTGAGGCCCCAGTGAAGGACGGAGATTGATTCAGACATCTGGTGGGCAGGCGGCCACCGTGCCCCCAGCGTGCTTAGACAAGTGGCTTCCTCAGCCCTCCTCCTAGGGATGAATTTCCGCTGCCCCGGCTTTGGAGGTTAGTGCATGTGCTTGGGGCTGGGAGAACCCAGAAATGGCAGGAAGGATGTTTGGTCTCACACACTCGAGGTGCTCCCCCAGCCACGGCGTTGTTCTGTGAATGGCTCAGATCTGGGTCCACTGCAGGGGTGGCTGCTGTGACCTTGTCCTTAGACACTGTGCAGAGGCAGGGAGCGAGGGCACTGTCGTGGTAGGAACTCTCCCTTCTGCCGGCTGTTTTCTGCCTTGCTCGAGCCATTGGGAAAGTTCGCCAAAAGTTGCTGCCTGGTTCACGTTGCTCAGTAGGAATGTAGGAAATACTCCCAGGGCGCCTGGGTGGCACAGTTGGTTAAGCATCTGACTCTTGACCTCGGCTCAGGTCATGATCTCGTGGTTTGTGAGTTCGAGCCCTGCATTGGGCTCTGCACTGACAGTGTGGAGCCTGCTTGGGATTCTCTCCCTCCCTCTCTCTCTGCCCCTCCCCGACTCACTCTCTCTGTCTCTCTCAAAATAAATAAGAAAACTTTTAAAAAAATTAAAAAAGGAAATATTCCCAACAGCTCGGCCATGGCGACTTGTGGGCAAAGAGGAATGTGTTGCCTTATTTATGCTTTTCTGTCAAACATTTCTGTAAGAACCAGGTGTTATTTTTCACATATATTCAATATGTCACGGTTTAATATGTCCCCAAAGCCAATGTTTATCTGATATTTTAATGTAAACAAACAGAATGTCATGTTTGTAACTCTGCCTGTTCTTTACAGCTCAAATCCCACCTCTTACGAGCAGCCTTCCCGCAATACCCAAACCGAGAGCCTCACAGGACCTGACAGCACCTAGTGTCCCAAAACTCCAGAATCTAGTGGTATCAGAGGCTGTGTGTGTGTAGCAGTGTGTGGGAGGCAAAGGGGGACACAGCAAAACTTCCTTGGTTCTAAGCCAGCCCCGCTGTTTCACGGAGGAGTGAAAAACAGTGCCTCTAGGGTTTGACCCTGAGCCGAGTTCTAAGCCGGCATGGCCTCCCCAGCCCCCAGCCCCTCCTAAGTCCCAGCAGATATGTGTTGAGAAAGGAATGACGGTCAGAGACAGGGAAAGCCACAAAATCCACCCCGTCTGCCTATTTCCTGCTAAAATCATCCCCCTTAAACTCAGTCCCAATGCCCCCTAAACTCAGTGGTGTCAAATAACTATTTTATCACGCTCAGGGCACAGCAGGGGTGGCCTGTGTGTGACCCACCACATCTGTGGCCTCAGCCGGATTCACCACGAGGCCCCATTCACTTCCGTGTTGGGCACCCGGGCCAGGAGGACTCCAGGGCTGGGCCCGGCTTGGTCTTTGAACAGGAGCACCTACACATAGCCTCTTCCTGTGGCCACGGCTTCCTCCCCGCCTGGCAGATGGAGACCCACGTGGAAGTTGTGTGGCCCTTTCTGATGCAGTGTGAGAAGTCACACAGGGCCACCTTTGCCTTACTCCCTTGGTCAAAACAGCCCTACCAGTTTTAAGGACCGGAGACATAGACTCTGGCTCACCATGGGAAGAATGTCGGAGAACTTGCAGCCATTTTTATAAAACCTCCACAGCCCTTCTGCAGTCTACTGTGGACGGTGACCATCCACAGAGCCACCTACCACGCTTCCCAGTGTGTCAGCCACTCCTAGGGCAGGGCCCCTGGTGGGGACTTCCTTCTCCAGTGAGGAGCTGAGACAAGTCCAGATAGGACAGGAGTGAGGGACACGGTGGCAGAATCTGAGAAAGATCCAGAGGCCTCAGTGGCTGGCAGGAAGAAGGTGGAGGCCGAGGGAGGAGGCCAGAGTGATGAGGCTTCGGGCCTCCCACAGGTTCAGGGGAAGGGTGCCAATCACAGAGATAACACCGGGCTGGGCAGCAGGTGTGGGAAGAGAAGATAGTGAACTTGGTGGGAAACATGTGGAGTTGAAGGGTTTGACAGCCATCTCGTCCTTCTCGGCTGAGCGCCAGTCCACCTCCCCCAAGCCTTCTCGGCCGCTCCAGGAGGAATTACTGCTCCCTCCTCTGGGTTCCCGAAAACCCTGTGCTTATCTTCATCATGCTGGATTGGAGCCCACAAACCCAGGCCTAATGCATCTTGGGTCCCCAGTCTCATTCAAGGGCAAGAGAAAGGCACCCCCAGGGTGGAAAAACCACGGATGGTCGGTCTCCCTCAAGAGGCTGCCGAGAGTCCCTCCATTCACCAGTGCATGACCCCAGGCGAGTTCTGGGGTTTTGTAACTGTTCAGTGAGCCTCAGTTTCCTCCTCTGTAAAGAGGAGGTTTTACTGGTACTCATTTTAAAGAGTCGGGGAGGACTAGAATGTGTTTAGCACATACTGCTCAATAGAGGCTTGGCTGTAGAATCAGCCCATTCCTGAGGCCCAGGGGCAGGAGGAGACCTCAGGATCTGGGCCAATTCAGTGGCCTCCTAGGGTCTTGAGCTGGACATGTGGGTTCCCCTGAAGGATGTACCTCGGCCAGGACTTCCCTCAGGGGTGTCTGGTCTGACCCAAAGACAGACAGGCGATGAGTGGATGGGAGGCACTTCCCAAGAACCGGTGGGGCAGCCAGATTTAGAAAAGGGGGGAGGCCTATCCTGACCCCTAAGTTACTCAACACACCTCAGTTCGTGGAATGAGAGGTGGCTTCCCAGAGGAGGGGGAAATTTCAGTTCAAAATCCAAAAGGGCAAAGGTGTGAGAGTGAATCGTGTCTCCACCTCTGTCCCCCAGCCACCTGGGCACCCTCCAGGGACTCCGTGTTCCCGCATCCTTGCACGGACAAGGCAATATCTGGGCCTTCCTCAGGATCCTGCACGTCTCTTTGTGACTTAACATCCCCCTTCGGTCCTGCGTGCCCCTTCATCTCAGCACATGGAGAGCATCCTTATCCGTTTTGCAGCTGCAAAGAATCCACCGCATGTCGCCCATAATGCACTTAGCAGCCCCCCTGCTGACTGGCATTTGGGTGCCTTCTAATACTTCCCATTTACAACGAACGTCCTCACGCAAACACCTTTTCCCACCGTGCCAGGATATCTGAGGCTGGTAGTCCCAGAGAGGGGGTGGCCGGGGCAAAGGGCACCTGCGTCTTAACGCAGCCAGATCATGCCTGCCACTTGGCCTCCCACCCCCCACCCGGGGGCCCCAGCAGGGTGTCTGAGTCGGCCTGCTCCCGCCAGGAAGATTTTAATGAATAAAGCCATTTTTATAAACTGCTTGGGTGGGGAGGGCAGCCGGAGAAGCATCACGGCATGGAGGAGGGTCTGGAGACGGAGCATATCAGTCAACAAGCTTGACGGGCATGTCAAGGTGAAGTGGGGAGGGCATGAGGGACTGCCCAGCGGTATCGTGCTGGTCAGTGAGGATGCGCACGTACTGTGCCCAGCAGCACAGAACAGCTGGCCACACAGGTTGGGGCGGGCCCCACGGAAGGGACAGAGCTGTGGGCCCGGTGGGGCCCAGCAGTCCAGCACTCAGGCCGAGGTGACAGCGTGCCTGCGTGCAAAGCCTGCTCTGCCACTCCGACGAGTGAGTCACTTGGTCTCTCCAAGCCTCAGTTTCCTCATCTGTAAAATGGGCCAACAGCCACTCCCCCGAGTGAGATAACTCCCTCAGGCCCAGGGCTCGGCACCCGTGAGGTGCTCAGGAAACAGTCACCGTTTGCCTCCAGGTGTTCTCGGCCCAGCCTGGCAGTGTGCACGAGCTGGGTGAACGCTGAACACGAGTGCCCGCACACGCCGATGTCCGTGCGAGAGAGCCCGCGGTGGTGTCTCAGTGCCACCCTTCTTGGGCTGCAGGACTCGGGGCGGCCGCATGGGCTCTCCAAGCCTCAGGGGCCTCCCTTGGCGAATGAAATCAGATACCGGGTGCGGTGGTGAAGCTCCAAGGAGGGAGCATGTCCGAGCGTGCCCGGCACACCAGAGTCTTGGAGGCGGGCGGGAGACGGGGATGGATGTGGCTCTGCGTCATGGGCAGGGCAGGGCGGGCGAGGGTATCTCTGAGGTCTCTTCTGGGCCACCCTCCCCTCCCAGGAGCAGCCCAGCCAAGCAGCCTAGGCCAGCTGGTTGGTTTTGATAAGTGAATTTTATAAGCAACAAACAACACAGAGACGCCTGGGCTCCAGTAGAGGTTATGTCTCCCTCCGGGAGTTGCAGCCCAAGGGGACCTGAGTGTTGGGTTTGGGGGCCCTGGGGAGCTTCCGTTGGCTGGTGCCACTGGGAGTTCCAACCCGAGAGGCATGAGGTTTTGTTCTATCCACAAGGACAAAATAGAGTAATAAAGTAGCATTAGTCTTAAGAATAGTAATGATAAAACCCCCACTTACTGAGCATTTACGATGTTATTTAATCCTCAGAACAAGCCCAAAAGAAAATATTTGCAAAACACATTTCTGATAGAGGGCTCATACCCAGAATATACACAGAATTCTTACAATTCAAAAGTAAGAAAACAAACAACCCAATAAAAAATGTGCAAAAGATCCAAACAGACACTTCACCAAAGAAGATACACGAATGGCAAATAAACACGTGGAAAGGTGGTCAGCGTCATTAGTCACTAGGGGAAGGCAAATTAAAACCACAATGACGTTCTACTACACACCCATTCGAATGGCTAAAATTTAAAACACTGACAATTCCAAGTGTTGACCAGGATCCGCAGAAACCTTGCTGGCAGGGATGCACAATGGTATGGCCACCCTAGAAAACAGCTTGTCAGTCTCTTATAAAATTGAATATACACCTATCTACGAGCCATTCCACTCCAAAAGAAAGGAAAACCTTTCTTTACACACACACATACACACACACACACACACACACACACACACACCTCTTATATGTAAATATCAATAGCATATTTTTGCATTATAATTAAAACCCAACTGTCCATGAACTTGTGAATGGAAGAACAAATTATGGCATATCCGTCCATGGAATACTAGGCAGCAACTAAAAAGGAATGGGCTACAGATACAGGCAGCAACGTGGCTGAGTCTCAAGTGCATTATGCTGAGTCAAAGAAGCCACGCTACAAAAGGTGACATTGGATACAATTCCATTTGTATGCCATCCGGACAGGTAAAACTACAGTGACGCAAAACAGATCAGTGGTTGCCAGGGACTTGGGGTGGGAGGATTAGCTGCAAAAGGACGTGAGGAAAATTGGGGAGTGAAGACAATATTCTACAGGATGCTCGTGATGGTAGTAACGGAGCTGTGCGCTTTTGTCAAAAATCATCAAAATTACACTTACATGTATTAATTTTATGGGGTGTCAACTACACCTTAAAAGCTTGGGGAGGAGGAGGAAAGGCAGTCCATAAATTAAAAAAAAAAAAAAAAAAAAAAAAGCTTTGAGCAGCACAGAGCAGGGGGCGGGGGTGGGGAGGTGCGGGGAGACTCAATGCTCAGAAGGGTGACGTCATGGGTCCAAGCCCTGATAGGAGCCAACACACAGAGAGTGAGGATGAGGCTGGGGGGTGGGGAGGAATAGCAGCTGGGTGGGTCTGGAGTTGGGGAAGGGAAGGACTAGAGGAGGCGGCCAATGGCCCTTTGGGGCAGGCTGGGTGGGCGTAACAGCTGGGGATTCTGAGATTTCAAGGACTGCAGGGGAGGGGGACATATGACAGCTCTAACCGTTCACAGGGCAGCAGGCCAGGAGCCTTCTCACCCCAAACTATAGCTCAGAGAAGTTAGGTCAGCCCTCAGGTCACACAGCAAAGCTGGAGGCAGAGCCTGGCCTCTTGACTCGAAAGTGAGTGCTCTTGCTCTAGGGACAGAAGGAATCTGTCTAGGGACAGAAGGAAGACAGGAATCCCTGAGGACCAGCTTCCCCTGCCCAACGTGATGTGCAACTCAGTCAAGTCACTTCCCCTCTCTAGGCCTCAGTTTCCACCTCTGTAAGACGGGACTCTAACAGAACCCATCAGGAAGAAAGAAAAGGCCAAGAGAGAGGAAGTGACTTATCTCCACCAGCCCAAACACCCACTCGCACACTGGATAAGGAAAATCAATTAGGAAGGTAAATCAGTGGCAAAAAGAGGAGGCTCCTTCCTTCTCCCTAGGCCTCAGTTTCCCCATTTGGCATGGGGGTTCATTGAGCTAAATGACAGGTGGCGAACAGGGGGCCGTGTTGAGCACCCACATACATTTTGTTTTCCCCCATGGTCGCTTTCTCCATCTTTACCCCCAACTTTTTTATGAAAAACCTCGGGCACACAAGAAGTTGGAGGCTCAGATGGCCACTGCTAACGCCTGGCCCACGTAGTCTCCTCTGTCGCCACCTCTCTCTCCCACACATAAGTCTCCGTTGTCTTCTGGATCACTTGAGAGTCAGTTACTGCCATCGTAAGCTTTTGCTCCTAACCCTTCAGCACGTGCGCCCCGGGAACAAGAATAGTCTCACTTGTAGCCACACTATGATCATCCCACCTGAGAGAAAAGCTGCAATTCCATTTGATATGCAATTCATATTCCAGTCACTCCATTGCCTCCGAGACATCTTTTATGGCTGAATTTCTTTGTTTGAATCAGGATCTAGCCCAGATTCACTTATTCTATTTGGTTTTACCTACCCGCCACCCTCCCCCCCCCCCCCCCCCGCTAATTTTTTATTTTGAAAAAGTTTACATCCCCGGGGCGGGGGGGTGGAAATGGCCAGAGTGGCTCAACGGATGCACACATGGTCTTCATCTGGATACGTCGATTCTCAGGATGTCTCGCTCTCCACCAACCATGTAAGGCTTAGCAGCAGACACACGCAATTGTGTTTGCTAATCAGCTGCCATCAGGTAAACATAAGAACAGCTCAATTTATTATTGATTTCCAGCTTCTGTTGAAACCCCAGGACAGGGGCCGCCTGGGTGGCTCAGTCGGTTCAGCGTCCGACTTCGGCTCAGGTCATGATCTCACGGTCCGTGAGTTCGAGCCCCACGTCGGGCTCTGTGCTGACAGCTCAGAGCCTGGAGCCTGCTTCGGATTCTGTGTCTCCCTCTCTCTCTACCCGTCCCCTGCTCATGCTCTGTCTCTCTCTCAAAAAAAAAAATAAATAAATGTTTTAAAAGAACAAAGAAAACTTGGGACAGGCTTCCCACATGGCACAGTCAGCTGGAGCGAGCAGCAGCTGCCCCTCTGGACAGGGCAGGAGTCCCCACTCTGCCACAATCCCCATCGCTCCCTTTTGTCTGACACCCAACCTGTCTCCCTCAATCATCCGACCTGCCTAGACTCTGCAGACACAGCTCTTCCCGCTCAATCTCCTCCAGATGATCTCTGAGAGACTGGGTCTTCTCAGGAGGGAGCCATCCTTGTCCTTGGGAAGGTCCCGTCAGGTCCACCTGGTGGCTTGTCCCCTGCTTGGGATACCAGACTCGGGACTCAGCCTCACCTGGGTTCAAATCCCAGCGCACTACCTTACTGCTGGGGACACTATGAACGGTGCTGTCTCTCCCAAGTCCCGTCCCCTCATCTGGATGATCCCTGCTTCACACCCAGGGAGAGCGGGATCACCCACATGCAGCACAGCACTCAGCACGGCGCCTGGCAGAGAAGGAGCTCTCGAGAGACGCTGTTGGTCGCAGAAGGCTTTTTGAGAAGACAGTTGCAAAGGTAGGCGACAACATCTGTACAAACATTCATCTCCAGGCAGCGCAACATTGGAAGTTGACCTAAACGCCCCACAACAGGGAACTGGTTAATTACAGTATCCATAAAATGGAAGAATCAGCAGCTGAGACAAAGATGTTATATTTAGACGTGACCCAAAGAGCCATCAATAAAGGACTGTGTCTAGGAGGACGGTTAGGGTCTCGTCATCTGTTAATGACATCATGATATTCATCAATGGAAAACGACGCAGCTGGAGCGTGAGGGTACCCACGACGTGCTCATACAGCAGAATCTCTGGGACATACTGGAAAGTGACACAGCACACTTAGCAGCTACCTGCTAACTGGGGGATCAAAATGGGAAGAGAGAGGGGCACCCGAGTGGCTCAGGCGGGTAAGCCTGACTCTTGATCTCAGCCCAGGTCTTGATCTCAGGGTCATGGATTCGAGACTCCACACCGGACGTGGAGCTTACTGTAAAAAAGGGCGTGGGGGGATATACACGTGTATATACACCTAGCGTGTGGAAAAGCCTGAAAAATGCATAAGAAAGAAGAAAAACCGCTTCCCTGTGTGGGGTGGGGAACTGAGGACACAGAAGACGTGGTCATGAGGTAGGTTGTTCTCAGTTACCCGCATTTATTCTGCCTCGGTTTTTGAAACATGTGAACTCATTACCTAGGCAAAAATTAACTTTAAAAATGTTCTCCAAGAGGGGTTGCAGGCTGGCTTAGTCAGTTAGCTCAGGCCATGGTCTCACGGTTTGCGAGTTTGAACCCCGTGTCGGCCCGACACTGTAGACAGTGTAGACAGCCTGCTTAGAATTCTCTCTCTCTGCCTCCCCCCCCCCACCCCACTCATGCTCTCTCTCTCTCTCTCGGTCTGTCAAAAATAAATTTCAAAAAATTCTTAAAGAATGCTGTGTGGCTTCCATATATTAACAAAGAAAAATGCTCACAGTGTATTGTTAAAAGGAAAAAAAGAAACAGTACGAAATAGCGAATATGATTTGATTACGTTTGTAAAATATTTTTTTATTTTGGGGTAGAGCGCAGGTTGGAGAGGGGCAGAGAGAGGACAGAGGATCTGAAGAGGGCTCTGTGCTGACAGCAGGTGTGGGGCTTGAACTCACGAACCGTGAGATCGTGACCTGAGCCACCCAGGTGCCCCTGACGCTTTTGTTGGAAAAAACACTCTGTGTACAGACCTCCATGAGAGCAGGGGTTTTGTCCACCTTATTTATTCATTGGGATGTTCTCAGAATCCAGAGTGGCTCCATAAACAGTGGCTCCATAAACACTGAATGAGCAAGTGAATGAGTGAATGAGTGAATGAATGAATGAATGAATGGCTACAAGAGCAGGGTGTCTAGAAGGACATGTGGCCGAACCGTGACCCGTGGTGGGCTTTGGAGGTAGGTTTGTGAGGGACTTGTACTGTGTTGATATTTTTGTGTCTCTTCTGAAATTTCTAAACGAGCACCCCTTGTGCATCTAATCAGGAAAGAAGAACAGTAAAGGCATTAAGAGGAAAAGTGAAGGGGCGTCTGGGTGGCTCAGTCGGTTAAGCGTCCGACTTCGGCTCACGTCATGATCTCATGATTCATGAGTTCAAGCCCCGCATCAGGCTCTGTGCTGACAGCTCAGGTCCTGGAGCCTGCTTCGGACTCTGTGTCTTCCTCTCTCTCTGCCCCTCCCCTGCTCGCTCTCTCGCTTTCTCTCTCTCTCAAAAATGAATAAACATTAAAAAAATAAAAAAGGAAAAGTGAAGGCTCTGTCCAGGGAGCTGGGGGTGGCTGGAGTCCAGATGAGGTAAAGGGATGAGGGCTGGCCGGGAAGAATGTTGGGCTGGTGACCAGGACAGGCATCCCCCCACATCCTACCCACACTCATTCCATGCAGGCTTGGTGGAGGTGAGGTACTGGGGGGGGGGGGCGGGGGGAGAGGTAAGGCCCAGAGAAGGCCGGTGACTGACCTGGGTCTCACAGCAGAGCCAGGATGGACAATCCAAGCCTGTTCGGGTCTCAGCCTCCAACCTCAGGAAGTTGGACACTTGGTGAGGTTATTCACACCCCTTAACTATTTCACAGATGAGGAAACTGAGGCCCAGGGGTATAGAGCTAGAGAGGCTAAGAGCACAGGTCTGGAGACTAACAGGCTCAAATTCTAAATCCGTCACTTTACTCTCCAAGGAGCCTCCTTCTCATGAGGCTTCAGTCCCCCTGTCCCAGGGGAGGCGGGGGGGGGGGGTGGGCAGTGTGGGTGCCGCACCCATGAGCTACCTTCAACTCGGCATTTCTGTGAGAACCACAGAGCTGAGGACAATGGGCATTGGCCACTGTTGTCGCTGTTCGTTTGGACTGCTGCAGGGGTCCCCTGCTTCTCTGCTTCCCTTCCCATGGTCCATCCCCCACGAAGGAGGCAAAGGGATTCTCACAATGGAGGTCATTATACAGTGCCATGGAATGCTATGGAACCACGGAAAGGAACAGGCTGCTGGCAGGCACAGCACCCTGGACTCATCACAAAGACATCATGCTGACTGAAGGAGGCCAACGTAGGTGGCCGTGTGCTACGCGTGATTCCATTTATAGGATATGCTGAAAAAGGTAAAATTATGGGGACAGAAAACAAATCAGAGGTGGGGTGGGGGAGTGGTTAAAGGGGTTCAGGGGAGGGGCGCGTGTGTGGCTCAGTCAGTTGGGCATCCGACTTCAGCTCGGGTCATGATCTCGCAGTTTGTGCATTCAAGCCCCGCATCAGGCTCTGTGCTAACGGCTCAGAGCCTGGAGCCTGTTTCAGATTCTGTGTCTTCCTCTCTCCCTGTCCCTCCCTGCTTTTGCTCTCTCTCAAAAATAAATAAACATTAAAAACATTTTTAAAGGGGTTCAGGGGATTTGGGGGAATGGTAAAACTTTTATAACTTGCTTGGGAGTTTTGCTACATGAGGGTATCCATTTGTCAAAACCATACGCTGAGGGGCGCCTGGGTGGCTCAGTTGGTTAAGGTCTGACTTTGGCTCAGGTCGTGATCTTACAGTTTGTGAGTTCGAGCCCCGCAACAAGCTCTGTGCTGGCAGTGCGGAGCCTGCTTGGGATTCTCTTTCTCTCCCTCTCTCTGCCCCTCACCCACTTGCACTCTCTCTCAAAATAAATACACAAACTTAAACAAAAAAAACCCTATACCCTGAAAAGGGTCGTTTTTATTGTATGTAAATACTACCTGAATTTTTTTAATTAAAATTTAAAAAAAAATTTTTTTTTAATTAAAAAAGCTCCCACGAACAAAAACCTCAACCATGATGGGTACATTGGGCCTCATCTTACTATTCAATGTATTTATATATACTGTATGTTTGAAATTTTCCAATATTAAAAAGAAAAACAAAAACCCTAAGATTGTATCTCTCATCTGCTCAAAACCTTCCCATAGCTCTCTACTGGCTCAGAGTAAAGGCCAAAGTCTTCACTGTGGCCAGCAAGGACCCTCAATCTATCCCTCAGGCCCCTCAGCATCACCCCTCTCCCCTGGCTCCCTATGCTCCAGCCCCACTGGCCTCAGTGGGTTCTTTAAACATACCTCAGGGCCTTTGCACTGGCTGTTGTCTCTGCCTGGATTGCTTTTCCCCTTGCAACATCTCCTGACTCACTTTCTTATCTCCTTCAAATCTTTCATTAAAAGACCTCAAGTCAGTTGAGGTGGGTCCTGGCAACCTTGTCTGAAACTTCCCCCAATAACATGGCCCACATCCCTCCTGGCAGAATCTCTGGGACATTCGTCCCCATGAGATGGAACAACTATTTCTTTCTTTCTTTGCTTATTGTCTCTCCCTCTCCTAGAATGTAAGCTCCTGGAGGGCAGGGAGTTTGGCCTGTTTTGTGTGTCCCCTTAGAATAGTGCTTGGCGCACAGTCGGTACTCAATACATGTTTGCTAAATGAAGTAATGAAATGACTAAATAAATGATATCCTTATACATAGGACCGGGTCTCCATGTGGCCCCACCAGCCCCCAGTCATAGGGGCTTTAAGCAGTCAGGGCTCACCGACCCCAAGACTATTGGGACCCGGCTTTGCTTTCTAACTTCTGGAGTCACACATTCATTCAGCAACCCATCCGCAAGTTCTCCTTCGTGGCCAGCATGCTCTGGGGTCAAAAGATAAAGCAAATCCATTCAACCTGGTATATATTAATTACTCACTTCATCTTTTATTGATCTGCTGCCTTGTTTCCCAAATGATTTCTGCACATTTTAAACACCCCAGCAAGCTACTACATTAAAAAGTAGGAGAAAAAGAAAGGAATCTAAAACAGGTTGGGGCGGGGGGAGGGGGTGGGGGGGGGTTGGGGGAGCGCCTGAGTGACTCAGTCAGTTGAGCGGTAGACTCTTGATTTCAGCTCAGGTCATGAGCTCATGGTTTATGAGTTTGAGCCCTGAGTTGGGCTCTGCACTCACAGAGCCTGTTTCGGATCCCCTCTCTCTCTCTCCTGCTCCTCCCCGACTCATACTCTCTTTCAAAAATAAACATTAAAAAAATTCAAAAAAAAAAAAAAAAAAAAACAAAAACCAGGGAGGATCTTGGGCTCTTCTGCTAGGCTTGGTGTGCACTGGGACTTGGTGTGCCAGGGACTTATTCAGAGAGGAATCTCCCCTGGACTGAGGCTGGTTGGGAAGCATCAGTGAGGGCTTCCTGGAGTAGGTGATATTTGACTAATAGCACAAGCAAAGGCCCAGATGGGAAACAGCATGGCCTGTTCATGGAATTTCCAGAAGCAAGTGCTTTGGAGACAAAGAAGTCACCTGAGACATATAAAGGTCACATCTTGCTTGCACAGGATTACAGTCAACCCTGACTCAGCTGAGGTCAAGGCCCCGTCTGACCCCAGAATCTCTTTCTGTCTCCTTGTACATAATGACTCACTCCTCGGCCTTGTTTTTATTTCCAAACTCCATGATACAATGTACACTTGTTAAAAAAAAAAAAAAAAATCCGGCTAGGATATTCTCAATAAATACATCTGACAAAGGACTTACAACCAAACTATAAAAAGAAAAGTCTCCAATAAATCAAAAAGAAGAAAAGTAAACGGGCAAAATCCTTAAACAGGCTCTTCACAAAATTGGATATCCAAATGGCTAAGAGTCTTTCGAAGAAGGCTCAACATCATCAGTCATCGGGCAAATGCAACTTAAAGCCACTGAAAGACCACTTGACAGTCACTCATCAGAATGGCTAAAGTTAAAAGATGCCAACACCAAATGGAACTCTCAAAATTACTATTAGGAGCATAAAATAGTATGGCCATCTTGGAAAAAGGTCTGACAGTGTCTCATAATTTGGTCTCATAAAAGGCAATTTCTCTTACACCTTCCATAAGACACAGCATTCTTGGTAAAGACCCAGCAGGAGTGCTACAATACAGACACTGACAGAGGTGTTCAAGAATGTGTTCAAAAGAGGTGTTCAAGATTTATTCGTAATGGTCAAAACCCGAAAGCAACCCGAGAGCAGACAAATAAATTACAGTGTGTGCCCACAATGGAATACCATTCAGTGATGACAAGATAACATGGATGAATCTCACAGATAATGTGGAACAAAAGACATTAGACACTAAAAAGTGCATACTATGATTCTGTTTATGTGAAATTCCAGAAAAATCAAACTAGTCAATGATGCTGGAAGTCAAGGACAGTCCTTACTTGAAAGCGTGGGCCACTGATTCGAAGAGCTGTGAGGGAACCATAAGTGTTCTCTGCCGTGATTTGGGTAGTGGTCATGTGGCAGTGACCTTCAAGCTTGCACCTTAATTAACAAACTAGTAAAGGGTAACCTGTAGTTCATGTGATTCATAAACAGCAGTGGGTGGGAGGGAGCACAGCTCCAAGTGTGAACACGATGAGGGTCGGTCAGAGGAAGGCTGGTCAAGTCCCCCTTTCGGAAAAGAAGTTTGCCACCACTGCCACCATTCCCACAGTCTTGTGAGTCCCTGCCCCTTTTCTGGGACTCAGTTTCCCCAGCTGTGGAGTGGATCCAGAGATCTCCACGGCTTCTTACACTTCTGTCTCTTTTGGGGTGAGGCGGTATTTCACCCCTATCCCGAACAGTCTTCTCAGGATTGTCCCTCCTCACCAGCCATACCTGCATAAGGGTCGGATAGGAAGCACCAAGCCTCCCAAGGTCCCAGCTGTGTGACCTCAAGGTCTTTCGGTGCCTCGGGCCTCTATTTCCTCATCTGTGAAATAGAGTCAAGCATACCTATTTTTCAGGCTTGTGATGAGAATTTTCACTGAGTGCAGGGAGTCGTTACTGAGCGCCCCCTGTAGCTTACCAGGGCTTTGCTATGCACACGCTGTGCACACAGCAAGTGCTTAATAAATGGTGGCTTCGAGAGGACGATTAGATTCCCCACGGGTTGTTACATCTTTTTGAGAAGGGGTCCGCGTGGGGGGCCCAAAGTTGCTTGCGGGTCAAACGCAAGAGGGGAAAGGGGTCCTGGCGCAGACGGGGAGCGCGTTGTTTTGTTTGCGGCGGCGAGTGGAACGCGGCCAGCGAGGCGCACGGCCCCTTTAAGAGTCGAATGGAATGTATCAAAACAAAAAGGTCGCGCGCCCACTGGCTGCGCGCCGCACGTGACCTCACAGCTGATTTCCTGGCCCCCCTCCTTTTTTTTTGTTGCTGCCGCCGCCGCGGCCGCCGCCGAGTGTCAGTTTCTGCGCCGCCGCCTGCGGTCTCCCGGCTGCGGGCTGCCGGCCGTCCCGAGTCTCCGTCCCCGCCGCAGCCGCCGCCGCCGCCGCCGCCGCGGGCCCGCGCACCGCTCCGCGCGCCCGGCCCTGCCGAGCAGGCGCGGGCCGCGGGTCCCAGCGGCCGCTGCCCGGCGCGCAGATGGCGCACTCGGCGGCCGCCGCGCCGCTGGGCGCGCTGGAGCAGGGCTGCCCCATCCGCGTGGAGCACGACCGCCGGCGCCGCCAGTTCACCGTCCGGCTCAACGGTAACGCGGCGTCCGGCCCGCCCCCGCCTTTTGTCTGCGAGCAAGCGGGGCCCGCCGAGGCCGCCCCCTAGCTGGGGCGCGCGCCCCCGGCCCGCGGCCCGGGAGGGGCGTCGCGAGCGCGCGCCGCGGGGTGGCCTCCGGCGGCCGCCGCTCGGGTGCTGCTCCGCCCGGCGCCCCGGGATCAGGCCGGGGGCTGCGCTCGCGGGCTTGGTGGGGGCGCGGCCGACTCGCGGGCTGGGGAGGAGCGGGCTGCCCGGGAGAGGCGCGCCCACGCGGAGCGCCCCGGGCAGGCGGGCAGGGGACTCCCCCTCCCCCCGGGAAGGCAAACGTAGAAGTAGGGCCAGCCCGGGTGTTCTGCGGCCGGCACCCTGCTTCAGCCACTCGGGACCCTCACCTGCTCGAGCGCGGCTGTTTTCCGGTGTTGGACACCCCCTGAGGGCTGCCGTCAGTGGTCCTGGAGTGTGGGTCAATGGGGACGTCTCCCCTTTCCCTGGGTGCTAAATGGCTTCTTGCCGCCCCCCGGACTTTAGCTTTCCTGCACCGACAGAGTTGGGAGAATCTTCTGAGCAGATCTAGGGCGGAGGGAGAGAGTGAAGTGTCTGCCCCGGTGGGGACGATGGAGGGGAAGGTGTCACCGTCACCGTCAGCCCCATTGGCTCTCAGGCTTTGGCCAAGTTGCCTCATCTGTGTGCCCCAGTTCCATCTTTGCGATGGTAATACCACCAGAGCACTCCTCTCCGCTGGTTGTAGGGATGAAATACAATAATGAGAGTGAAGAAGGCTTAGAATAGCGCCGGCGGCATAGAGCAAGTGCTGATCAGCGTGGACTGATCACTGTTTTTAAAACCAGAAAGTAAAGTCGAGTCTTCATTTCCTGTGAAGAAAGTTTCCACCACTTACTAACCCATACTCCCTCTCCGCTAAGAGGTCTGGGGGATTGAAAAAAGAATTTTAAAATCCAGGACCATGAGCTCCTTGTGCACCGCATTAATAACTTTTTCTTCCCTCCCAGCTGGGCCCCTCGAGGCAGTGTCCAAGCCGGAAGGGCCCTTAGGGGCCATTGTGCCCATTTCTGAGAAAGGAAGGCAGGGGATCAGAAAAGGGAAAGGCTTGCCTGAGGTCAGGCAGTAAGTTAGGGCAGAGCTGGGATAGAATCCTACCTGGTGTGACTCCTGGAATGGGCTTGTCCAGCCTGCCCTTGGAAGCAGTCAGGAAAGGCTGGGGCTGGGGCCTGGACATTTCTCAGGCCCTACCACATCCCTATTACACTATCCCGGTGGTGTGGGCACTATCACCTCCATATTATGGATGAGTAAACTGAGGTTTGAACCACAGGGACAGTGATTTGCTCCGCATTACCAAGTGCCAGAGCTCAAACCCAAATGACCCTACGCAGCGTTCTTTCCTTGTGGACCTAAGGCCTTTCACCGCCATGGTGCTCGCTGTGGCCTAGCTGGCCATGACACTCAGGGCTGGCCATTCCTGTGTGGAGGGTCCTTGGGGTTTTTCAGATCCTCTTTTCTGAGGTTCCAGAGAGGCCTCTGGTTCCCTTGGGGGCTTAAGAGGCTCGTCTATACATTCATAGAGACAGAAGAAAAAGGGAACATTTGGGGTTTTCCTTTTTTTTGCAAATCAGTACAGCCGAAGGATACCCCTCTAGAATTGGCTGTGGTCAAGGCTGGATGTGGGCCTGGCTTTCTTTCTAAACTTGCCTCCTTCCCTTCCCCAGATGGCTAAGTATAAAATGGCCTGGGCTCCCCGGCCAAGCCCCGGGAGGAGTGGGAGGCGGCCAGCTTCTCTCCAGCCTGCAAGGTGGGGTCTGGGTGTGTATATGGGGAGGGGATGGAGATCATCTCTCTCTGGGCCCAGTCCTGCCTCGGCTGCCGAGGGGAAACAGCCTGTCATGGCGGCTCCCGAACCGCAGAGCAAGCCCTGGAGACTGGCTCCTTGTGCCCCTTGAGAGACGTGAATGCCTAGGCGGACAGCCAGAGCAGCCCCAGGGCTCCTGGTGCAGGCTCTGGGGCCATCCCCCCTGGCAGAGCTGTGCTGATAAGCTTCCAGCAAGCTCTGGTTCTGGGTGAGGGAAGAGACTGAGCAGCTGCATTCAAGTCCTCGCGTTCAAGTCCACGAAGGCCCTGGGCATGTGAGGGGCGGGGGGAGGCGACACTGCTCTTCCCGTTTTGCGGATGAGGATGCTGAGATACAGGGAAGCGACCGACTTGCTCGAGGTCTTGTACCTGGGAAGGGAAGAGTTGGGATTCCTTCCAGAAGTCCTTATCGAGCACCTACCGGGTGCCGAGCATCATTCTAGGTGCTGAGTCCTCATGGGGCTGACAGTCTAAAGGGGTAGTGAACAGTGAAGAAAGCTTAAAGTGTCCTAGAAACCAAGGGCCTGGTGAGGAATAAAGCAGGGCAGCAGGAAGGCGTGTTGGGAAAGGGCCGCTGTTTAGAATCAGATGTCCAGAAGGGCCACTCTGGGAAGGTGCCATTTAAGTAAAGACATAAAGGAGGCAGGGAAGGGGGTTCTGAGTGGAAGAAGCAGCAAGAACGGGGGCCCTGCGTTGCCTGGTGTGTATCCAGAGAAATAGGGAGTGGAGTAATGGAGAGGAGGATTCGGGGATCGCAGCAGATAAGATCAAGAGGTCACGGGGTGGGGGGGGGGGGGGTACCAGGGCCACAGAAGCCACTGAGGACTTGGCTTTGACTCTGAGTGAGGTGGGTGCCTGGGAGGGTCCTGAGCGGAGGAGGCTAGACGGGATGTTCTGGGCTCCTTCCAGCTGCTCCCAGGGGACCAGACTGTGTGGGGCAAGATAGGAGCAGGGAGGTAGCTACTGCACTAGTCCGGACATTGCGAGGAGGGCTGGGGAGAAATGGCTGGGTCCTGAAGAGACGAAGAAGGATGCGTGGGTAGAGCATGAGATGATGCCGGAGCTCAGGCTTGTCCCCCACATCCAAGTTCTGAAACACTAGCTTGCGCATCCCCATTTCCCAGGAAACAAGGGCACACAGCCAGTGGGCATCTAAGCCAGAATTGAGCCCCCATCCCTGGCAGGTCCCTTCCTTGACCTCTCCTCTCCCCTCCCAGCCAGGGCCGAGTTTCCCACATGCTGCAAGTAGGAGGGTCATCTGGGGGGTCCTAGAATCCTGGTGCTTTCCACATCCTCTCTGACCCCCATTTTGCAGATGGGAAGACTAAGTCTCCAGAGAGTTGGCAGGTACCTAGAGCAGGGAGGACGGAGAGGATGCCTGCATTGGCGAGAGGACTAACCCAGTCTGTGGACGGACTCGCCTGGGGGACCCGCAGGCTCTGGCGTCATGTGCCTCCTGGCTGTGCTGGGTTCTGCCCCTCGCACTTCTCTGGGTCACAGCCCCGATGTCTAACCCGCCTCGAGCCACTGATGTGTAGCCCTTCCCCAAACCAGCCTCTGTATGTGCAGATGCCCAGAAAAGCCAGCCAGGTGCTTCTTGGGCCTGCCCCCCTGCTCTGGCACCCACTTGTCCTAAGTCTGCTACTTAGGCTCCCAGAGGGAGCAGAGGGCCTGGGTTCCGGCTTTGCCTCTGCTTCAGTTTCCTGACCTGTACAATGGGTGTTTGGATCCACCGGCCCCCGACTCAGCAGGGTTGGTGGCTCTCTCCAAAAGTCCCACATCTCCAACCCTGAATCCTGGCTCCTCCTTCCGGCCTGCCAGGGAAAAG
Organism: Panthera onca; assembly: GCF_046562875.1. Classification (NCBI taxonomy): domain Eukaryota; kingdom Metazoa; phylum Chordata; class Mammalia; order Carnivora; family Felidae; genus Panthera; species Panthera onca. Next base: position 28,839,751 of record NC_138352.1, on the reverse strand, counting down.
AATTTCTCGGTGACCACTTCCCCTGATGGCTTCCCGGGGACCTCGGTCCTCAGTGGGGCCGGATGGAGGGTGCCAGAGTGGAGACACCCAGGGCAGGGCCCCATTAGCGGAACAGCTGTAACTTTCCTCAGAATCAGTTACAGTTCATGATCTCGATGTGATTCTGCGGTCCGGGAGGGTGGTACTGATTGTCCCAAGCAGGAGAGGTAAGGTCTTGGCCACAGAGGTCTCAGGATTGGCCTGAGGTCACCTGGCAAAGCTGGGACTGGAACTCAGGGCCCCACTCTGCCCTGGGCTTGTTCCTGTGGCCCCCCAATGGCGAGCACTGACCCCCTTGCTAGTGAGGCTTGGAGTTCTTGGCAGTTCATGGGACCTGGCCCAGATAAGGGTCTGGGGCCCAAGCAGGCGGCAAGAACAGTTCAACAAAGGCTGGGGGGTCAAGAGCTGGGTGTGTGTAAGGAGCCGCAAGGCCAGTGTGGCTGGACCAGGGCCCCACCAGGTGAGAGAAAGGATCCAGTGGGCGGACTCAGGGAAGCCGGTAAGGCAGCCGGAAGAGGGTGCCTGTGGACACGTGAGCACTGTCCAGATTCCAGGCACATTTTGAAGGTTATGTCCATGGACCTGCTGAAGGATCAGGTCAGAGTTTGAGAGGAAAGCGGGGCACAGAGGGCCCTGAGGATCTTGGCCTGAGCCACGGGAAGGTGGCCGTTTTCTGGGGCTCTCCAGGCGTCAGGTGTGGGTGGTTGGGACCAGGTGACCTTTGCTGCCTCTCTAAGGCCCAGGTGCCAGGCCACGGGCCAGGCTCCCCAAGACTGTTCACTAGGGGTCTCTGGGTCCTCCCCAGCCTGGAGTCCTGGGTCTGGCCAGTGGGAGAATTCAGTACAGAGCTTTTCCCTCACACATAGCCCACCCACCCTGGTGGCCCCAGATGCCTTTTTGTACCTCTTTCAGGTAGAAAACTCTCCTAAGTGAACTCAGCCCCACAGGCTGCCAGCCTGTGTGACTGCCTCTTGGAGCCTCACTTTCCCCATCTGTAAATGGGGCTGTAAGAACCTTACCCATTTTGTAAGACCGTGGAGAGGATTGGTGTGTGGAGAGAGCTGAGCACGGGGCTGCCCGTGGCAGGGCCCCACAGATGTGAGCTGCCTGTCATCTCCCTGAAGGCCAGCCTGGGAAAGCCAGGACCCCAAAGCACCTTCCTACTGCTCTCCCTCTTTCATTCGGTTTGCCCCCTCCCCAGCCACTGGTCCGAGAACGTTCCACCTCAGGGCCTTTGCACATGCTGTTCTTAACCACCTGGATAACTCAGCCCCCGCATCTCCTCTTGGATGGTTTGCCTCCTCCAGGTCTTTGCTCCAAAGAGGCCTCCCTGTATACTCTGTTTAAAATGGTAGGCCTTCCCTCTTTGCTGTCCAACTGCTGGCCTCGAGTCTTTTATTACGGTGGTTTTGTTTCTCTGTCTTCCTCCACGAAGGCAGGGTCAGTCCGTTTTCTTCACTGCTGCATGCATAGCATTCAAAACCCTGCCTGACACATAGTAGACCCTCTGTGAGTTTTGGGGTAATTAAATGGCCAGGACAGGCAGACAGCTCCTCCAGTGAATGGTGACCAGCTCGGGCCCAAAATAGCCTCCTGGTCTCTGCTCTCCTGTACTGGGTGAGCTGGAGTAACTCCAACAGATGCAGGAGCTGAGAACCAAGTCCCTTGCGACACAGCTGGGGCAGGCTGCCGTGGAGGCCACAGCTGGACCCTGGCCACAGCTCAGCCGGCAGAGCCACAGTTGGGACACAAGGAGGAGATGTTGGGGGTCTGGAGGTGGGGGGGGGGGGAAGCAGAACTGGGGCCACCATCACTGGGGCTGAGAAGGGGAAAGGGTGTTCCAGGCAGAAGGAACTGCCAAGGCAAAGGCCCGGCGGCAGGAGGCATGTTGAGGGCGGGGGGGGGGGGGGGGGGCGGGGGGGGGGCGGGGAGAGAACTGGGCTGAGGCTCCGGAGGCCTGGGTGGCAGTTTCCCCTGGCACTCGCTGTGGTACTTGGATCTCTGGAGCTCAGTTTCCCCATCTGGAAATTGGAAGATGAATTGTAGCCTCCCTCCTGGAGCTCTGGGGAGAAACAGAAAGCCTCCCGCATGGGATCGGGCCCTGGTGCAGTGTCCGACTCGCTGCAAGACCCTGGTCTGGTCATTTCTATCTCTAGGCCTGTCCGTCTTCCACACCCGCCATAGACGGGGAGCCCAGACGGCACTAGGGGCGAATTCTCCGGGATGCTTTAAAGTTAAAACACATGGAAGACAATTCGCTTTTAAAAATTAGAAAGATAGGGGTGCCTGGGTGGCTCAGTGGGTTGAGCGTCCAAGTTTGGCTCAGGTCATGATCTCACGGTTTATGGGTTCGAGCCCCACATTGGGCCGTGTGCTGTCAGCGTGGAGCCGGCTTTGAATCTTCTGTCCCCACCCCTTCACCCTCTCGTGCTCACTCTATCTCAAAAATAAAATTTTAAAAACGTTACAAAAATTAGAGAAAGACACTTGGCACTGACATGTTTTCTTTTAGGGGCAGCGATTTGTGTTTTCTAATCTCAGGGCCTTTGCATTGACTGCACCCTCTGCCTGTCCCTCCCTCAAGCACCCCCTCGACTCAGAGGTTTTCTTGGAGGGATCTCCCCAGACTGCCCCCCTGGCTAAATGGCCCCATCTTGCCCCCAACCCACTTTACTTTTTCCTTCGCACACTTGAAACTGTCTGAAATGATAAACCGTGGAGTTGTTCTCAACTCTTGTTTCTCTCACTTACCACGTCCGAGTCATCGGCACATCGGCACATCCTGCTGGCCACACCTGCAAAACACCCTCAGACTCTGATCCCTTCTCGCACCCCCACCGCCCCCACCCGGGTCTGTGTCCCCATCATCACTCACCTGGACTAGTGCAGCAGCCGCCTCAGCTGTCTCCCTGCTCCTGCCCCCGGTCTGTTCTCCTGTTCTCGAGGCTGCCGGACGGATTCCACAAAGTCATGAGTCACCTCCTGCCCCTCCTCTGCCCACGACCCTCCTATGGCTCACAGCTCACAGAGATCTAAGAGGCTCTGCGGGACCTGTTCCTGTCACCTCCCTATTCTCACCTTCTCCCGCTTTGCCCACACTGCTCCGGCCACCCCAGCCTCCTCACTGTCCCTCAAACACACCACACCCACTCCTGCTTCAGAGCCTTTACGCCAGCTGTTCCCTCCGCCAAAACACTGTTCCCCGAGACGACCTGGGGCTGACTCCCTCTGCTCCTTCCTGTCTCTACCAAACACTCCCTCTGCCCCACCCTCTGCCACGCTACACATTAACTTGTTTTCCTTGTTTATTCTCTGTCTCCCCCTCTAGCCATTTCCACTAGGGCAGGGCTCTTTGTCTGGCTTGCTTGTGGGTGAGTCCCAGTATCAGAAACAGTGCCTGGGGCTCAGTAAACATGTGCTGAGTGGAATGGATGGATACATGGTTGAACGGACAGGTGGACCGATAGGACGGCTGGGGACTAGATGGGTGGCTGCATGGCTGAGATGGCTGTGTAGGTGGATGAGTGGGTAGATGGACGGCTGGTGCTGAGGTTGCTACTCAGAGCGTTTCGTAGAGACGACCTCGCTTAGTCGTCCAACTACGTGTGAGGAGTGCTTTCTCATATCCCCACTTTATGGATGAGGAAACTGAGGCACAGAGACATTATTCAGGATCCGACTCTAGCAGCGTGCCTCCAAATGCCCGTCCCTCCACCATTTGCCTGAGTCAGGCCCCGAGAGTCGTCACAGCCTCACCTGTTCACCACCCTCCGTCCGCAGGCTGTCACGACCGGGCCGTCCTGCTGTATGAGTACGTGGGCAAGCGGATCGTGGACCTACAGCACACGGAGGTCCCCGACGCCTACCGCGGGCGCGGCATTGCCAAGCACCTCGCCAAGGTAGGGGGCGCGGAGGGTGAAGGGTGGGGAGAGGGAGCCGCCCCCGCGTTCAGCTAAACCATGGTCCCGGGGGCTGATCGGGGCCTGTGTCTTGGCTGACGTGTAGATGGGTGCCCCCCGCCCCGGCCAACAGGTTACAGCTGGGATTATGCAGGTGTCAGGCAGCACACTTTGCCTTCCCCCAGCTCCTCTGGGGCCCGGGTTTCTGTAGAGCTAAGCCTCCTGGCCACTGATGCCTGCCGTGCGTCAGGAGCTCACTGGCTGGGGCCCCAGCACCCGGCATATAGTCCATGGGCGCTCAGTAAATCCTTCCTGAACAAGTGGATAAATGAACGTTCGGGTACATTGGCTTGTGCCGCAACCCCCAACCCCAGCCCCTTCATCCAAAAGCCCCTCGGACCCCAGGCCGGCTGGAGAGCACGTTTGGGCTTCATGCGGGGAACTGCAGCCTGGAACGGAACGGCCTTCCGTTCGTTCTCCCGAGGGCCACTCCAGGCCCACGTTCCCTCCGCCCGTCCTTCGAACCTCCACCCCGACCTCGGGCCTCTGTTCCTCCTCCAGCCTCTGCCCTGGTTTAGTTGCTGACCGGGGCCAGCAGCTTGTGCCTCCTGAGTATTTCAGACATGGCTGTCTTCTTCCTTTAAGTGGGACAAGCTGTCAGTTGGTGTGGGGGGGCTGTCCCGTGTTACTGAGGAGGAAACCCCGGGAGTTACCCACCTGGGTAGAGGGGAGGTGGGCCTTGGAGCGGGGTGCACCCCTCCCTCACGGCCTCGGCCAGCCACGGGACCTGCTGGAGGCCCCGTCCGGGACTCCCCTGAGCTGTGCCTGCCGAGGGCACCAAGTGTTCACCGTGTGGCCTCTGACGGGTACCTTGTTGGGGCTTCGGTTTCTTTTTCTGCGAAACGGGAGCAGAGACTGGAGTCTTGTCTCTTGAGGGTCTCAGGTAGTGAGTCCTGAGACGGGGTGTGGACGGTGAGATGCACCAAGGCCTGCTCGGGCACGTGGGGCTGGAGGGTCACGCTGGCCAACCTGGAAGCACGGGGTCCCTGGTAGGTGCTCAGTAAATGCTGCTCCCCTTTCATCAGACCAGCCAACCCCACCCGGGCTGTCTTCCACTTTGTTTCAGCAAACGTTTATTAAACACCAGCCGTGTGCAGCATCCTGCCAGGCACCAGAGGCAGGGCGTGCACCAGACAGGCCCTCGTTCTCCGTCTCGTGAGCTCGTTGGTGCACACAACCACAGCCACAGATGAAGGCCACACACTGGCACCCTCATCGCTTCCCCCACGATTGGCTTTGGGAGCCCTGTAAGAACTAAGCGTGACCTCTGCTGGGTGCGGGGGGCCCTGGGGCGCCCCTGACCCAGCCTGAGGGTAAGGTTCCAGAAGGAGGCATCAAATGAGTGGCCACGTGGAGATGAGGGAAAAGGCACTGTAGGCGGCAGGTGCCTTGGGAGCATGGAGGCCCTGAGCTCAGCCGGGGCAGGTGCATTGGGTGACAGGTGTCCTGGTGGCTGGGGGGGAGGGGCGGGGAAGGAGGGGACGGGCCAGACCGGCCACGGGGAGGGGGTTCTCCTCCATGTCCACCCGATGCCGTTCACGAGCACAGAGCTGTGCCCGCGTGGCTGCCTGGGTAGAGACTCCCTCCCAGGGCGGTTTTGAGCGGGGCCTCTGGATCCAGTCCTGGCCTGTTCACTTCACTGCCGTGTGGCCTCGGGCAGCGTACCAAAGCTTTCTGCCTCGGTTGCCCCAACTGGAAGAGGAGGGTGGCGGCAGCACCTCCCACCTTCCGTTGCAGACCAGGCAGAGCCAGCTCCCGCCCTCGGGGTCGGGGAGCGGCCCGGGAAGCGCGGCGGCAGGGGTGCGGGCTCCGGGCACTGACCGCCTTTCTCTCCGCCCTGCCTGCCAGGCCGCTCTGGACTTCGTAGTGGAGGAGGACCTGCGGGCCCATCTCACGTGCTGGTACATCCAGAAGTACGTCAAGGAGAACCCCCTGCCGCAGTACCTGGAGCGCCTGCAGCCATAACCCCGGCCCCGCAGGGCGGGAGCCCTCCTTGCCAGACCTCTCCTCACGGCCTTCGCCCTGGCCCTCCGCGTGCTCTCAGGAAACCCGCCCCCGCCCCGGGGGACAGACTCAGAGTTATTTTTGTAAGGACACTCACCTGTGGCCCCTGGAGGCCGCTGGCCGAGGATGGGCAGTGGTCCAGCTACCCCGGTAAAGGGGAGGCCGGGCAGCCGAGGGTCCGGCCGCTCCCCCTCCTCAGACGCTGGCTGGCTTCTCAGAAGGCCACCCGGGCCGTTTGCGGGCAGGCTTGCGAGGGCCTGCCGCCAGGACCGGAGTGTGCTCAGGGGCGTCCCGTGGCCAGTCTGGCTCCCCCCTGCTGTTCCCAGCTCTGTGATTGGCAGTAGGGCCAATTTGGGGCCCCGTCTGCCACCACCTACGTCTGTGTCCTTTCTGCAGATGAGGAGGGTGTCCCCCCGAGGGGAGAGGTGCAATAAGAAACCTCGTGTGCCAACTTCCCGGGGGCGTAGCACCGAGCCACGGCTGCCACCAGCACTGCCCCTTCTCTTCCTCCAGCTCGTGTGCCCTGGCGCCGGGGGGCAGGCCAGGGCGAGGGGCGAGCCTCCTTCATGTGCAGAGCCCGGAATGGGTGCACACGTGAGCACACATGCACACGCACACACGTGCACGCACACACACGCATATGCGCACACACACAGGACACTATGTGCAGGGCTGTGCGTCAGCGGAGGGAGCGCTGGGTGTTCTCTCCGTGGTACCTGTTCCCTTCACTCCTTGCCCCCTGGCCTGTCAGCTCTGCAGGAAATCGACACCCACCCGCTACCCGCCCCCACCCTCCGTTTGCCCCGTCTGCCTGGAGCCAGCTCCAGGTGTGGCCCGAGCAACCAAGCACTGGGAAGCCCCCCTTCACCAGCCCCTTGGCCACCCGCAGGGTGGGCTTTCTCAGAGATGACCCTTTGGAGCTCGAATGGGAGGGAGGCGAACTGTCCTCAAGGAACCGTCCTCAGCACCCAATGGGAAGAAACATTTCTGCAGAGGGATTTCCTTCATGGCCGCTGGATGTCAGAGCTGCTTTTCTCTTTCTTGGCAAGCTGGTGGCCGGGCACGTTCTGTGGCCTGGCTAGAATTCCGGGGTTCCTCCCAGACCAACTTTCCTGGCCTGGGAGGTGCACACCAGCACCCTTTGTTCTGCCGGCCTTGTGAGCTGGTTAGAGCTCGGGGTCCTGACCTGTGCCCTACTTCCCACAAGGTCAAATCCATGCCCGCTCCTCTGTGGGGCTGGAGGGCGACCCTGGGGTCAGAGTCCCTCTGGGGCTGAGATGTCAGTTAACAGCACATCTGGAGGGGTATCCTGTCCCCTTCGGGCCTCCGACTGGGGGAGGGTTTGGGGAGGTGTGTGTGTTCGGGGTACTGGTTGCCAGGTGACCCCTCCCTTTTCTGTGACTCGCCACGGCATCCACTGGCCTGCGGTCGGCCTTTTCCGCTCACCTCTTCGCTTCCAGTCTCTGCACCAAGCTCACCGCTACCACCGCAGCAGCTCAGGGGCCACCTCAGACGTTTGCACAGACACCTTCTCACCCAGTGGCAGGAACGTCTAGATCAGCAGGTGCACAGAGGCCCGACAGCCTGCCCACTGGGGGTCCCTGAGCCCCAGAGAGGCACTGCCCTTAGCATCCCCCACCCACTCCACGTGCCAGCCCCCAACCCCACCCCGGCCTCCAAGGATTCCCCGAGGGCTGAGGACACCCCTCACTTTCCCACCGTGCTCCTCAGCTCTGTTTGCGAAGGGCTACCGCGAGGAGTCAGAGAATCGCCTAGGCCTCCGCTGGGCTGGCAGTCCCTGGACAGGAAGAACCCAGCAGGAAGTAGGCTCAGCTGCCGAGTCCCCTCCGAGGCTGGGGGTATCGCATCCCTGGTGCGGTCTGAGGAAAGAGCAGGCTGTAGGCCCAAGAATGGACAGATGGGCCAGTCCAGGAGCCGGGCCTTCTCCCTCTGACTCCTGAGGCAATGCGGTTGGGGGTCCCCTCCCACTCCCCACCCACACATGCCTTCCCAAGGTCAAGCACAGACTCAGTCGTGAAAACTCCTCCCCAGTAGCTCAGCAAGCTGGTGCTGCTTCCCTCCCTGGTCTGCAGGGTGATGTGGGTACCAGGAGGGTACTTGGCCCCAGGGTCCCCCCGGCCCATCCACAGGAGGGTGCCCTGCAGCAGTGGCACACGGGACCCCAGGGCCTACAGGAGCAGAGAGCCAGGTGGCATCAGGAGGGAGCAGCCCTGTTCCAGTCCCCAGTGTGTCCCAGCCCGAACCTGTGTTCTTACAGCAGGTGATGTGCCACACTGGCCAGCACACACACAAAACACTTAGTACTTGAACCAGGGGAAATGCAGGGTCTCGGGGGCCGTCTACAGCCCTGGGCCCAGGAACAGCTCGTCCCCAGTTCCTGCAGGAGCAACCTGGAGCCTCCTCAACTCCGGCTGCCTTAAAGGACAATTGCCCCCCCTACGGGGCCCTCAGCCTTCAGCGGAGTCTCAAAGCAACAGCCTGCTCTCTGAGGCTGGGACCCCGCGGTCTGCAGCAGACGCGGGCCCTGGAGCCCCCAGCCCACCTCCACCGGCCTGCCCCGGTGCTACTCAGTCTGTTCCAGCGTCACCCCCACCCATCCGGGGAGTTCCAGGAGCCCTTCCTCAGGAGGCGGGTCACGCGGGCCGGTCCTTGCACCACCCTGCAGGGGCAGGGGGACACTTAGGGATCCCACCCGGGCCCCCCTTCCAGCAGATCTCCCCCAAAGGCCCCGCGCTGTCCTGCCGTGTCTCGCTTTGTGGGTTTTTCTTGCCCAGTCAAAATAGGGGGTAACTCATGTGCCTTTCCTACTCAGGACCTGTTCCGTGTGGTGTCTGGGCCAAGGCTGGTCTCCAGACCTGCTCCCTTTTGTTATTTTTCAAGCTCCTGAACAGATTGCATGGCATACATTTCAATAAAAGGTGTGATGTGGCGTGCGGGCCCCAGGACTGCTAGATGCGACAGCGTGGGTGCTCACAGGCCAGGGTGGGGGGCGGCATCTTGCGCCTTCCCCACAGCAGTCTGATCCCTGGCCCCCTTCTACCTGTTCGATTCGGGAGCCATGGGGTGTGAGGAAGGAAGGGAGAGCAGGCCTGGCAGGCGGTCTCCATTCTGTCCCTGGTCCCTGGCGTTCAGCCGCTTATTTAATGAGCAGCAAAGCCCCCATTTTCAGGTAAGGAGCTCGCGACAGGCACCAGGGCTTGGCTAAGGTCTCCCGGCCAGACACCGGTGGTGTCAGGATCCGGGGACTTTGTCATCCTTTCCCGTGCCGCAGCTCCCACCTCCTGAGGCCACGGCCGTGCTCTCAACACGGCCAGCAGGGCGGCTGGACGGGGGTTACCAGGAAAAGGCTGTGAGGTCCCGTCACCTCACGTCAGCTACTGCTCTCAGGCATGGCCCTCTCCCCGCCAAAGAGCCTTGTCAGGAAATCCTGGTCCAGTGGTACGGGCCTCTGGGGTAAGCCGGGCACTGTGCCCGAGGACTGTGTGGCCCCGTCGTGTGTGTGTCCCGCTCCCTACCCACGACGCCACTGCCCGGGGAGGGCGGGACCCTCGAGTGGGAAGTTTTTCTCCTAGTCCTCACTCGGAATTACGGTGCTAGTCCGAACAAAACGGGAAGGCACCACGATCACCAGGCCCTTCAGAGTTTCCGACCGGCTTCGTCGTCACAGCCATGCCGTGAGATCCCGGTTCTTAGGCCTGTTTTACGGATGAGGAAACTGAGGCTCAGAAGGGGGGAGTCACTAGGCTGCAGCCCACATAGCTAGAGAGCAGGGGAACCAGGATCCACACCTAGCTCCTGCCCTCCTTATGCTACTGTGCTTGTGTGTCATGAGATCTTACTTTAGGTGACAAATGGTAACCGAGGGCAATACACAGATAACTCTTCTGGCAGCTTCTCTGCTCGTTTGGAAGGCTGAGGATGGTTCCGTGCTGAGCTACGAGGGGCATCACTAATCGGGGGGCCCAGCGGGCGTGAGAAGACATCACGTGCAGCTGGGGCATGACGTTCAAGCATTCGCTCACATTGTCCCTTCCTCAGTTCAGGATTCTCTAATCTGCTCAAGTCCAGCCAAGTGTCCCTTGTGCTATTCTCAGGGCCCCGCTCCTTCCGAGTCAGCACCGTAAAGTGCACGTCAGAGTCTGGCGAGGCTGTGAACGCGACAGACTTGTCACCACAACCAGCGAGATCCCATCCGGGGTTCTGTTTGCAGTCGTATCCGGCCGACAGCTACACGATATCAAAGACGGGCTTTTCTGGCCTCGGACGCTTTGTGGTTTGGTACCTGTGCCTCAAGCCGAGCCCTGGGTTTTCCTCCCTCTGACTCCAGCGCAGCCCCCGCTGCCAGCCCATACCAGAGCATCTGCGCCTGTGGTCCCCATCACGGTGACTGGGGACAGCAGCCAGGGGGGCTCCAGGCCCCGCCTTCCGGCAGCGAGGTCATGCCTGCGCTCCAGCGCAGCCGGGGCCCGGCTCCCCGATCCTCGGAGGCCGTAGCCCGTCCCAAGAACAACAGCGGTCAGTGGAGAGTCAGCAAAACTGACTCTAGGTGCTTCAGACAGGGGGGATTTCGTGCGGGGACTGGTTACCAAACCATAGGAAGGATGAGAGGAGACAGCGTGAGAAGATGACCCAGTGACCCGAAGAGTAGCAAGTGTGGGAAGCTACCGGTGGGAGCCGGTGACGGAGTGTCGCCGCAAGCTGCGATCACTGGGCCCCTGGAAGGGCTTCGCTGCCCAAACAAAACCCCGGAGTACAGGCCCGCGGGTCCCCGCCGCCACCGCCGCTAAAAACACCCCCCATATCCAGAGACTCCTTCACTGCCTTCTAGTCTCCTGCCAGCGCCTCCCTGGGGCAGAAATGACCGGGCAGCCCAATGCTAAGGGCTCTGGGAAGTGGGGCTTGCAGGCATGTCCTCCCTGCGTGATCCAGGGGAGGAAGGGACGTGGATGCACGCAGACAAGTAGCCGGGATAAAATATTCTTGCCAGCTCGGGGCGGGGCACCTGCCATCACGCCAGGCCATCTAGACGCCAAGGGCTGAAGCCGGCATGATCGAGAATGACAGGTCCCAATGCCAAGCCGACGCAGAAAGGCTGTTGGAATGGCCACTCCCATGCGGAGGCCCTCAGTCCTCACGACGGTGGCGCCCCAGGGGCTGGCGTGTCATGAGCCTGTAGGAGGTGAAGGGGGACGCTGGCAGGCCGCGAATCAGGGAGTTGGATGGGAGACCTGGGGGTTGAGGTCCGGCAACCTCCTGGATCAGGGAGAGGCTGGAAGGCGGGAGGTCACGGGAGGATCCTTCAAGAGGCTTCTTTCTACAGACTGTCCAGATGTGAGAGGCACTCCACGATGAAGTCACACGTCAGATGTGGGAAGATGCCGAGACAGGACAGGAATAAGCCTCTCCGTGGTCATTCTGGAATCTAGAATAAAAAGAGTCGGGGAATAAGAATTCACTGGTGTTTCATCTGCTAAGACAAAACGGCCAACTAAAGATAACAGCCACTTGCCCTCGTTGAAATTTCCCAAGACGCCCGTGAAGGGACAGTCCTCCTTTTCCACGTGGAGACCCCACAGTTCAGAATGCCAGTCCCATTCCCACGTGGAGTAGCCGTTATGTGTCCCCTGAGGACATAAGGGTGAGCAAGGCGGATGGGGCTCCATCTTCAGGGGACCCACAGTGCGTGGCAGAGGGCCCTGGAAGGCTCTCTTGAAGAAGGAATATCTAGCTTGAAAGCTCAAAAAGGTGGGCTTTGTGAAGGGATCAGCGCACAGGCCCCACACGACATGGTCCCCACGGCCTCTGACCTCATCCCCCCCACTCTGTAAGCCACACGGGCTCCCCCGCCACCGCTGTTCCTCATGCCTGCGAAGTCACTCCCACCTCAGGGCCTTTGCACATGCTGTTCCGTGTGCACGGAATGCTCTTCCCCCAGACATCCTCAGGTGTCCCTCCCTTGCCTCCTTCAGGTCTGTGCCCAACCGTCACCTTTTCAGTGAGGCCTCCTTTCCCAGAGCCTACCCTGCCTTTCATGTTGCTACCTACCCATCCTGACTCCCTTACCCCTTCTCCACTTTTCCCGGTCATCGCTCACCTCTTACATTGCATACATACCCGCTTTGTTTGGGATTGTTTGTTATTTTCTGTCTGCATCTCGCTGCAAAATACAAGCCCCGCGAAGACAGTATTGTTTGTTTTCCATGTTGCTCGTTTTGGTATGCTCGTTTGGAGATCAGATCAGTGCCTGGCACAGGTTTAAGGCTCAACGATACTTGCTGGATGGTCGGATGGATGGATGGCTGGATGGACAGATGGGCAGACAGATGGAACAGTCGGGAGAGAAAGCTCTGAGTAGACCAAACAGCATGAGCAAAGGCCCAACAGCGAGGTGGCTTAGGGCATCTTTTGAAGTTGCCGGAAGTGAGGGAGTGAGGAAAGGAGCCTGGGGAGGTGGGCGGGCCAGATGACGGAGAGCCTTGAGGTGTGGCGGAGGCTGCTCGCAACTGAATCTGTCTCCACTCGCGGACACACAGCTGCTGCACCTACCGGCCTCCGCGTGGCTGGCGTGTCCCTGGGCCTGAGTCCTGGCCAATGGAACATGTGTGGAAATGAGCTGGGCTCCTCCCAGGCTCTGTCCTTCTCATTCCACTGCTGGATGCAGTCGATGGCAAGAGTTTGGGGACGGTGAATCCACTCGTAAAGACCACAGGTCCCTGAACTGCTGCATGGAGACGAGGCCCCTGCCAAAACCAAACTCTTAACTGGGCTTGGGCCGAGCTGCATTTGGGGGCGTGTTTGTTATACCAAATAGTGCGCCAAAGGCGTCTTCAAGTAGGGCGCCTCCAGGATCTACAGCCGGAAATTCGTAGCACGGGCTCAGTGGTCAGGCAGCGGGGACATATTACTGCAGAGTGGGAAGCTGAGGACTCATGTTCTGCAGGGGCCAAATGTTTGTGAACACCATCCCCTGCGGTGCCTTGGGGGGCAGACCGGGCACCCACCCTGTGGCTCCGGGGGGGGGGGGGGGGTGTCCGGTGAAACAAGCTGGATACCCACGCATGTGGCTTTTTCCTTCAGCTCGAGGCGAGACGTGAGGGATACAGGTCTGCAGCCAGAAGAAAGGTGGGTGAAAGCGTCGGAGGCCTTGCAGTTGGAAAAGGCACCTGCTACCGGCCCCAAATAGCAGGGAATAAAACCGAAAACGTTTGAGCCAACAACCTTCTCGGTTCTGTGGGCAAAGGCCTCGGCCGCAGGCCAAGCTCAGGGGAAGTGTTGACTTGGCCTGCTCGCTAATTGTCTGAGAGGCTCGGGAGGTGAAGCATCAGTAAACTGAGACAGAGACAGACGAGTGATTAGAGAGCAAAGCAAAGAAGCCTCCAGAAAGCTATGTTAAAAAGAGAACCTCAGGTGTAGTCCCCTGGAACTTCCTGAAAGGAGAGCTCCCTACATTTTGGAGGAAATCGCTCTTGCCAAAGAAGCCACGAGCCTGCGGTTTGACCCCCGAGCCACGCCTGTGTGGGCAGGCTGCACAAAGTGTACAGACTCCTCCTCGGAGAAAACGGGCCTGGGAGGGTCCTCCCAGAGAGCAGAGCCGGGGCGGGGGGACCCCCGATGCCTGCTCCCTGGATCCCACCGTCGCTGGCCTGGTGCTGCCGCGTGCTCTCCCTTGTTCTGATGAGTTTTACCCACATTCATCCCGTCCCTGTCCCACATCTCATTCTGGTTCAGAGCAGGTAGTAACTTGGCTCTTACTTCTAGATCCCGGGCTGCCGCAGGTGGAGAACACGGTGCATCCCTAAGAGATAGGAGGCCTCGAGCGGAAACGGGGTGTGGCGTGAGGGTGTGCCCCTGGTGGAGGGTGGTGCGAGCCGAGAAGGGGGACGCTACCTCTGGGTCGCCAGAGGGCAGATTGTTGCGGGGACTCAGTAATTCACCAAAACTTCATTTCCTACCCTTCCTGGACAGACTGCACTTCCCGGCCTCCTAGGTGGTTAATGGCAGAAGTGGACGGAGGCTTTCAGAAGGTGGGGCTTCCCCCCCCCCCGGCCCCACCTTCCCCTTCAGGAAGCAGCTGGCTGCGGGGAGGGAGAACCCAGCTTGTACATCTGATCTCTGAGGCATTGTGCAGTCTCTCTGTTAGACTAACAGAGAGGCCCGGTCCGGTCAGGCATTTCGATTTGTTGCTGAGGCTTATGGGGAGTCATCGAAGGGTTATAAGCAGGGAAGTGCCATGTTCATTTTTATCTTATGTTATTTTTAATGTTTATTTATTTTTTAGACAGAGATAGAGCGTGAGCAGGTAGGGGAAGAGAGAGGGAGACACAGAACCCGAAGCAGGCTCCAGGCTCTGAGCTGTCAGCATAGAGCCCGACGCGGGGCTCGAACCCACGAACCGTGAGATCAGGACGTGAGCCGAAGTCAGAGGCTTCACCGACTGAGCCACCCAGGCGCCCCAGCCATGTTCATATTTATTTTAAAGGAATCTTGGCGGCTGCAGTGTGGAGAAAGGATTGCAAGGTGAAGGCTGTGGGTAGGAAGGCAGCTTAGGAGGGCAGGACAGAACCTAGGCCACAACAGGGGCGGTAAGACAGAGAAACTAGTGGGTTTGGAGTGTTTCCGTCACCTGTCCCAGAATCCCACAGCTGACGAGTGGCAGGGTAGGGATTCAAAATGGAGTCTGTCTGGGCGGAAGAGGGCCCCATGTGGTGTGTGTGTGTGTGTATGTGTGTGTGTACACATGGCCCCCAGATTCCATCTGCACTACAGCCAGCCTAGGCCGGAGCCCAGCATCCCTTGCCTGACCATATGGTCTCCCAGCCAGAAAGATCTTTCTAAGACCTCAGATCACGTCTCTGTCCTGCTCCAAACACTCCACTGCCCTCCCGCTGCGCGAAGGGTACCATCCGAGGGACCCGAAGCAGCCCCTGCTCCCCCCGTGTCCCTCACGTTCCTCCCACTTCAGCCGCACTGGCCTTGTTTCAGTTCTTCAGATCCTTCGAGTCTGTCCTTGCCTCAGGGCCTTCGTACTTCTGTCCCCTCTACCTGAAAGCCTCTTCCTCCACACATCACCATAATTTAATCTTGTCATTTAGATCTGTTGTCATTAGACAGGTGTTCAGCTGTTAGGAAAACCCAACTCACAGGGGCATTTCCTTTGTCTTATGTACTAGAAAGTCTGGAGGAGGAAGGTCCGGGGCTTGTGCGGTGGTGCTGTGAGGTTACTGAAGGCCCAGGCTCTTCATCGTCTACATCCCCTTTCTATGTTGACTTTTGCCCTCCTGATTGTTGCTTCCTGGCCACAAAATGGCTCCCGTACCTGCAGGCATCACAGCCATATTCTAGGCAAGAGGAAAGGTGGATGCTGCCCTTCCTGACCTCGCCATCTAATGGTGCCTCCCTGGGCACCCTTCACCTCATTTTCCCCATCTTATTCTGATCCTGCACCACTACTTGGAGTTTTCTTCCTTGCGTCCTTGCTTGTTGACCAACTCTTGCCACTGAAATAAAAGCTCCCAAAGAGCAGGACTGCACCCACCTTGTGCATTGCCAGCCGACCCCCCCCCCCCGCCGCCCCCCGCTGCCGCACAGTCTTTGGAGCGTAGGAATGTTTGTCGAATGAGCGAACAGTTAAGTCCCCTCTAGGGGCCAGAGTCAGGACGCAAACCCAGGTCTCCCACTTCACGGGCTCGGACATCTCACGGAGTGTCTCTGGGACCCTCTCTGTGAGGAATCCAGGCAGCCCAGTCTATTTGCAGGTCCAGGCATATGAACAAGGAGCCTGTGTTTTCAGGCCTGGATACAGAGAGAGAGAGAGAGAGAGAGAGAGGGAAATCCTCCCCTGCCCCCCACTGGGATTTGGGGAGTGCTCCTTACTTAGCGTGAGGCTGTATTTCCTCAAAGGCTGGCTGGCCAGCAAGGTGGTCCTGGGTCGTACGGAGCCCAGAGTTAAATGGCAACATCTCACCTAGGGGGCAAGTGCCCCCCTTTCTGAGGGAGCTTTAGGGGAGCGACAATATCTAACTAGAATCTAATAACCTTTTTTTGTTGTTTTTATTGTATTTATTTTTGTAAGGTCCCGCATATGATACAGACATTACATTTGGATAGTCACATAGAGTTTCCCATTTAAATAAATATATTTCAGTGCTCAAAGAGTGAACCCATCAAGGAGCACTAGTGTGGGTGGACTAAGGGTCTGGCACAAATGCCGATCATCACTTCTACCTGCTTCCAGAACATTTTCATCCCACTGTTTTAATGGCCAAATAATACTCCATCGTGTGGGTTTATCCATTCATCCGTGGGTAGTTCCATCGTTTGGTGACTGTGAATAGTGCTGGCAAGAGCACGGGTGCCCTTTAGACAGCTTCGCGCGCAGCCATCCGCCAGCCCACAGCAGCCCAACCCACGGGACCCAGGGCAAGTGTCGTCACCCCACACGTCCTTGTCCCGAATCAATGTTCCTTTGGATCTCCAACTTCTTTTAGGCTGGATGTTGGCAACGGTCACCGCAGGGCACAGAGACTTGCTACGTACGGTGGCCTCAGTCCAAACTAGGCAACAGTGTGTTTCTGGGCAGAGTTGTGTCACCCCAAAATTCATATGTTGAAGTCCGGGACCTCAGAATGGGGCTGTATTTGGAGATAGTCTTCAAAGAGGCAAGTGAGGTGAAATGAGGTCACATGGGTGGCCCTGACCCGATCTGACTGGCTACTTCAGAAGAAGAGAAAATCTGGACCCACAAGGAGACACTAGGAGAGTGTGTGTGTGTGTGTGCGCGCGCGCGTGCACAGAGGGTCATGTGAGGACCGGTCTGTAGTACTTTGTTGTGGCAGCCCTAGCGAATGAATACACAGTATGTTTCAATGTCCTGGGAATATATCCTGAATTGCCTCCCTTCCCCTGCCATCCCCCAGCCCCAGCCCGGCTGTGAAATCAACATGCGAACGGATGTCTCGCCTACCTCACGCTCCCGAGGGAGGTGCAGGCCATACGATGCACTGCAAAAAGGCACCATTATTAGCAAACCATCTTGGCCCAGTTTGCCTATTTCCTCCTCATATCAACACGGGAACGTTCCCATAGGGGCGCCCGGGTGGCCCAGTTGGTTCAGCATCCGACTCAGGTCAGGATTACACGGTTCACGGGATCAAGCCCCACACCGGGCTCTGCGGTGACAGCACAGAGCCTGCTTGGGATTCTCTCTCTCTTTCCCTCCCCCCTCCCCCGCTCACATGTGCGCTCGCTCTCTCTAAATGAATTAACGAACTTAAAAAACCAACACTGGAATGTCACCCGTTCGCGTCACCCTTCGGTATCCTTGCCCCATCTGCCCCAGCCCTGACCTAGGGCTGATGGAAGGCAGCGGCCTCATCCATTTATTCCTCTGTCTCCAGGGCTTTTTCACAACCTGGCACAGAGCAGGTGCTCAGCAAGGATTAGGTGACAAATGAGCGAGTGACATACCTCCCATGGATCATCACAACCGCTAAGTAGGCTCACCGCTCATGCTGACCGCTATCAATCTCCACCAAGAAGATAAATTAGGAGCGATCTGTGCCTTTCCCAGACTCGCTGCGTGAAGCTGTGGCAACTGTTTTATCTTAACGGGCGTGAACGGCATGTGCCGGGGGTTCCCAAAGAGTGCGGTTTCTGCACACACACCAGGGCCTTTTCTGCATCCGAGGTGGCCTGCCGATGGGTGGGATGACGGAGGCTCCCCAGGAACATCCTGGAAGGACACTGGCCAGCTGCAGTTGGGCTAACGACTGGGCTTTTGCAGCAGGGAGCACAGGTAGGCCCGCTTTTGTCTCACCAAGTGGAGAGCTGTGCCAAAAGGAGTTTAGGAAGGGGCTGTTCCAGCTGCCTACTGCTGCGTAACCAGCCACTTCACGGAGGCATAGAGCAGCAGCCATTTGATCCTGCTCACGCAGTCTGTGGGTCAGGAATCCAGACAGGGCACAGCAGGGAGGGCTTATCTCTGTCCCTCCACGTCTGGGGCCTCCATGGGGGCGGCGTGAAGAGGGTGCCGGTGATGCTTCGGGAAAACAGCCCCCGCTGGTGGGAGCGGAGGGCGGTCGGGCCGTATTTATCACAGTGACAAGCGCCCACAGCCTTTGACCCAGCAAGTTCCCTTTCGGAAATGATCCCACAGGAAGACATGCGCACGGGCACTAGGAAGTTGTGCAAGCGCGCGCACCGCAGCCCTCTCGGAAACGGTGAAAGACTCCGGGAGGCTGGCTAGGAAAAGCATGGTTCTGGTAAAACAAAGTGGTGTGTGCTGAGAGCGACCTCCAAGATTCGGTGGAGAGAGAAACGCGAGTCCCGGAGCTGTGTGCGTGGCACGCACCCTGTGGGTCAAAGAAAACAGTTGTTTTGAATAGACGTATACCCTTGCCCCGGTCTGGACGATCCGTAGACACAGAAGAAAGGGACCAGCGATAGCTTTAGGAGGAGTCAAGGATGAGGCAATGAGAAGACAGGATACGAGAAACTTATTTTTGCCGCACATTGCTTTGCAATTTGAATTCGATGGGTGAATACATGACCCATTCGGAATTAAAATTCTATTTTAAAAATGCTCATTTTTGATGCCTCACATCAGAAGTTCAGACCTTCACGTTAAAATATTATACTAAAGGTGTTTATATAAAGGTGTTTAGTATAATATAATATATTATACTAAAGGTGTTTCTGTTTGCCTTTCCCGCATGCCTACTACGTGCTATGAAGCCTCCGTGCAGTAATTTGTTGAACACATACTTGTTTCCCTCCTCGTACAGAAGTGTGCAGTGGCTGGTGTGGGAATGGTGTCTGTGGTTCCCATCCTGCACTTGCCTGTTTAGGCTCTTCTTCGCAGCCAGGACCGGGAGCCTGCAAACCTCATTTCCCAGATGCCCTGGTCAGGTGACCCTGCCTCCAGGAGGCACCAGCAGGGCTTCAGAAGACAGGAGGGAGGGAGGAGCCATCCCAGCCCAGGATTCTGGCGGCCCCTCAGGCCCTGGTGGTGACAGCAGCTGTGTGACAGTAGCACCCCTGAGGGTGTGGCTCTCAATTCCTGCTCGAGCAAGCAGGAATCACAGTTCTGGGAAATGTTATTTCTCCTTTTGCTCCTCTGGTCTTAGGGGCCACAGCCGCTCCCTCCAGTTACTAATCTGTGCGTGTCCTCATTGTTCCCTGGCTCCTCCTGCCCTCCCAACACCCCTGTAAACAATGCCCTGTATTACATTCCTTCTGCCTGAAATACCTAGGGTGGCTTTCCCCACCCCCTAACTAGACACTAACACACAGGTAAAATTACGCCCATTTTACAGATGAGAACACTGAAATTCAGACAGAGGAAGTGACTTAACCAAAGGCAAACCCAGCACCTCTCCTCCCTCACCATGCTCCGGGTATCCTCATCTCATTTCTGGGACACATCAAGCTTGCTCACACTCCAGAGCCTTCACACCTCTTCTCTTGTGCAGAACATTCTGTCGCTAGTTCTACATGTGCACATGGTTTCTCTTCATTCAGGTCCTGTGCAAACGTCACCTCTTGAGAGAGAGCTCCTGTAGCCACCCACAATCCCCAAGCCACTCTACATCACCCTGCTTGATTTCTTCTTAGAAATTCTCTGAAAATATTTACTCACACTGGAAAGCCCATGAGACCAGGAACGGTGCTTACCTTACTAAATGCTGTCTCTGGTGCCTGAGAGCACCCGGCACTGAATGTGCACTCAATACTTGTTGGCTCTAAAAATGAATGAGTGAAAAGGGTGCACGAGAAGTGCCATTATTTTTGAGCACCAGCGAGGCCCCGCCTTTCCCACCGGCTGGTTGTCTGCTAGCAGTTCAGGGGTCTCTTCAGGAGGCTCCACTGCGCGGGAGGCCACAGGAATTTCAATTCCCACCATTCAGGATGTACCCTCAGTAACTGGGTGCTCAGTTGCTACGAGCTGAGTGAACCAGCCTCCCTATGAACCTTCCCGAAGGTGTCTGTGCACTATCAGTGATCAAGAGGCAACATTCTGGGGGTGAGGGCAGGATCTCAGCTCAAGTCAGCAGATTGGAAGCAGATGGCCTGCCAGGAGTTAAGCGCAAGAGCCAGGGAGATGGGAAGATCATGCTAGGTCCACAGCTGTTGGAGCACTTAACATTTCCTCTGTGCTTTAGACGCTGGCCTGGAACCGGTCCTCATTGACGAAGGTGGCGTTTCCAGAGCTTTTCCTGAGAGGCGCCATAGCATGGTGTGATCTCTGCAATCAGACAGCTTGGGTTCAATTCCTGGCACCATTCTAGACCCGGCAGGCAGGGTGACCTTGGAAAGTCACTTGGGCGGTTCCCTCATTTGCACAATGAGAATGCTGATAACACTTTCACAAGGCTGTTGTGAAGATGAGAAGAGTTAAATCACTCACCATGTGACACTTGGAACACGTAACACTTTGAACAGGGCTGGGCACACATAGCCATCAGCTGTTCTTGTCACCTTATCTAACATTTATGGATAAGTTCCACACACGTATCATCCTATATCGTGTCCATAGCAGTCGTGTGAGGAGAGCTGCTAATATCACCGCTGCCTGGCCAACAAGGAAGCTGTGAGAAGCAGGTTATAGAAGCAGCCCCGGATCCAGAATGGGGGAGCCATGCTTCAAACCCAGCTGTTCTAGAATCCCCAGAAACCCTCTTAATCACCACACCGGGCTGGAGAAAACGGGCCTATCTGTATAACTGCTCAGAGGTCTCCAGCAGCGTGTTACACATCGGGACTCTGAGGCAAGGTTGTGTGACCCAACGAGAAGAGCAGATAGTTCTGAGGGACCAGACTCAAGTCTAAAGGATAGTTGGCGGGGGGAACGGACAAAGGATTGTTGGCTGGGAGAGAAAGAATTTTAGGGAAATCATGAAACAACTAGGGACCTACAAATGTTCTGAATTCGCCAGCCTGGCAAGTTCCAGGCAAGGAGAGGCAGTTGAACCTGGCCAGTTAGACAACCTCCAAACCACGAAGGGGCTTCCAGATTGCGCTAAGGAGCTTGAATTTCATCGCATAGGTGATGAGGGACTGTGAGAGGATTTCAAGCATTTAAATCTACCGCAGAATGTGAGCTGGAAGGAAATACTGATGAATCCTCAGTGGTAAAAGTGCCTTCTACACCTGCCAACCCCCTGCCCAGGCTTGCTGAGCTCCTCCAGAGTTGGATGCTGGGAGCGCTGTGCTTCTTCCTGTCTCCGAATCTGGACATTTTGACATATTAAGAGGTGCTCAAGTATTTATGGAGCCCCCTAATGTGTCTGGCAACGTTGTCTGTGGAAAGCAGGAGAGGGACTATAAGTTCAAACACTGCAAAGGTTCCGCCCAAATAGCCCAAAGGTTCACGGGAGCCGCATCTAGGAATCCGTGGTTTCCATTTAGTCTCTCCTGACTTTACAGCAGCCTCCAGGCAGGGAAATGCCAGGTCCTGTGCAGGGATCCCGTCGGGGGCGGCGGGGGTGTTGCCCCCCATATACCTTCAAAGACACGGAAATATGCGATTATGCTCACGTCCCCGCACCAAGACACGAGTGGGAGGCGTGGTGGAGACCAAAGGGCCTAAGTTGGCCCACCTAAAATCGGCTTTTCTCTCTACGGGACCATGTTTCTTTCATAGCAATGATCGCGTGTTGTAGTTCTTCCTCTTCTCTGCTTTGAGATTCTCAATTCCAACAGTCTGCAAGCAGGGACTTTCGTGGCAGCAGGGACCGCGTCCGTCCTGTCCCCAGAGCATCCTGGGAGTCCAGAGCATTTGGGGGAATGGAGCGGGAGTAGCGAGGGCCTCCGAGAAGGGCCGGTGGCGCCTCGGGCCCCTCGGTGACCTTAGTGGACAGAGGCGGCTGTGAAGGGCAGATCGGGCCACCTTCGCGGAGGGCGAGACCGAGGCGCCGGCTGGACGCGCCGGCTGCGGGGCGGGCGCGAGGGCGGCGAGCGCGGGTAGGACCGACAAGCGACAGGCGGGCCTCACAGCAAGCGCGGCGCCGCTCGGCGACTGCAGCGGGCAGCGCCGGGACGCCTCCCGCGTGGCGCTCTGGGAGTTGTAGGCACTTTCCTTTCCACTCTCCTTCCGCGCTTTGCTCTTGAAGCCCAAGGCCGTACTAACGGGTGGGCGCCTGTAACTCCTAGCCTGTGAATTTTGGGAATTTTAATTTCTAAAAAGGTGTCCTGAATAGAACTCCTCCCAGAGTGCCTCCTTCTACTGGAAGGTTTGAGGACTACATTTCCCAGGCGACGTCAAGGAGGCGGTGCTTCCGGCGCGCGCGATGCATTTTGGACATTGTAGTCCCGTGGGGCTCGATTTTCACCTCCCGGGCAGTCCGGGGATGTGGCCCGGACTACATTTCCCTTCAGTCCGCCCGCTATCCCGAGGCCGTCTTGGCGCGAGACATTTGCGAGCAGAGTGTCTCCAAGATGGCCGCTTGGGGAAGGAGGCGTCTTGGCCCGGGCAGCAGTGGCGGCAGCGCCCGAGAGAGGTGAGATCCGGGGGCCTGTTGCTCTCCCAGGACGAGTGGCTTAGGAGCCGGGGAGCCAGTAAAGCCTCCTGGAGCCGCACCGCTGTCCCTGCCTTCGTACCCGGGCTCCCCCTTCTCGCCCACTCGCCCTCCTCGTACCCCTGCGGGGCACGCGGGGTTCCTGCTCGGGCCGACCCAGGATCTGGGTGGGAGCCGGCGCCCCCTCTAGCTGGGCTGAGGCGGTCTCCATGGAGGGTTCAGGGGAGGTGACGATGGAGGGGCCGGGCGAAGTGGGCCGCGGCCGTACAGGGTCGGGCCGGGGATCGAGGCCGGGCCACGCGGGAAGGATCCGGAGCCCCGCGCAGGCCCGAGGGACCCGCCTAGCATCCCGCGGCCGAGCGGCGACCGAAGCTCCCGTCCCACCTGGCCACGAGCGTGGTCATATTGGCCGCGACCCCTGACGTGGCGAGGAATAGCTCGGAGAAGGGAGAAGGAAGGGGAAACCTTCACTAAGTGGGCCAGCTGCGGGCAGGGCAGTGCAGTCTGCACGTTTATCAGGGGAGCCTTAACCTTCCCCAGTTTGTCTCCCGGGCCGAGAACCGGCCGCTTCCTCGAACCCTCGATGTTTGCGACTTTTCGCGGGTTCTCTGCAAGCGCCCCTGCCGTGGAAGTCCTTTGAAGTGACCTTTCCTAATGAATGGTGTGTGGATACGGAGCAAGGGACTTGTGTCTTCCAAGGTGGATCTCGATTTGTAGAACTGACTTGTAGAAGATGAGATTGGAATGGTTTTCGTGCTTCGTGTTGAATTTACAGTTTTTGCTTCAGGAAAGCAGTGTCACCTAGTAGAAGCCACTAGAAGCTAGCTGTTCAGCTACCAGAAATTTGGGAAAGGGTGTGTATTGGTGGAATCACCTGGATTCGACTGCTCAGTCCATTTTGTTATGGCTTGGTTGGTATAGCAGAGGTCAGCAGGAAAGTTTTGTGTTTGCTTTTTTTGTCTTTTTGGAGAGGCTTATTAAACAGAAAAGTTATCTTTCTCTCTCTCCCCTCACCGCCCCCCCCCCCTTTCTCTCAACTACCCTCCTTTTCCTTTTCTTTGATTCTATCACGTTCATTGCTGTTTAGTGCAGATGGCTTTCTCAGCTCAGAAGATTCCTTTTTGATGGTTGTGATAAACCAGCTTGCATTTTATTCTTAAGCTCAGAGTTACCCAATGTTATCAGTTCTGCATTTCCTCTTCCGTGGAAAAGCAGTGAATGGCAAGCAGATATTTTTGTTTTTCCAACTCTCGTCTGGTATTTCTTAAATCAGACCACAGGAAGAAGTTAAAGGTTTCCAGATGGTCTTTAAACCTGGCAAACGTCTTCAAGGTCTTCAATCTGAACATTAATCCTTTAGTAATAGGAAGTGACCTGTTTAGAAGACTCAAGAGTATCTGAAAGGCATTTGTCCTTACTGGACAAAAACAATTGAAAGGGCCAAGTGGGGATGCCCCAGACGTCATCCAAGGGCCGTGCCAGTACAAGTTAAGCTTTTATTGATCTGAGAAATCAGATACTGGGGATTTTTTTCTCCTCGGTTGGAGACCAGCATTAATTCAAAACTGAGTTTGCAAACCAGCAGCCCAGAGGCTGTTGACCATCGGTTTTAAAAAAGAATTTAAGTTAGTTGCCAGTACTTAGGAGCTGAAAGGTTTCACATAAAACTCTCCTCGCAAAGCTGAGTGGTGGCCGACATTTTTGGCCAAGGCAAGTACTCTCTAGTTCATTACTCACCTGACAGCTCGACTCACTGCAGTTACCTGCCTAGTCTCCTTAGGTGTTCAGATCGCAACCTTTGGCCTGGAACTACTCACTCATGCAGATGCTGTATGTGAGCCAGGGTTGGGGTGTCAGGTTTTGTGATTCGGGTGGCACCATCTCTCTTTCTTCCAGATAACGTGGTGTGGCTGGGGGGAGCCCCTCTGTTTGCCTTTGCTGCGAGGCCCTACCCGGGCTCTGTTGGAGGGGACATTTGCCGGAGCCCGGTTTCCCAAAGATCCTCCCACGCTGAGCAGGGGATGGAAACATAACCCACTGCTGGGCCAGCTAGCTAACTTCTGGGCACACCTCCATCCCTGCTCAGTGGGCGGAAAGAGTGTTCGGGGGGGGCAGGCTGGATTAATTGATTGCCCAGCGCCGCAGATTAAGAGGCCCAAGCATATTATTGGCTCCAGCGTCGGAAATAGGCTGTTTATGGCCCTCTTAAATGAGTTTGTTCCATGTCACATTCATGCTGACTCAAATCTCAGCTTCACATTGTGAGACCACTTTCTAGAATTGCTTGACACACCTAGTTGGAGTCTGCTTTATGCTGAAACTGAAGGACACGTTGCCTGGTTTGGGGCAGGGGCTGGAGCAGAGCAACACTTTGGGCAAACTTTCCAGATTCGCCAGGGCCTGCAAACTCCAAAGCATGACTTGTATTTAAAGGCCCTGCCTAGTGCCAGACTGTCCACAAGACAGCGTTAATGACGGTCCACTTTAGAATACCCAATGTGTGAATTCTTTACCTGGTTCTTGAGTCTAGAGCTGTGTTCATTCAGTAGCCACTAGTCACATGTGGCAATTAAATTTAAAGTAATTAAAAACAGGAGCTCCTGGCTGGCTCAGTCGGTAAAGCATGCAACTCTTGATCTCGGGGCTGTGAGTTCAAGCCCCACGTCGGGTGTAGAGATTCCTTAAAAAAATAAAAGTAAAAAGTGATTCAAAATTCGGCTCCTTAGTCACACTAGTCACATTTCATGTGCTCAGTAGCCACATGTGGCTTGGGGCTACCACACTGGACAGCACGGATAGAGAACACATCCCTCACTGCAGAAAGTTCTGTTGATATAACAATACTGGTCTAGACTAAAATAGGAGAGGGGTAAGAAATAGCAAAATGATAGCTGCTTGCATGTTGATTTTTCTCTCCGCTCCATTAAATCCAGGGAATCAACAGTGTTTGTAATGAAGAACATCACACTCTGAGCTGTAACCTGAATTCTTGTCCAAAATTCAGCACCCTGGCAGCGAGCACACGACACAGATTGCCACTTGTCCCGTCGGCGTCTTTGAGACACGCTTGCCCATCTAGGAAGGCACAGTGCAGGCATCTGTGTGTTCTGCCACTCGGGTGCCAACGTGGACCAGCTCACAGACGGTCCCTCCTGTCCCACTCGGGCTGCTTCTCTTCACTCCCTCAGGGCCTCTGAGCATCCCTGAGTTCTCCGTGATTGTTGGAATGGGAGTATAGCCACGTGCTGTCAGTTCCTGTGTTTCTCATCATGTGAAGAAGTCCTTGATCTGATTCTGACCATGGTGCGAGGCAGCGGCGCTGTCTGAAGACCTGGGGTGTTCAGAGGGCCGTGCAAACTGGACTAAATGCTCAGGTTGTAGTGTGAGATCACCTTTCGTGGCCCTCCTCTCCCCTGGCTTGTGCAGCCGTCGGCGTGTCTAGGCGGCCCGTGCCACGGGACTGCTTCCCCATCTTTGCGTACCACACCTTATTCCCCAGGACTTGGGCCTCCTTTCTGCCGCTTTGTTTCGTATATGAATTGGACAGACGTGCTCCCGGATGGCTGGTGAAGGGCGCAGTTCCCAGGCCAGCCGAACAGATGGGCCACAAGCCACGTGGGCAGGTGGCTCACATTCCGGGAGTGACATTCTCCTCATTCTGGTCTGATCCTTTCCTTTTAGAGCTGAGGCACCTTAGGGGTCTGGGGTATTTTATTTCTCTTGGAAAACTGCCGTTCTGGCTCTAGCGTGTGGTAAAAATGTTTCCCTCCTCCTGGTCTGGATGAGCCGCGCGGGTACGGCATCCGCCCCCAAGTCTCTGGGTGTGCGGCCCTTGACGGTTGTGGGTCCTCCTCAGCTGGCTGCCAGAAGGTGGAGCCCGGCACGGCTGGGCCACACGTTCTGCTCCCAGAAATTGGATGTTGCGTGTTAAGATCATCCGCTAGGGTTCATCCTGTTAGGCACGACTTTCCATTTTCCTTGATTTACGTGAGCAGTCTGGATTCCGGCAGCGCTGACTTGTGCCTCAGTGGTTCAGTCCCGTAGGCCGCGTTCCAGCGCGGACCCGACTTTCTGAAGAACGGAGGGGCAACCTTGTACCCAGGGACGGGAGGAGGCGGCTGAAGCCAGGCCTGAGTTTAGCTTCTGTGTCCTGGGCCTCAGTGAGCAGGGGCCGCGGGAGGAGGCGGGAGGTGCTCCATAGAGCCGGCACAGGGGAACCTCCCGGCTGCCACTGTGCTCGGTCCCCGGTGCCAGCAGCCACTGGACGGGCCACAGAGTTCTTGGGAAAGCCAGTAATCACTTAGTAGCCATAAGAGTTCTCTAGCTCAGGGCTGTTCAGTAGGATTTTCTGCCACGACAGAAGCGTCGCCGATCTGTTCTGTCCGTGAGGGTAGCCGTTAGCCACGTGTGCGTGAGCATTGGAAGTGTGGCTCCCGCGTCTGAGCAACTGGATTTTTTATTTTACAGTTTTCTTTTTAAGATTATTTATGTATTTATTTATTTTGAGGGAGAGAGAGCACGTGCACGAGCAGGGGAGGGACAGAGAGAATCCCAAGCAGGCTCAGCAGCGCAGAGCCCGACGCGGGGCTCGAACCCACGAGCCGTGAGATCGTGACCTGAGCCAAAGCCGAGCCACCCGGGCACCTTTTTATTGTAGTTTTAATTAATTTAAATGTAAACAGCCGCCTGGGCCTCACATGGGGGCGGTGCTTGGCGGCCTTCACTTTGGCGTGCACGCCTGACCCCTGCTCCACCTCCACGGCGGCCCTGGGGGAGAGGTAAGGCCTCTGCCCTAGTTGACGCGGGGCGGCCCGGCTCGAAACGGCCGGGTGTGTTGCCCTTGGATACAAAGCCAGTGAGTAACCGAGAGGGAACCTGAATCCAGGTCTCTTGACTCCCACCCTTGGTGCGCTGTGTTCTTCCCACGGCAGAGAGCTGCTCGGTTTCCAGAGTACAGAGGAGGAAAGTGTGGTCTCGCGTGGGGCTTCCTTTGAGACAGATGATAATGTCAGGTGCCTGTGGAAGTTCCTCGGCCCGTTTGGAACCGTCCTCAATATTTGGGGCTACCTGCCTGTGTCTTCCTGTACTAATTGCCCCCACTCTTTTCGTTTGTTTTTTTTTTTAATTTTCCAACTTTTTTTTTTTTTTAAGTTTTTGTATTTGTTTTGAGATAGAGTATGAGCGGGGGAGGGGCAGAGAGCGCGAGAGACAGCCCCAAGCAGGCTCCACGCTGTCAGCGCAGAGCCCGACGCAGGGCTCAACCCCACGAACCCTGAGATCATG
Source organism: Panthera onca (assembly GCF_046562875.1). Classification (NCBI taxonomy): domain Eukaryota; kingdom Metazoa; phylum Chordata; class Mammalia; order Carnivora; family Felidae; genus Panthera; species Panthera onca. The sequence continues at coordinate 28,811,931 of NC_138352.1, read as the reverse complement.
ACCTGAGCCAAAACCAGGAGTCGGATGCTTAGCTGCTGAGCCACCTGGGCGCCCCCTTGTTGGGCTTTCAATCCACAATGTACGGTCCTACTGCCTCTCTGGCTCCTACTCCCTATCTGAGGGAGCAGTTGCTCCTTTCGGTTAGCCAAAAGTGCGTTCTCCTCGATCTGGGGGCTAGAGGGACAGTCCGGCACCTCACAGAGCATAGGTGACCACGTGCTTATTAGGCGGAGAGCAACCTGACATATGGACCTAGTTTCATGTAATTTTCTCCTGTCAGTTATTTCAAATGAGTTTCCACTGTCTTTTTTTTTTTTTTAAGTTTATTTATTTTGAGAGAAAGAGCGTAAATAAGTGGGGGAGGGGCAGAGAGAGGGGGAGGGAGAGTCCCTAGCAGGCTCCGCACCAGCAGCATGGAGCCCGACGTGGGGCCCGAACCCATGGACGGTGAGATCATGACCTGAGATAGAAGTCAGACGCTTAACCGACTGAAGCACCCGGGCACCCCGCCCTGCCGATGCATTTAGGTGACCCGTCACATTCAGGCCCAGTGCAGGGGATACCATGACGAAAACACACTCTGCCTTCACAGAGCTCAGGATTGACATCCTCTGTATGTCACGTGGGAGGGAGCGCATGCCTGGGCGCTGCCTGTGAGCCGCAGGCCCGCTCCGGGACGTAGGCCTGAAGCAGGCGCTTCCGCCACAGTTCGATTAGGTTCTTCTGGTTCTGCCACGACCAGAAGGTGATGGGGGCTTGCGTGAGCGAACAGGGAAGTGGAATTTTCCTCCTCCTCCCTGGCAGGACCGCACGGGTGTGACCCCGGCAGGACACCGTAGCCACGAGATGCCGCCTGTGCCCAGGCTTGCGGTGGCGGGGTGCTTCCCTGGTAGCATGGGCTTCTCCGCGGGCACAGAGACGCTGCCGGAGCCGGAACTGGGCCCCCTCCGGCTGCCGAGGGCCCGTGGCTGTCTGCCCTCGTCACCCCAAGGGATATGGGCTGTTGAACAAGACTTTTCTTTTTAAGAAAATGCATGCAGTGAATTTTCCCACTGTTATAAGAGAAACCCATGATTCTTTGTTTTCTTTTTTGAAGAATACAGATAACGTATGAAGGAAAATAAAATCTCAGTCACCTGTTAGGCCACCATCCGGGGAAAACCATTGTCGACCGTTTTCCACGTATTGCATCTTTGATACTTCCCTCCAGGTGTTTTGTCTTGGATTTTTAAAAATTGTATATTAAACAGACCCAAAGTATGTTTCCAATATGTGGAAAGTCATAAACTTGCTACCATACGTCTGGCCTTTGAGAACCTTATGCTAAATGAAAGAAGCCAGTCACAAAAGACCACAAACATAATTGCATTTATATGAAACGTGCAGAATAGGTGAGTCCATCGAGTCAGGAAGGGGACGGGTGCTTGCCGGGGGCTGGGGAGGGGTGGGGGAAATGGGGAGCCGTGGGGTTTCTCTTTGGGGTGATGGAAATATTCTAGTATCGATTGTGCTGTTTGTTACACAACTTGGTGCAAGTGCTGAGCCACCGAATTTGTACACTCCAAATGGGTGAGTTGTGTGGCCCATGACTTCTGTCTCAGTAACGCTGTCATTAAAAAGTACAAATCAGAGGCGCCTGGGTGGCTCAGTCGGTTAAGCAGCCGACTTCGGCTCAGGCCATGATCTCCCGGTCCGTGAGTTCGAGCCCCGCGTCAGGCTCTGTGCTGACAGCTCAGAGCCCGGAGCCTGTTTCGGATTCTATGTCTCCCTCTCTCTCTGACCCTCCCCCGTTGATGCTCTCTCTCTCTCTGTCTCAAAAATAAATAAACGTTAAAAAAAAATTTTTTTTTAAAGTACAAATCAAAAGCACAGTGAGATACAGAAACAGGCACCTGGGTGGCTCCGTCGGTTGAGTGTCCGACTTCGGCTCAGGTCGTGATCTCGTGGTTCGTGAGTTCGAGCCCCGCATCAGGCTCACTGCCGTCAGCGTGTCAGCACAGAGCCGCTTCAGATCCTCTGTCCACCGTCCACCCCACCCCCCGCCCTTTCCCTGTTTACGTGCTCTCTCAAAAGATAAATAAAACATTTTTTAAAAAACAAAATAATAACTTCTGGTGAGGATGTGGAGCAGTTGGAACCCTCATGTTCTTTTGGTGGGAATATAAAATGACGCAGCCGTGGGGCATGCGGGTGACTCAGTCGGTTAAGTGGCTGACCCTTGATTGTGGCTCAGGTCATGATCTCATGGCTTCACGAGTTAAAGCTCCGCATCGGACTCTGCACTGACAGTGCAGAGCCTGCTTGGGATTCTCTCTCTCCCCCTCCCCCCATTCGTGCTCGTGTTCTCTCTCCCTCAAAGTAAATAAGTTTTAAAAAATAAAATGATGCACCCACTGTGGAAGACGGTGTGGTGGTTCCTCAAAAATGAAAAGAATTAGGGGCGCCTGGGTGGCTTAGTCAGTTAAGTGTCTGATTCTTGATTTCGGCTCAGGTCATGATCTCAGAGTCACGAGATTGAGTCCCGAGTCAGGCTCTGCACCGAGCTTGGAGTCTGTATCCTTAAGATTCTCTCTGCCTGCCCTTCCCCTGCTCACACACCTGCACACGGATCCGTCTCTCTAAAAAAATCTAAAAAATGAAAAGAATGACCACATGATCCGACAGTCCTTCTAGATACGTATCCAGAAGGATTAAAAGCAGAGAGTTGAGCAGGTAGGTTTATACCACGTTCGCCACATTCCTAATAGCTAGAAGGTGGAAGTGGCCCAAGCATCATGGATGGATGATGCATAGACAAGTGAGGTGTATACATATGATGGAACATTGTTTATTCGTCCTTAAAAAGAAAGGAAGTTCTGACTCATGCTGCATAACCTGAATGAACCTTAAGAACATTACGTTAAGTAAGCCAGCCACAAAAGGACAAATACTATATGATTTCACTTGCGTGTGGTA